>NC_090933.1:1249880549-1250188327 GCF_040938575.1 Ambystoma mexicanum | reverse complement strand
GAAGAGCTCTCCATGTAACAGTATCAGTTCTGTACAACAGTCCTGTGCGTACACACCACGCCCGGAAACGTTGTTGCACAATCCCATTTGGCTCCACAGTCTCACTTCCATGGCTGCCATCCTGAAAATCCCTGGATGTGGCTTTTGTGCTGCGTGCGAGCGTGGGGGAATAACTTGCAACCAGGTTAGGGGGCGTTTGTTGTAAGGGGCGACTCTGAAAAGAGTTTTTTTTATTTTTTGCTGCTTTTAGAGAAACATCTTTTTTCACTTTTTATTTGATTTTGTGTTCGCTTGTGCGGACATGGTTACAGTAAACTCTTCACCGCATCTTGTAGACAGGCAAACAAAACAGCATTACCAATGGGTGATAAAGAAATGCCATTTGCTTGGAAAAATTCGCATTTCCACAACTAATGAGGTCATTGTTGCAGAAGAACATCCCAGCAGCGGACAAAAAAGTATACATGCTTCTGTTGATGAGACACCTTCCTGGCTCTGGCTCGGAACAACTTCCAGGACCAATGTTCCATACGCTTCATGGTGTTATGGAGGAGAAAAGCACATTGGCAGTGGGAAAAAGCCTCTTCACTAGTTTTAGCAACCTCTTCAGTCGACGGAACAAGCCTAAACAAGACACGTAACCCATATGCATGCCGCCGTAGTGGATGAAGATAACATCGGCTATAGCAAAAGTGGCCAGGTCTTTGCAAAGTACATGCATGTCGGCGAAACTGCGCTCGTAGACACCGAATTGTCATCAAAGTTTCTTTCCAGGGCATACTTGTGCAGATCTAGTAGAAAGGCAACAGAATGCGTTTTGCCATGTCAGCCAGCCTCACCACGCAGAGTGTAATGTTCAGCAGTTTGACCGCCCCTTTCCTTTTCTCAACATTAGTGTCATCTTTTTAAACTTCTCAATAACATCCTCTCTTCACCACTGCACCCACAGGACACACTAGAGGAGTCGTCACTCCCTCATCACCAGGCATGTACTACACAGTGTAAGAATTGCAACCAATCCCCACAACCATGAAAGCAACATTTTATGCAGTGATCACAAACCGCACACTGAAGGCAACAATGTGAAACCTACTTCACCCCAGGGCAGATATTTGGTGGTGCAAGATGGCCACCTATTCATCGAAGGGGCTACGGGCTTAGCACACGCTACACACCGTACTGTAGTGTATGTTTCAAGTTTCATGTGGTCTTCATTGTACTCTCCTTCTGCCACTGCTCTACCATCAATGACCGCTAGGGCCTCACCACACACAGCACCCCTTAGTATAACCCATGTTTTACTTCTCATGTCGCGTGTAATGCACTCCCCATCTGCAATTGCGCCTGCCAACTTTCACCTTGGGCACATCTTTACATGTATGGCTCCATGTCTTTTTTGTTGCCTGTGCTGAACGGTAAGTGAGTGAACAACCTTCCTGTGAAGAACACCCACAGTACCTGATTGGATAATCCCAAAAGTCCCATGTCCATTGGACAGCAAGGTAAGAAGCGCAGATTGTGGCATGTGCAGTGCCCAAAGTCCCGCGAGGGCCGCACCCCAGTAAATCAGGAGCAGTGCTTGCAACGTTCTCATTTAGTCGTATCATGCAGTGTAATATCGAAACAGGAACGCTCTGCTTTCCTTCCGACAATGCTACTAAATGTTTTGCCCACTAACCCACCTCCTACTTAAATCATAAAAAAAATGGCACCAATCGCAGCATTGAATGTATGGTGCCAACCGAAAGCAACTCTCCAAAAGATCACTGTTTGCACAGCTGTACTTTTGTCTACGCTGCACTATTGCAACAGGCTCTTTTTAAATCTGCCCCTTCTACTCTCCGCCCTCTGGCACGCAACCAGAAGAGGAGTGCGCGACTTGGGATGGCATCTCTCCTGCACTGAAATGTTGACATTAGCTCCCAGTGGCTGCGAGGAATGAAGTGAGAAGACTCTGCATTATATGGAAGGCCTTCTGGCCCCTGGGACCTCAATACCTTCAACTGTACCTCCCTATACATTTGCGTGCGCAAGCTCTTCCCTCATCTGCCTCCAACTTCCTCAGGGTCAAGCGCTTTTGCAAAAAAACAGTTGGTGGTAGTTGGGCTTTTTTGCCTGTGGCCTCCCTCTGCAACAGTGTAGGCCTTGACAACACCCAGCACAACATAACAGGTGCAGGTGATCAAGTGGCCAGGTACATGCAGGACACCCCTAGCCACTTCTAAGCATCCACTACTTCACCACTGCACCCACAGGACACACTAGAGGAGTCGTCGCTCCCTCATCACCAGGCATGTACTACACAGTGTAAGAATTGCAACCAATCCCCACAACCATGAAAGCAACATTTTATGCAGTGATCACAAACCGCACACTGAAGGCAACAATGTGAAACCTACTTCACCCCAGGGCAGATATTTGGTGGTGCAAGATGGCCACCTATTCATCGAAGGGGCTACGGGCTTAGCACACGCTACACACCGTACTGTAGTGTATGTTTCAAGTTTCATGTGGTCTTCATTGTACTCTCCTTCTGCCACTGCTCTACCATCAATGACCACTAGGGCCTCACCACACACAGCACCCCCTAGTATAACCCATGTTTTACTTCTCATGTCGCGTGTAATGCACTCCCCATCTGCAATTGCGCCTGCCAACTTTCACCTTGGGCACATCTTTACATGTATGGCTCCATGTCTTTTTTGTTGCCTGTGCTGAACGGTAAGTGAGTGGCTGTGTACGTTGTCCATATTGCATCTTTCTGATGCTGATTACTTCCTTTCATGGCGCAATGTCGTCAAACACTTTCTCAAGCAAGCGTCTTATAAGGGCTTAACCATTACAAACGCTAATGGTGACATATGGCTCCCTATTGTGCAACAGGGGCAATGATGAACACCATATGCTAATGTACGCATAGCAGCTCACTTCTGCTGTTCTACCAAGTGTACAATGTCCTCTGCAACCATTGTGTGGTACTCACCAAGTTCAAATGCATGAAGAGTGACAACTGCATCGTTGCATTATGTTGTTGTGGCTGTGATGAAGGCCTAGGCTGTTGGGTGCATGGCCTACGGCCTACTGCCATCAGCCATGCACCGAAGGGCCTAACCATTACAAACGCAAATGGTGACATGTGGCTCCCTATTGTTCAACAGGAGCAATGATGAACACCATATGCTAATGGACACATAGCAGCTCACTTCTGCTGTTCTACCAAGTGTACAATGTCCTCCGCAACCATTGTGTGCTACTCACCAACTTCAAATGCATGCAGTGACAACTGCATCGCTGCATTATGTTGTCGTGGCTGTGATGAAGGCCACACTCGCCACAACATAAGAGCCATGCAGGCAACCATGTAGGCTTGTGCCAGAAATCACAAAGACAACATACGCGCCAGCACTTCCACCCAACTGCCGCACCATAAAGCAGGGAGGCAAGGACATGTGATCCACTTACCGTAATGCAGAAACATATCGCTGTGTTTGGCACCGCTACCCACTTGCAATCACAAAGCATTATAAGCATGCCAACCAAACAAGACCATCTTCACAACATTGGGCCTGCTCCCAACACTCTAGTACGTGCATACAACCAATGGTGCGTAGTGCACTGCAACACTTACTAATCTGCGCAATACACACTATGCTAACACATATAAGAACCAGTTGCACCTTGACCTCTTCCATATGTACACTATTCCGTTAGTGCACCCAGTGGCCACACTGCACGACTGGTCACTGCAGCATCTCCACCCATACACCGACAACTGTAAGTTGTTCTACCAATCACGACAACCATGTAACCAACATTGTGTGCACTGCAGCCGAACCACACACACAAAGCAACAATGTGGCACCTACTTTCACCCAGTGCACATACCTTTTCAACCAGTGGACATATTATTTTGTGCTAGGGCTGCAGCCATGCATCGATGGGGCTACGGACTTACCTCACACAGCACACCATAGTACACGCTATGTTTAAATCCTCATGTCTCATGGAATGCACTCCCCTACTGCAAATGTGCCTGCCACCACTAATAACAAAAAGACATCGCCGCTGCAGCTGGCATGCCATAACGAAGGCTGATGACCACACAAGATTGTTGCCTGTTGAGGTATCCGCACATTGGCGGAGCATGCACGGATAGCGCTGGCACTCCACCGTCTTCTTCTAATGAGATATATCACATGAAGCACTTCTCACTCCCGCACCCTTTCCATCCCTTCTTCCTACCACCCGATGGCAGTACACTATGTTTTTCAGCCCCTTTCGCCGCCACATTGTCCTCTCAAACAACATCTGCTGTCATGGAACACTTTTGACACACGTCCCGTCACCGCACACTGCGTAGCAATCAACATTTTGACCGTGCAGCGAACAGGGAAATGGGATGCCGTAGCTGAGCCAGATATGACAAATTTTAGTGCGCACACTGCTACGTACAAGAGGCCCAGCTATGCACACAATGGCTTAGAGCCTTGCCACGCTCATCACAACACTATCCCTCGATACACCATGGCAACGTTTCCTAAAACCTTTGACGCACAGTATGCTTCCCTCTAGCCACCCATCGGCCGTGTCCAATGTTCGCCAACATCAGAGCGTACTGCAGGCCTTTGAGACTTCGGTCCGTAGAGCATACAGGGAACTGGGTCAGCGGAGTGGACCCAGATATCACACATTTTTTGGTACATTTCAGTTCTTTGCAACAAAAGTACTGGTCCGATTTCCACCAAACACCCAAAAACACGCTCTCTGACGCAAGCCCGCCCGCTCATGCTTCAAATTTGGTGAAAATCCGTCCAGCCGTTCAGCCTGTAGCTGTGCGCAAAGTTTTTCCCCATTCAGTCTATGGAGAAAAAAATGTGGGACCCCCCTATAACTTTGGTCCCCCCCCACCCTGCATGAAACCTCACCCATCTTGGTGAAACAAATTCAGAGCCGGCCATATACTTTTTTTGCAAAGTTTGGTGAAGATTACTCCTGGGGGGGAGCTAAGTTATAAGCCGCCGAAAAAGTGGTCTTCCTATGGGTTTAGCAACTTAACCATAACTACACAGCCGCTACCGCTGGCCGTGTAATACTAATATTTATTCATTATAGATTCCGAAATGAATCTATTCCTCAGATCACTTTCTTCTCTCCTTTACTTTCCTCATCCCTTGCATCCCTCCTTCTCCCCATAAGCCACCCTCCTTTCTACATTGTGATCTTCATTCTTTTAATAGTTCTTCTTTCTTAGCCTCTCTTACTCCTTCTCTCCACTCTCTTGAGTCATTTTCACTGCTAACTGTTGGCTTAGCCGCCTCCTCTCTCCAGTTTGTTCTTACCTATACCCTCCACTCACTCTTTCGCCCCTACACGTCAACCCCCACAACCATGGCTCACTCCATGTCTTACAGCCCTCCTGTATTCCCTCAGGAAGTCCGAGCACTGCTGGAAAAACCCAACCCCTCTCTGATCTCGACCTGCTTTCCTCTCTCCACTCCTACGATTCCCCTCTTCTTACCACAAAAAAATACTTTCTTTCGCTCACTCTTTCCTTTTCTCAACATCAGTGTCATCTTTTTAAACTTCTCAATAACATCCTCTCTCTTGGCCCACCTGATCCTTCGCATTCTTCAGCTTCAACTGCCTCTAACCTTGCTAATTACTTTACCTCTAAGGTTGCTACCCTTTGTCCTGTTCATACAAGTCCCTCACCCGTTTGCACCCACCTCAACACCCGCCTTCCCATCTGTTTCTCTCTTGACCTTGACACTGCCCACTTTCTAACTTGTGCCCAACATACGACCTATCCTTTCGACCATCTCCCCTCTGCACTCATTCTTTCTGTCTACCCTTGGATTCTCCCCTGTCTTACTACTCTTATCGACCTCTCTTTCGGCATCTGCCATCCCCCCACTTTAAAGCATTCCACCATCATTCCCATTCTAAAATAACCCTCTCTCAATCCCTCTCTTTCCTCTAACTTCCAGCCTGTCTCTCTGCTCCATTTCCTATCTAAACATCTAGAGCTCATTGCTTACTTATAGGTATCTTCCTACTTATACCAACACTCTCTTCTCCCCCACTCCAGTCTGTTTTCGTCCTGCCCACTCCATTAAAACAGCTCTCTTAGATGTTCCAAACTCTGCACGTTACAACAGACGTTCTTTAGTCCTTTTTCTTCTTTACTGATCTGCAGCCTTTGACACTGTGGGCCACCCCACACACACTCTTCTTTTTCTTCTCTTGACATCTCTGACTCTGTCCATTCCTGGTTTGAATATTATCTCACTGGTGGTTGCTATTCTGTCCTGGGCTTGGTGGTCTTTCCTCCCCCCTCCCTCTTCTTTACAGTGTGCTTTAAGGGTCAGTCCTTGGCAAACTACTTTTTTTCCCTCTGTACTATCTGTCTCTCTCTCTCTCCACACTTATTTTGTCTTTTAACCTATCCTGTTATTTCTACGCAGATGACTTTCAAATGTTCTGTTCCTCTTTAAGTATTCACTGCCTCCCTTCACTCCCAAGTCTATGTGTGCCATTCTGCCGTCCAATACTGGATGTCATCCCATTTCTCCACCTTAACCCTTCTAAAACAGAGGTACTCCTTTTTTCTCCATCTTCTCTCCCTCCCTTTTCCTCTCCTACTTCTCGCTCTCTTTTCCACCCTACCTGTTCTTCCTCAGCCAGTAATCTGGTCTTATTTGATTCTTCTTTCTTTCTCATCTCACATGTTACTGCTCGTAACAGCTGTTTTCTTCTCTTTAACCTTCATCGAGCTCATCCCTTTCTGTCATTTCACACCTTCAAACCCCTTATTTTGAATGGATTGTGTCCTCCCACATATTCCTCATCTTATGATAACTCGTATCCCAGCTCTGCTGCTTCGGAAAATCTTTTCACCAGAGGGCGCTGTGTTCGAGGCTGCAGAGTCATAGTCCATCGAGGCCCGCCGTCGAGCATCAAGGTCATCCGCTGTATAAAGGGATCAAGCAGCGCCCGTTACCTTTGACGGCTTGAGGTTGTTTGGCAGCAAGGTGGACGAGAGCTTGGAAAAGCTGCAGACCTCAAAAGCGGCAGCAAAATCACTTAACGCTGCTATAAAACAGCCTTAACAACACTCTTACTCAGGCTCATCTTCCTGGAAGAGTCACCCCTTTCCCTTCTACTCCTCTTTTGGAAAAGGGAGGGGGCAGGCCAGTCAGAGAGGCAAACAGAGAAAACCCTTTTGTGGTGGAAAAGGGAGAGGTGCTAGATCAGCCACAGCAGCGGCTAATACTTCCTCAGCCACTGCTGCAGCCGCTGCAAAGCCACTTTGAGGTCTTCACCCACAAGACCCCGGTGGTAGGCAGAATCACTCGGTATCTGGACGAATGGCGGGGCATTATGTCAGATGCCTGGGCACTAGAGATAGTGACCCATGGTCTGTCATCCACCGGGAGCCAACTCTGTAAAAGTTCCAGACCTGCTCCTTGTGCAAGAGATTTTAACCCTGCTAAAGAAAGGTGCAATAGAACATGTACCTGTAGCGGAGAGGAAAAAGGGTTGGTACTCCCCTTATTTTCTCATCCCCAAGAAGGACAGAGGATTGAGACCCATCTTGGACTTAAGAAATTTGAACAAATTCCTCAGGAAGGACATGTTCAAGATGGTGACCCTTTCTCAAATCCTTCAGGCTCTTCATCTTCAGGATGCTTAGTCTCATGTGCCAATCCATCTCAAGCACAGGAAGTACCTGAGGTTTGCAAATTGATGGTTCTCATTATCAGTTTCAGGTTCTACCATTTGGGCTGACCTCCGCCCCAAGGGTTTTCACCAAACTGATGGCGGTGGTGGCAGCGAGTATCAGAAGAAGGGGGATTCACGTCTACCCTTATCGGGACGATTGGCTAATCAGGGCGAGTTCACCCGAACGAGCCCAGGAACATCTGGCCTTGACCTGCCACTTCTTACACAGTATGGCCTTCTCCCTCAATTACAAGAAGTCACAAATGATTCCAAGCCAAAAACTCCAATTCATCGGAGCAATCCTGGACACTTCCTCAGGGAAAGCATTGCCTCCCGAGGAGAGAGCTCACCACATTCTGCAGATGGTAATGAAGTTTCAAAATGCCCAACATCTACCGGCATTCGACTTTCTAAGGTTGGTTGGCCTCATGGCATCCTGCATTTTGCAGGTGCCAGAGGCCAGATTGAGGATGAGATCCCTTCAATGGGCCCTCAGGACTCAATGGTCCCAGTTTTCGGGGGAGATGTCAGATCTTCTGCAAGTCTCGACCAAAGTGACTCAAGATCTCCTATTGTGGGCTTGCAAGGAGAATATCCTCAAACCTTTTTGGCAACCATGGCCGGAGATAACGGTAGTGACGGACGCCTCACTCACGGGGTGGGGAGCCCACACCAACGATCTGACAATCAGCAGTCATTGATCTCCATCGGAGTCCAAACTACACAACAACCTTTTGGAGATGAGGGAAATCAGATTAGCGCTGAAGGCTTTTCTGCCCTCAGTACAGGGAGAGAATATCCTGATAATGACGGACAACACAGTGGCCATGTACTACCTCAACAAAAGAGGAGGCGTAGGATCACTCCCACTGTGCAGAGAGGCAATGCAGCTCTGGTTCTGGGCAATGCAAGAAGGAATCTCTCTATCGGCAGTTCACCTAGATGGAGAGCTGAACACGGCGGCGGACGCTCTGAGCAGGCAGAGCACAGTCTCCCACGAATGGGAACTAGCTCAGGAAGTCCTTCAAGAGATCTTCACCCTTTGGGGAACCCCTCAAGTGGATCTGTTCGCGACCGGTGCCAACGGGAAGTGCGAACTGTACTGCTCAAGGGAATTTCCCCCAAGATGAGCTCTAGGGGACGCGTTCGTAGTGAACTGGCTATTTCCACTCCTTTACGCGTTTCCTCCTGTCCCTGTGATTTCTCAAGTAATCACAAGGTTGAGAAAGTTCAGGAAAACCATGATCCTAATTGCCCCGGATTGGGCCAGGAGGATGTGGTACCCGGACCTTCTGGACATTTCCATCTGCCCTCCAATACGTCTTCCACAAAGAGAGGATCTTCTCTCGCAAGAGGAAGGTCGGGTTCTCCATCCAGAGGTCAAGACACTCAGCCTTCACGCATGGTTTCTGAGAGGCTAAGATATAAGGATTGGGACCTCCCGGATGACGTAATGGAAATTTTGCTTTCGGTCAGAAGGCCAGCAACAAAATCCTTGTATCAGTGTCGTTGGAACAAGTTCAGTAACTGGTGCAGGGATAAGAATGTGGATCCATTCCTTTGTAATACTCCAACAGTACTTTTTTTTCTCTTACACTTAGCCAATTAGGGGCTCCAAGTTGGTGCTATAAACAAATATTTGTCAGCGCTATCTATCTTTAAGCACTCCTCGGAAGAGGTGTCCTATTTTAAAATGCCTTTAGTCATTCAATTCTTGAAAGGGCTGACAAATGTATACCCTCCGACACCTTTTCAGGTGCACAGCTGGGATTTGAATCTAGTCTTAAAATTTCTCGTGTGCCCCTTTCGAACCTTTACATTCTTGCCCATTAAGACTTCTCACTCTTAAAACAATTCTGTTGGTGGCTATAACGTCATCCCGCAGGGTATGTGAGTTGCAGGCACTGTCTTGTAAGCCTCCTCACACCATTTTCCATACGGACAAAGTTATTCTAAATGTCAATCCATCTTTCTTGCCTAAAATAGTTTCTGATTTTCATCTGTCACAAAAAATGACCTTACCTTCTTTTTATCCTCCTCCTCACGCTAGTAAGGAAGAGGAAAGATTGCATAGACTGGACCCAAAAAGGGCTCTCAGTTTCTACATTTCCAGATTGGCAAATCTTAGACAATGTGACCAACTATTTGTTGGGTATACTGGACACAAATTGGGACTTGAAGTGTCTAAACAAACCCTATCCAGATAGATAATTCTAGCAATCTCTGAATGCTATAAATTGGCTGGAAAAGAGCCTCCATATGGATTAAGGGCTCATTCAACTAGAGGTATGGCAACTTCCACGGCTCTTCAGAGGGGTGTCCCGTGCAGGATATTTGTGCTGCGGCCACCTGGTCGTCAATGCACACCTTTGTGAAGCACTATTGTTTGGATTCCACTTCATATCAAGGAGGACTATTTGCAAAAGCTGTCCTTCATTCAGTCCATAACTAAAATGTCTAGTACTCCCACATCCAAATGTACCACTGCTATGGGAGTCTGTCATAAGATGAGGAATACATGGGAGGACACAACCTATTTCGAAGAACAAGTTACTTCCCAACTGTAACGTTCTTTCGATTGGATGTTCCTCCCACGTATTCCTCATCGACCCTCCATTCCTACCCCTCCGTACAGTTTATGCCGGTTGCACTCTGATTTCCTTAAGAGCCTGAGGACTTAAGACCTGATCAGCTGATGCGACCATGCACACCGTAAAAACAGAACCACACCGTAAAAACAGAACTGAGGTAACGGGTGCTGCTCGAGCCCTTTATACAGCGGATGACGTCGACAATCGACGGCAGCCCTCGAGGGACTATGACTCCACGGCCTCGAACACAGCGCCCTCTGGGGAAAAGAGTTTCCGAAGCAGCAGAGCTGGGATATGAGTTATCATAAGATGACGAATACGTGGGAGGAACATCCAATCGAAAGAACGTTATAGTTGGTAAGTAACTTGTTCCAGGCTTGATCACTGCTCGGACCTCATGATTGGCCTTCCTGAGTCCTTACTTACCCCTCTTCGCTCTATTTCCTCTATTCATCTCATTTTCTTCCTTCCTTCTTGTGCAAATTACCTCTTCACTACTTCCTGCTTATATCTTACCATTTTAATCGCGCCGACTCGATCATTTACTTTCTATCTTCTTCGAATGTCTTCATGGTCTAGTTCCATCTTTTTTCTCAGCTTTTGTTACTTTTCAATCCCCTTTTTGCCCTCTTTACTCTCAAAATACTGGTTGTCTTTTTGTCGCCAAACCTCCCTGTGCTTCCTCCCGCTCCTTCTCCTTACTTGCCCCCGTCACTGGAATTCTCCCCCTCTTGCTATCCACGAAATCTTCACATTTTTCGAACCTGTCTCAAAGCTCATTTTCAATCCCGCATGTCTGATTCCTAAACATTGACTTGAATTATTGTATTGCCATTTTTACATTGTATGTGTATTGTGTTCTTATGTATGTTCAGCACTTTGGCGAAAGCATGCTGTAAATTCCAATAAACACCAAATACCAAAATGAGCAATTGTTGCTCTATCATGTCGCCACACTCAGTCTCAACGCTTTCCAAAACTCCACAAATCCTTTATGTGGCTGCAGGGCTGCCATCAAGAATGAATTTCACCAACAAAAAAAAATACTGGGTTGGGTGGTTTCGGTTGGCAACACCACTACTGCAGGCAGTTCCTGGTCAGCAAAAGAGACGTCCTGGGACTCGGACGGACGGACACACGGACGAACGGATGGATGCACGCACACGTACGTTTTGACTCGACATTCGCCCTTGTGGGTGACAAACGTTCTGAGGGAGAAAAAGAAAGGGAGCCATCAAGAGAGCAGGCAGAGCAAGGAAGAAAAGCAGATTTGGGCTCCTGGACGTCAATGACTGTGACCGCATATGCTAGTAGCGGTCACTGTAATAAACATGCAGAGAAGAGGCCAAGGTGAGGAAACAGGTAATGATGTCTGAGGGGTGGGAACTCCTGTGTGTGGGCTGACTGGTGGGGTATTTGCAGCACAAAGGCGCCAGTTGGGACGTGGGGCCACAGTTCTGTGGTGTGGCGCGAAGCTCTGAGGTGGGAGCAAGCGTGTTGCAAGATGCAAGCGCTTGCTCTCACAGTCCCTTTTGAGCCCACTCAGACGTGTCCATGTAGCAACACTCAGGTCATGGCACCGCTGGTCGACTCACTGACAAGAGTGTGCACCCAACAGGGACTTCTGGCAATCCTGAAGCGCCACTGTTTTCTCCATTAGAAAACCTAATTGCCCACGTATAATTAGCATATAACGTTACTATCACAGCATTATATGGTAGTAGAACAATACTTAGTATTAACATGTGGTTACATACAATTTGGAAAAAAGCTTCATTTGAGAAATGTATAGCATTAAATAAAGGCCCTGGAATGCCTTTCAGAAGGTGGGCTGGACAGTAGGCAGTTGTTTGCCTCATAGAATCATCATTCTAGTGGTCACAATTGTTTTATCCTTCTAGGGAGGTGAGACTAGAGCAAGAGTTATAGGTCAGGGTCACATAGGTATGTGGGGGGTTCAATGTGACTGTTTCACTGTTGTACAGGTAAAAACAGATGTATTAAAACCGTGATCTGGAAAAAGAGGATTCCCATTAACAAGGAAGTTCCTGTTTGTACTGGAAGCCTGTCTAGGTGGCAGATTTGTCTTCCTGAGCAGAAGTTCTGGGAAGATTTCCCTTACCATATATTGCTCAGATATATATATAGATAGATATATCCACATAATGTCCCAAATGTCTTTTTCGGGTACAGGTTGCCTATACTTATTGGCTTTCCTTTGGGGTCTGATAGCTTGTGGGGATTTTAATTTGATCATGGACACAGATGGCGACACCTCTAGCCTCCCAGGATCTGATACAATTATTTAAGAAGATGGGCCTCATAGATGTTAGGAAACAAACCCATCCCACAGTTAAGTGTTTTGTAGTTTTTTACATGTGAAGAACACATACTCCTTTATAGTTGATATCATAGCTAGTTATACCATATCACACATGGCATTAATAACTCTTAGACTGCAAGATGTTTCAAGGGGTTTTATTTAGAAATTGGTAATAAATGACTCTAAAGGCTTTCTTATCTCGACCTCACGTGGGCTTTCATCTCCCTAACCCCATGTTCCAGAATCAGCGATCGGTAGCCCCTAGTATCTAAAAGCTAGCTACAGGTGAGGCTCTAAAGACAATATTCATGTCTCTGGCTCCCTCCAGGGTACTTCTAAGGGGTCCCTAACCTAACACTCCCCAGACTTGCTTAATAGGGATGAAGATTATCTTGTGCCTGGAATAGACACCCTAGATGGTTGTCTCACACATGCACCCCCTCTCTCTCTCCTTTCCCTCATCTCAGTATATCTTCAGCCTCACCCTCATCTCTACTTTCACTTGCCCCTCTCCCTTTACCTTCTCTCACACCATCCGGGCATCTTCCTCTACCCTCACGTCTCTCTGATGTCCTCACTCCATCCTCGCCTCTCTCCAGACGCCTCTGCTGACCTCTCTCCAGATCCCTCTCCCCACCTCTCTCCAGATCACTCTCCTCACCTCTACAAAGCCAGCTCTCTTCACCTGTCCCCTACAAACAATCCCCTACCTGCACCCTTGTCCCCTAATCCTACCACACCCTCACCTCTTCCAACTAACTCTTTCTACTTCACTCTGCCCTAACCTCTACACCCACTACCTCCTTGCACTCTCTCCACACCCTCCTAACAGACACACTATTCATCACTCTCACTCGCTCTCCAATTCTCCCTACACATCTCTTTTTGCAATTGATATTTTACACCCCCTCGCCACACTACACTCGGCTAATACTGCTCTCTCACAAAAAATAACTCACCTGCACTCTACTCCAACTCTGCCACCAACTCTTCAGCACTCTTAAACGTCTGTGATCCACCTTGTCTCCTTCTCCATCTCTATGCTTTCTGACTTTACCTCTACAATTCACCCTCTGTATCTATCTATTTATTCATTTATTTATATACAAGAGGAACACTTCTCTTTTGATCACAAAAGAACATACAATAGATAAGAAATCAGATTTGATGGGAAGCAGTGAGCTTCTTACAATGGGGTGATTATTGAGGGACATTCTGACCAGGTTGTTGAGGGGAGTAAATGGAATATTCACCAGGGACAGTACATAAGTGGACATACATAGATTAAGGACGACCAACAATGGACATTTTTAAGTGCAGGTAGGTGGTATGGTCAGCTGTGCTCTGGACGTAACCATGATGTGTGAGGTGCTAGAATGGAGGTAGAGGAAGTGAGAGACATAGGCAGGTTAGAGGCGAGGGAAACATGTTAACTGGCAGGCAGATGAGAGGCAGGTTAAGAGGGTAACACAGAAGCAAGGAGGTAGGCTTTTAGTTATGTTTTGAACAAATCTGTGTGGACTGTTTCTCGGATGTCCGTGCAAGAGAAATCCATTTAAGTGGAGCAAGAAGAGAGAAAGAGCGGACGCAAGAGGAAGCACCAGTAGGTCGAGGAGCCACAAGGGTAGTCGAGGAGGCAGAGCAGAGATTATGAGAAGGCTTAGCAGACACAGACTATACCATAGACTATGTACAAAGCTACCCCTATCTTGGACTCGAGATGAGGGCTTATAGAAGGGAAATAAAGAAAGGCTCGACAGTTGACAGCCGTAATAAATACATTTTCTAAGTATACAGCTGGGTACTCTATTGAGGGGGTTCTTAAACTCTATAAACAAAGCTTTACACCAGCAATCCTTTATGGTATAGAAGCTCTAACTATGAAGGATCTGGAATGGCTAAACGTAATTGAGGGACAATTCTGGAGAAAATTACGACATCTACCACAGACTACCCCCATGGCCTATATCCGCTTAGAGCTAGTTTTAGTGTCTCTAAAGAGTCAACTACTAATACGCAGAGAGTTGCTTTATATCAAATCCCGATCCCAACTGAAGTGCCCCTTGTTGCATTTCCTGGACATGACCTACGATACTTTGGCCGGCCATAATTACGTGGGGCTGAATGCAGACAGCTTCGGAAACATCGGGTGGAGCTCTGACTTTTCACGTGGGTCGAGATCTGATATTCTGAAAACCATATATAAAAATAAGATCGAGCAGTGGGACTGGATCAACAATTTTTCCCACCTCGAGGCATTAAGTCATTATAAATATGTAAATAAGGTCAGACACATGTACCTCAAACCACAGAGATACCTCTTGCAATGTCCTAGCCCAGTGGTATGCAATTTCATACAGCTAGGGCTAACCAACTTCCGGTACTTGTCCTTCAATGGGCTTGGGCAAACCTAGCAACAGAGCAAAGAGTATGCCGAATCTGCAGGTCACACAAAAATATAGAAACACCACGACATGTTCTGACACTCTGTCCAAAGATGGGATCAACATATATGACTTTGCTGCGGCATTTTGTAGGAAGGTATGATGCTATCAAAACTGACGAATTCTAGGACTTTTGGTGCTACATCAAATTTGGAAGCTGATTTTGCCACGGCTGGAGTGCTAAACGTAACAAGAAAGATACAGTACATTTTTGTAGTATAACCAGGAAGGTTTCCAGACAGGCACCATAATGTACGAAGCTTGTTACTGGATGGTGAAAACATTAGGTAGCCCAGCTATACGCAGAAAATCCGCTCTCTGCTGTTGCCAACTCTTTGCTGTACAAAGTCTACTATTTTAAGAAAATTATTAAGAGATTTTAAGAGACCTAAGGGGTTACTACTTTATTACATTTTCATTGCTTGTAGATGAGATTAAATGCAATGGTACGAAATGTGTAATGTAAAAATAAGGTATGTTTTATATATATTATATTTTTGTAAAGGTTATATTTTGTAAAGGTTCTTGTATGAACTGGACAGATACTGTGGTGCCTTACCGTGGATAGATTTTTGAAACTGGAGAAGAAATTTAAATCTGGCCGTTTTAAATCATCAGCCATCCACCCTGATGATGCTACGAGGAAGTGGGTGTGAAGTGAGGAAGTGCAAAGAGAGTCCTGGTAGCGAAGTTAATGATCTTGAGTGGACAGAAAGCATAGTTTGGGAGACCAAAGAGGATACTGGCACAGTACAGTAGTCCAGTTTAGAGAAGACAAGAGTGGTTAAGAGATGCTTGATGGTTTTGAAAGGAAGGCGCAGCCTGATTTTCCTAATATTTAGGACGTTGAGACGAGCGGCTGTTCCAGTTTTGGAGATGAAAGAAGTGAAGGTGTGGGGAGGGTCATAGATGACGCTGCAGCTTTTAGCTGAAGAAGCATAGGGGATAGTGTCAGTTGGGAACTGGGTAGACAGAGGAAGAAATGAAAGAGAGAGCTTTTGGCAGGGAAGAAGAGTACCTCTCTTTTGGTAGAGTTTAACATCGGAGAGTGCAAAGCCATCCAGTATTTAATGGCAGAGAGACAGTTGGAAATTTTGATAGAGAGCGAGAGTTCAGGAAAAGAGAAGATTTGGGTGTCGTCCGGGAAGACTTGGTACTTGAACCCAAAGGAGGAGATTAGTGTCCCAAGAGCAGAAGTGTAGAGTGTAAAGCGGATCGGACCCAAGACAGAGCCTTGTGGAGCACCAACGGTTAGTGGAGCGAGTTGAGAGGTGTTGTTGCTCCGGGTGACAGAGAATTGGCTAGGTGCAAGATAAAATTCAATCCAGGCAAGGGCTTGATTGAGAATCCCAAGAAGAAAGAGTATTAAGGAGATCAGAGTGATCAACAGTGTCAAAGGTAGCAGACAGGTCACAGAGAATTAGGATAGAGGGTAGGTTTGAGTGTTTAGCAGAGGCGATGAAGTTGGACACATTCATGAGAGCAGTTTCTGTGAAGTGACGGGACCGAAAACTTGCTTGTAAGGGGTCTCGAAGGTTGTAGATGTCTAAGAAATTGGTAAGACAGTTGAACCACAACCATTCTGAGCACTTTAGAGTAGTACGGAAGGAGAGAGGCAGTGCAAAAATTAGCTGGTAGGTTCGGGTCAGCCCCTTGCTTTTGTAGGAGAGAGATGGACATGGCTGTTTTGAAAACAGAGGGAAAGCAAGCAGAGTCGAAGGACAAGTTGAAGAGTTCAGCGAGGTGAGAAGCCCCTATAGGAGCAATAGGCTTGACTAGCTGAGGAGCAAGAGGGTCTGATGGGGCACAAGAGGGGTTAGCCTTCATCAATAGAGATAGTACTTCATCAGTATAAGTGTGACTTCATTGGGAGATAGCAGAGAATTATGGTAGAGTAGGCAGAGTGTAGAATGTAGGAGGAGGGAGTCTGAGGAAGGTCAGTAGAGCATCTCTAATTTTGTAATTTTTACAGCAAAGTCTTCAGCTAGGTCATTAGCTGTGAGAGTGGAGTTGATATTCTTAGACTTGGGAGGAGTGAGTTTAGGGTGCCCTGTAGCTGGCCAGGATGGTTGGAGTGAGAGTGAATGAGGGTTAGGTAGAATTCCCTTAGGTTGAATTCCCTTTTAGTTCTATTTAGAGTGGACATCAGAGGGTTCAGGGAAGAGAGATCGATTTGGAGGTCCTCATGCCAGTGGATACGCCTCAATTTGCGGAGCAGCCAATGCATGTCTGTGCGGAGAGAGCATATGAATGGGGTGACCCATGGTTGAGGATGCTGAGATTTAGGGGTGAAAGTAAGCATAGGGAAGCGAGAGGCGTATGAGTCATATAGTATGGATTGAAAGCTGAAGAAGGCAGTGTCGGTGGAATAGGTATCGGGTGAAGGAGGAGAGTGAGAACTGTAGGTCTGCGAGAAAGGAGGGAATGGCAGAAGGTTTAAATTTAATTTTAGTAACAGCTGAAGCAAGTGGTGAGTCAAGGTCAGAGGGTGGGAAGGAGATGGTGTTGGAAACATCTGAGTGATCAGACATGGATGGTGTGACATGAGAATTAGTGGCTGTGAGAAGTGGTGATTCATAAGAGATCCTAAGAGATACCCCGTGTGTGGGTAGGTAGGTTATGGACTCTACATTTATACTGTTATCTTCATGTTTCCACCCCCCCATAAACTCCTCCCCATTGGTTCCAGCGCTCACCTGACTCTGCAGCCAATGTGAGGCTTTTCTTTCCCCAGGTGTTGGGTTACACGTGTGAAATACATTTAGTACCCATCTTAACTCTGTCCCCTTTTTGGTCTCCATTAGCAGGATAGCAGTCATGTTCTCAGACTGCTCTTCCTCTTCGGGTTCCTGTTCATGTGCTGGTGAGTATTGCCGCCAGTTTGGTAAGGGGAAGACTTCTGTGTCTCTCCTGCTCCATTGCAGTCTCTTCTCAATCTCTGTTCATTTTCTGTTGACCTGCCGTTCTCTTGGGGTCATTCTGGGGTTGGTAGGTCAGATTTTGGGTGTCTCATCTCTATTAAACAAGAAAAATCAAAGTCCATTCCTCTCCTGTTTTCTATTCCATTCCCTTGGTTCCTGTCCGAGTTTTCTTGGTAGCGCCCAGGTGCATTCTGGTAGTTACTGTCCCTAAAAAGACTAAAGAGAACTCTGGCCAGAAACAGTACTGGGAGGCATCGTGTGACAGAGGGTGGTGCCCCCATTCATATTCAAAGCATATGAGGTGTTGTCAGGCACTGCTCCCTCTATTCTCTCAACTCCCATAGCCTGCCTCTGGGACAGGACTGGCTCTAGCTTTTGCCATAGTAGGCCCCATGCCCCAGGTCCGGAGGGATCCCTGCTTCCACTTGACGGGTGCCAGTCCCAGACTCTATCGCAACCACCCCTCTTATCCAACAAGTTGATATTAAGAGCATAATCTTATCATATCGTAAACTTATTCTGATCTAATTCTTTTCAATTATTTTGAATTCCTATGGGAAATAGACCATGACAATTGAGCGGACTAACAGTATATTTAAACCTTTTTGTTTTATGGTGATTTGGTTTTACAAAAACCTTACACATTTCTTATAAAATATCACACTGTTATGTCAGCCATATTATTTACATTCATTGATTTTAAATAAAGAAAGTATACAATTCAGTTATATGGTTACTTTATCTTTGTCACACTACCAAAACAATACCCTGTTCAGTATTTCAGAGCCCAGTCATTGCTTGCACTATAAGGGGTAAGGTATTGTAGATGATACCGATGCCTCATAGTGGTACCATATATCTACATTTTACGTTTGGCAGAAAGGGATGTGTGAATACATCTCTAATATTAAGTTAGGAGGCAATAAAGCCCTTCAACAATTACAAGACAACCGTCTGACTTAAGGGAAGAGGCCGGATGTGCTATTTGTAAATAAGTCAGTGAGTCATGACCCTACCAGAAAGAAATAGAATTCTATTGGAATCTCACCTGAAGCTGCAAGGACAATTTCTTCATGCTATGTGCTCAATGTCCAGCCTGTTATCAAGCCCAACCCCATGAGAGAGAACCCATAAGAGGTGGGGGTGGCTTTTTGATCTGGTGGATCGAGCTGAGAAATGGGATGGCCATTTGTTTAAAGCAACTCGATTGACTTGATCATGTGGGTTTTTCTCTTGCCATGCGCGATCGGGTCGGGGGGTGGCTGTAAGAATTTAATGACATGTTAACCAGACCGTCTTGTCGCTCAACGCTAGGAATTTCCTGTAGATTCCCTAAAATGTTCCAACACAAAACGTGCAGTAAGGCCAACAAAAATGACAGAAGACCACTACACATCAGAGTACATTACAAAACAAAAGAAAGGATCTGGCATCGGCCAATGATAAAGATTAGGGAATGAAAGGTTGGAAAGATTGGGGTTTTTGTTTTTCAAGGAACATTCTGGTAAGCATACATTCCTTGTGCCTAGCCTCGTGCATATGAGGCGGCAACCGCAAGGGAGAGCGACACAGTATTCCCAACAGAGGATGCTGAATGTGTCGTGAGAGGAAAGAGCATCAGCTGAGAGGTCGCTGTACCATTGCTCAGGTTTACACGATCATTTTAGAAGTGCTGAGCGCGGTAAAAATGCACTTCAAACGTTTGCACAGATGATAGAGTGCTCAACAACGCAGTCAAGCATGGCCCGTCACTTAGGAGATAGTTACGCGCTGTATTCACTGCCTTTATCTCAGCAGCTGCGGGCCACTGCATCAGTGTTTGTGTGTGGAGGTTTGTGAGCACCACAGCAGCAGGGTGATCCCAGGCTTGACTTTAGGTCTGCAGTCGTGGCTGGTGAACGTTTTATTTTCAACAATATATTTTTATTGGTTTTTTACAACAACGAATGGGTCAAGTTAGAGTACAAGTGCAGTAATATGAGACAACATATCAATAACATAGGACAATGCATTTACTGAGTTTAGTATATTGCAGAGTTTCATTGTCAGGGGTCGGTTGATAGGTAAGAGATTAGGGGTTGAATGTTTCGTGCACCATCGAAATACTTGTGGTTGTCGCACTATCGCCGGGAATTGTTCTGCATAGTCAAGAAAGGGGGCCCAGCTGTTGTGAAATCTCCCCATGACACCCAGTAGAGACACCGTTATTTTCTCTGCTACTGCTGTGTCCCAGCATTTTGCCCACCACATAGTGATTGTCGATCCTTCATGTTGCTTCCACAGCCGGGCAATAGTGGTTTTGGCTGCGGTGAGAGGTAATCAGGACCGCCAATTGTCCCTTGAGTGGGAATGTGTCCCCCCCCCCCCCGCGTCGCCCAACCACACAATCCCCGGACCACATGGTATTGTTGAACCTGTGATTAGCTTAATTTGGTTCAAAACCTCTTTCCAGAATAGCATTGACTTTGGGCAGGACCATAAAAGGTGGAATAATTACCCCGTTACTGTACATCCTCTTCAACAGAGTTCAGGATTTCTGGGCTGACATACCACCTGTAGCATACTATCACCGCCCCCTCCTTATTTGTCATGCATTTTGAGGTTTTGTTCATACGGGTCCAGATGCGCCCCCATTCTTTCATTTCTAGTTCTCTCCCTACGTCCTTCTCCCATTTGAGCATATAGTTCTCCTTCTTATTGGGGTCACCCTTCTCTAGGAGCTTTTATAGGGTTGATTTGTTTCTCCCTTGGGGCTGTTGCTGTTAATGTGAGTTCCAGTTCTCTGCTCCCTTGCGTTCTAATGTTGTGTTGTGACATCTAGTGCTGGAGTTGGGCATGGCGCAATCTTTCGGTTTCTGGGATTTGGAATTTAATTTTGCTTTCTTCGTAGGAGAGTGGTGCCCCATTGGTGAAGAAGTCCTTAATTTGCTGCAACCCCCCCCTAGCACCAATTGTTGAACCCCACTTGTTCGAGTCTGGGGGTGAAGTCTGGTTTATTCTATTGTGGGGTGAGTGGCCCCAGTGAACTCCCTATGCCCCCATTGGTTTTCCACCCTTTTCCAGCACTGGACTGTGTTTCCAGTGGTGATTAAGAGCCCGGTGTCCGGAGACCTGCAAAATGCTGTGAGGTGTGGTAGGGTGAATAGGGGGGACGTACACCAATGTTCTTCTATTTGGTTCCACCGGGGTAGATTATTGTCGGCCTGCCATGTGAAAGCGTGTGATAGTTGTGCCTCCAGGCTGTATCTAGAAACATCTGAGACCCCCCCGGCCTCCGATAGCCGCCCTGCTGAGCATCACTCTTTTAGCGATTCTTGGCATTTCCCTGCCCCAGACATAGTTCAGGACCCCTTTTTGTAACCTTTGAAGCTCTCCTGGGTGTATGGTCACCGGCAGTGCTAGGCACTGGTAGAGCAGCCTCGGGACCAAGTTAATTTTCAGTGCTACAATTCTCCCCAGCCATGAAACCTACTGTTCGAGGGGATTGGGTCCTCCGACGTATTCCATATCTATGACAGGTAATGTCCACAGCTATGCTGCTTCGGAAAATCTTTGGCGTCTGCGTCCTGCGTCGATGACGTCGATGCGCCATCCCCGAGGATCTCCTCCGACGGCCGACGTCACCCGATGTGATAAGTAGGACGCACGACGCCCATAGCCTCAGTTCCGTTTTTTCCGCGAATGTGTTCGCTTTGTGAATCTCGGTACGCCTCGACTCGTTGGAGTTTGCTGTTTTCAATTCTCGGTTCGTTGAACCTGTTCGGTTTGTTGTGAAGACCTGTTCGTGGTGATGTCTTCTTCATCTTCAACCCCGCGTCCGGGCTTCAAGAAATGCGGGGACTGTGGGTCCAAGATGTCGGTCACAGACTCGCACGACGCCTGCCTCTGGTGCCTCGGGGAGGCCCATGATACGGACGGCTGTGTCGACTGCCAGTCGCTCACGGAAACGGCCTTGCGGGAACGCAAGAAGAAGCTGTCGGTAGGCCGGGTGTCTAAGCCCCGGAAGTCGAGGTCTGTGGGGCTTTCGACGGATGACTCGAGGGGCGACTCTCGGCGTCATCGTCGGAAGTCCAGTGGGTCTCCTTCCAGGAGTCGGTCTCGCCACTCCTCCACCTCTTTGAGGCATTCCCGGAAGTGCCGGCATAGATCGCCTTCCCCGTCCTCTTCCGAGGACTCCGCCCGTCGCTTATCCCTCCATGCAAGCGAGACCGGAGGAATGGGCTTCCTTCGGGAAGCAGATGCTAGCGATTCTTGAATGGGGTCGGTCGGCACCGGTCGAGAGACACCGCTCGTAAGCCTTTGGGCTCGGGTGGTCGGCACGGCTCGCGGGAGAGGTCCCCCTCGGACAAGGGTAGCCGTTCTCGCCATGCCCGTTCCAGGTCCCGGTCCTCAACGCGCTGGAGAATGCGTGATCCTGTGCTGTCTTCGAAGAAGACGTCGACGCCTGTGGCGCCGAGGTAGTCGACGATTTCTCTCGAGGCTCTGCCTCCGAGGGGGTCGTCGGCGCCTAGGTCGTCAAGAGACACGCTCAGAGCTGTTTTCTTCGGTGGGATATGGCGCTTCAGGCGGCCAACTCCATATGTGCCTTGTCTCGTTTCACACACACTCTGTGGAACTGTGTTGCATTAGCGGCTGAACATATTTCCGAAGGGGACGAACGGGATGGTTTCCTTGCTATGGTTCAGGATGGCAACGATGCCATGTGTGAGGCCGTTCAGTCGGGTTTGGACTTGGCGGATTGTGTCAGCTGGTCCATGGCGGCGAGCACCGTAATGCGCAGGTTTGCGTGGTTGCGGAAGTCTGGGTTCGCTCCTGATGTGCAGTCCCGGCTCCTCAACATGCCCTTTGACGGTGAACACCTTTTTGGCAGCAAGGCTGACGAGAGCCTTGAGAGGTTGCAGACCTCCAAAGCTGCAGCGAAGTCGTTGGGTGCTGCAGTTTGCCATCCTCCGCCTTTTCGTCCTAGGGGACAGCAATGGAGGGGAGGTTCCTTTCGCTATTACTCGTCCTTCAGTAAAGCGAGGGGAGCTAGCAGTCAAAGAGGCCATCATAAGAGTGCCAGAGGTGGAATTAAAGGTACTCGAGGTGCCAAGGCCGCTCGGGCAGTTGCCTCTTTGCCCTCGGGCAACGCCGCAGCCGCTACCACTCAGTCATGAGGCCAGGTCCCATGGTTAGCCGGTTGGGGGAAGGCTGGCACAGCATCTTGTAGAGTGGCAAGCCATTACTTTGGATGTGTGGGTTCTGGAGATCATAACCCACGGCTACTGTCTTCCTTTTCGGCAGAGGCCTCGCGACAATCCACCAGGGAGCCTCTCTTTGAAGAGTCCGGATCCGCTCCTTGCGCAGGAAATTCAAGCCCTGCTGGAGAAAGGTGCCATAGAACTGGTGCCTGTAGCGGAGAGGAACAAGGGATGATATTCCCCTTATTTTTTGATATCGAAGAAAGACGGGGGATTGAGACCCATCATGGACTTGCGCGGTTTGAACAAACTCCTCAGGAAGGACAAGTTCAAGATGGTGACTCTTTCTCAAGTCCTCCAGGCCCTTCAACTTCAGGACTGGTTGGTGTCTCTCGACCTCAAGGATGCTTACTTCCATGTGCCGATCCATCCCAAGCACAAGAAGTACCTAAGGTTCGCGGTTGGCGACTCGCACTTTCAGTTTCGGGTCCTGCCGTTCGGATTGACCTCCGCCCCGAGGGTTTTCACCAAGCTCATGGTGGTGGTGGCAGCGCATCTCAGGAAAGGGGGGATTCACGTCTACCCCTACCTGGACGATTGGTTGATCAGTGGGAGCTCTCCCGAGCAAGTCCTGGATCATCTGTCCGTCACTTGCCACTCCCTTCACAGGCTGGGCTTCTCCCTCAATTTAAAGAAGTCCCATTTGACACCAACGCAGCGGCTCCAGTACATCGGAGCATTGCTCGACACGTCCCTGCGGCAGTGTTTTCCTCCTCAGGTGAGGGCTCTTCACATTCAGCAGATGGTGCACAAGTTTTGTTTTGCCCAGGATCTCCCAGCGTTCGAGTTCTTGAGACTGCTCGGTCTCATGGCATACTGCATTCTTCTGGTGCCAGGGGCTCGTCTGCGGATGAGATCTTTGCAGTGGGCACTCAAGCTCCAGTGGTCTCAGTCCTCTGGCAGGCTGTCGGACCCTGTTCAGGTGCCACCCTCGGTGGCCCGGGACCTTCTGTGGTGGGCCGTCGAGGGCAATCTGATGAAGGGGGCCCCATTTTGGCTGCCCTGGCCGGAGGTGACGATCGTGACGGACGCATCCCTCACGGGATGGGGAGCTCATGTCAACGGGTTGACAGTCAGCGATCGTTGGTCTCTGTCGGAGTCCAGACTTCATATCAATCTGTTGGAGCTGAGGGTCGTCAGGCTAGCCCTGAAGGCTTTTCTGCCGACTGTGCGCGGAAAGAGTGTCCTGATTCTAACAGACAACACGGTGGCCATGCACTACCTCAACAAAAAGGGGGGGGCAGGGTCACTTCCGCTGTGCAGGGAGGCGATGCAGCTCGAATTCTGGGCCATCCAGCAGGAAGTGTCGATCTCGGCTGTTCATCTGGCCGGAGACGACAACGAGACGGCAGACGCTCTGAGCAGGCAGGGCTCGATCTCTCATGAGTGGGAGCTGGCTCAGGAGATTCTCCTGGAGATCTTCGCCCTTTGGGGGACCCCTCAAGTGGATCTCTTCGCCTCCAGTGTCAACCGGAAGTGCGAAAGGTTTTGCTCGCGGATATTTCCGCCAAAAGGAACCTTAGGAGACGCGTTTGTGGTGGAGTGGTCATTCCCACTACTGTATGCGTTTCCTCCAGTGCCCCTCATCCCGCAAGTGCTGCAGAAGTTACGGAGGTTCGGTTCCCGGATGATCCTCATTGCTCCGGCGTGGGCCCGGAGGACGTGGTACCCGGACCTTCTCGACTTGTCCATCTGCCCTCCAAGTCGTCTTCCCTACCGAGACGATCTGCTCTCACGGGAGGGGGGTCAGGTTCTCCATCCAGAGGTCGGATCCCTCAATCTTCACGCTTGGCTTCTGAAAGGTTGAGGTATAAGGATTGGGACCTCCCTGAAGACCTGATGGAGGTGTTGCTCTCGGCCAGGCGGCTGGCAACTAAGTCTCTGTACCGTTGCCGTTGGAGAAAGTTCTGCGACTGGTGCAGAGTTCAGAATGTGGATCCTTTTGAATGTGACATTCCCATGGTTCTGTCTTTTTTGCTTTCTTTGGCCCACAGGGGCTTGCAAGTGGGGACCATTAAAGTGACCTGGTGGCGCTGTCCATATTTAAGCGCTCGTCTGAAGAGTGTTCCTATTTTAAAATTCCTTTAATTTTGCAGTTTTTGAAAGGGCTCACTAATGTGTTCCCTCCGTCACCTTTTCTGGTGCCAGGTTGGGATATGAACCTTGTTCTTAAGTTTCTTATGGGTGCTCCGTTTGAGCCTTTACATTCTTGCCCTTTGAGGCTATTAACTCTGAAAACTGTGTTTTTGGTTGCGGTTACTTTCGCTCGCAGAGTGAGTGAGTTACAGGCACTTTCAGTTAAGCCACCCTTTACTGTGTTTCATAAGGACAAGGTTGTCCTTAGAGTTCGTCTTTCTTTTTTTCCAAAGGTGGTTTCGGAATTTCATTGGAGCCAGAAGGTTGTTCTTCCGGCGTTCTATCCTCCTCCACATCCTGGTAAGGAAGAGGAGAGGCTCCATAGGCTTGATCCTAGGAGAGCGTTGAGCTTTTATATTTCTCTATTCTGCAATTTGATTGGGCATGCTAAATTTGTATTCTAAATTCTTTCCTACCTCCTTGCTTGGTACTGCTTTGGGAGTCTGTCATAGATATGGAATACGTCGGAGGACCCAATCCCCTCGAAGAACAAGTTACTTTCTTACCTGGTAACGTTCTTTCGATGGGATGGTCCGACGACATATTCCATATCACTCCCTCCCTGCCTTCCCCGCTGCAGAATTTCTTTTGCGATTGCAGCTTGCGTTCCGCAAGGCCTTGTGTGTCCGACTGGCAGAAAACTGGTGGCACATGTTCTGGGAAAAAACTATAACTGAGGCTATGGGTGTCATGCGTCCTACTTATCACATCGGGTGACGTCGGCCGTCGGAGGAGGTCCTCGGGGACGGCGCATCGACGTCATCGATGCAGGACGCAGACGCCAAAGATTTTCCGAAGCAGCACAGCTGTGGCCATTACCTGTCATAGATATGGAATACGTCGTCGGACCATCACATCGAAAGAACGTTACCAGATAAGAAAGTAACTTGTTCTTTGTGGCAATTCTCCATGTCCTTTAATATGATTCGGGACAGCTGGGGGAAGTTGCCCCAGTATACTCTCTGTTCAGTTTGGTATATTGACCCCCAGGTAGGCGATTTGTGATTTTTCCCATGGGATGGGGCTAATGTTTGTTAGTACTTCTCTGTGCTCCCAGGTAATGTTTATTCCCAAAGCTCTTGGCTTCCCGTAGTTGACCCTGAAGACCAAGGCTTCTCCAAATACTGAGATCTCCTGCCAAGGGCTTCCAGTGAACGCTCAATCTGTGTTAGGGAGAGGAGGACGACATCAGCATACATGGAGACCTTGTACTGTTTCTCCCCCCAGCTGTCGCCCCTTTATTTGTGTGTCATCCTGGATTCTAGTTGCAAATGGTTACATTGAGAGAGCGAATATTAGGGGGAGGTAAGGGGCAGCCTTGGCGAGTGCCTCGAGAGATGTGGAGCTTAGGGGATCGAATCCCGTTGATTCTTAGTGAGGTGGAGGGATGTTGATAGTTGTCCATGACCCATTCGCTAAACTTCTGGCCAACCCCAAAATGGGTTAGTGTAACCCCAATCTAATAGGTCAAATACCTTGTGAGCATCAAGTGAGATAACAGCCATTTTTATTCTCATTCTGGAGGCACTTTCGGTTAGATTTACAGTACGCCTGATGTTGTCATGGGTAGTGCGACCCGGGATGAATCCCGTCTGGTTCGGATGGATTAGATCTGGGAGGAACCTAGCAAGTCCTTGGAGAAGATCTTTGCATCGTTATTCATTAGTGTTATGGGCCGGTAGGATGCCCAGTCCTCTGGGTCTTGGTCCGGGTTGGAGATGATTATTGTTGAGGGATCCCTCCATGGATGTTTTGATGCTCCCTGTGGCCAGGAAAGAGTTGGCGGGCTAAGATCTGAGGCGTTCTCTGCACCCTGTAGAATCGTGCAGAGAATCCGTCGGGCCTGGGGCTGTTTTTTTCAGGGGTTTTGTGGCTTCACTTTCACCAGGGTTATGGAGAGTTCAAGAGGGTCTAGGTGGGTTGGCTCAGGCCCTCCTGGGTAGGTGGCTAGATAGTTCGCTTGCAACCGCTCGTCAATCGAGCTCCCCGACATGACCTCGCTATGATGAATCATTCCGCTCCTTTTCCTTTTGTCGTCCTCCGAGGACACTAAGGACCCGTCTTTGCCTCTCAGTGTGGGAATATTATTTCAGGTGTGGACCTTTTTTAACTTGTATACTAATAGCCTATTTGCCTTATTGCTGTTTATGTAATAGAACTGTTTGGTGTATGCCAATGCCCTGGTGGATCTGTCTGCCAGATGCATTTCAAGGGCAACTTTAGCCTTTTTGAGCTCTCTACTTGTCTTCCCAGATTGTTCCTCTTATGTGCCTCTTCCATTGCCGCCACCTTTTCCTCCAGCCCAGCCTGTTGTAGTTGTTCCACCCTTTTGTGTGCTGTAGCACACCTTATTATCACCCCCCTGATCACTGTCTTCATGGCGTTCCAGACTACCCCTTCCGAGCATCCCACCGAGGAGTTTTCCCCAAAGTAGCAAGTGAGCGCGTTTGATGTTTCCTCTTTGATTACTGCATCTTGCAATAGTGTGTCTTGCATCTTCCAATGCCATTGAGGTGGCCTTGGGAGACCGCATACCCTAATCTGGGGCCTGCACTGGGGCGTGATCAGAGATCTGATCAGGCAGGTTAATAAATCTAAGGACATTAGGATAAAATCATTCTGGGGAGGCTTTTGGGGACATGAGAATAAAATGTATAGTCGCGAGTACCCTCGTTCGAGATTCGCCAAACATCTACTGATCCCGTTTCCCCAAAAAAGTCTGCAAATCCTAATGCTCGTGAAAAATCCTCTCTCAATGGTGGCAGGGTCTTGCCGTATTTTGGGTTGGGGACCTGGTTGAATAAGGAGCCGGCCTTCTGTAAATGCAACTATGTCCGGTAGGATGGAGTGGAGAAACCAGTCTTGGGCACTGTTTGGGCAATTGATGGAGGTGAAAGTTAGGGCTTGCTCAAGTAGGTAACCCTTGGCGAATAAAAATCTCCCCATTGGGTCTCGTTTGACCATCACCTGCGTCGGTTGTACTTCCCGGCTAAAGAGAAGCGCCACTCCCCTCTTACTCTCCCCCGCTGTAGCAAAATAGCATTTGTTGAATCACCTAAAGTGGATGCGCTTCTCATCTTATGCTAGGAGGTGTGTTTCTTGCACGCATGCTACATTAACGGAGAGTTCAGTTAATTTGCGCAACACTGATTTCGTTTCCCAGGAAAATTAAGGCCCTGCACCATGCAAAGTTCCCTAGTTGAGTCTGTAGCCAGGTTTGTGTCATTGCCTCCCGACTTCTAGCTTCTGAGCTCTGTGCCCCCATGCTATTGCCCCCCTGTATTGTTGCTTTGACATGTCTCTGCTTTGACCCCTCTCCCAACTAATTCCCCCCCCCAACTATTATAACCAGGAAACCTTCTCCCAACCCCCCACCCACAAAACAAGAGACGAGCCTCTGAGACCGGCCCACAACGCTCTGGGCAACCAGCTCAGATCCCGACAACCAGCCTTCTTTGGACAACCAGTGCCCATTGGTTAACGTATGAAAGCCCAACGGTAGCTTCAGGAGCGCTGTTTGCAATTATAGCTTTCGTTCTCGGACGCACTACTCACTCTTGGTTCCTGTTGATGCTGTTCCTACATTAGGTGCGTTAGGTCTTCGTTTCCAGGGCGCGTGCTGTCATTCTTCAGTCAGAAGCACCAGGGGTGCCTACAGGGGTTCAGATTGGGTAGTTCTTCTTTGCCAGAAGCATATTCCCTCTCAAGGTTTGGCGCCTTTAATGCCTCTTTGTGCTGGGCCTTTGAGATGCCTTCTCTTGTCCAGCCGCGTCCAGGGCTGCAAAACGTTCTACGATGAGTCCTCTTTGAGTGCTGTATCCTCCTCATCGGTGTTGTTTGCTCCGACAGGGTTCAGTAGCTTTTCAACCTCCTTCATTGTGTGTATTTGCCATTGTTTACCCTCCAGGTTGAACACCAGAGCGGTAGGGTAACCCCAGTGGTAGAGCACCTTTTTATCTTGCAGCCATTCCGTTAGTGGTTTTAGCGATTGTCTTTTTAGTAATGTGGCTGCTGCGAGGTCTTGGTATAGGGTGATTGAAGCGTCTCTGAATTGTATACATGCGGAATTCCTGGCTTCCTGCATGATCTCCTCCTTGACACTGTAGAAGTGAACTTTTGCAAGGACGTCTGGTGGAGTAGTTGCGTGGTTGATGCTTGTGTAGCTCTGGTTCGGTGCACTCTGTCCAGCTCCAGCAGGCGCTATCTGGGTGCATTTGGGTGAACCTGAAGAGGTTGTGGGTGAAGTTGCCCAGCTCTGCGTCCATAATGGAGGTTGGGATTCCGCGTAGACAGATGTTATTACGACAGGAGCGGTTTTGAGTCCTCTTGCTTAGTTTCTAGAGGTTCACGTCTAGCCTCCAGTGTGGTGATTCTGTCTGCTTTCTCCCCTATTCCGTAGGGATTTTCCCATAGCGTTGACTCCATCTCTGCCGTTCTGCTTTCCACCGCGTCCATGCGCTTGTCTAGGCCTGAGATTCTTTTCATAAGTTCTTCCGTGCCACTTTGGTATTCCTTAGTCATGGCTGCTAGGAGGTCTTGCAGATCTGTTTTGGTGACACCTTGAGGTTACGGCGTGGGGGCGGGCGGTGTCCAGAGTCTCTTTCTTGTGGCATTGTTTTGGTTCACTCACCTTTTCTCCCTTTATCTCTGGAGGGCGCGAGAGCAGCATAGCACTGTCAACTTGTTTTATTGTTTTGGGGGTTTTCGCCATTTCTCCCCTTAATGCTTGGAGAGGAGATCCTTTGCGCACGTGCCTCCTGCTTAGTTACGTGTAATTTACCTGCTACGGCCTTGAGTACTTTGCAATGAGGTAGGTCATATGGGGCCCCCAGCAGTGTTGAACTCCTTGTACTTGCTTCCCCTGCGTAGGCCTGCCTTGTGTCGGCCACTTAGATGGAGACCTATTGAGGTAGGGGCTAGATTTAGGTGTGCAGCAAATCCCTTTTCATTCAGGGCAACCCATGTGGGTATTGGTTGATGTCCCAGTCACCCAGGTGCTCAGTGGGTACCTCCTGTCATAGCCCCGCTCCTATACAGCAATTGTGGAGAGTGGATGGGCTCCCTGAGGCAGCCGTGGTGAGAAGATTTACCTTATTGCTGCTGAGGTCCCAGGGCCCAGCCTCCTCTTAGGTTCTTGAGCTGGTGTGTCATCTGGCTTATGGCATGGCAAGTGCTCCTCCTTAGCCTGCTCAGTAATGGCGTTGTGAAGGTTCTGCAGGGGTAGCTGGTGCTACCTCCGTTGGTCTGCTTGTGCGCCAGGACCAGATTCTGGATGTATTACTTGAGTAGTTTTCCTCCCCTACCGTAGGGATTGGCTCCTCGTGTGGGCGTGTCATTCAGCCCCACAGAGCGCTGGGGACACCGCAGCGTATGTGGAGCCATTCCGCGGGGGGAGGGATTCTGTATGAGGCCACCGAACAGTGGTGCAGGGAGCTTCTCACATCCCTCAGTTATCCAGGGCTCTCAGTGCGCGAGCCCCGGTCACCATCTTCTTTTTCGGTCGGGCTGCGACGCGACTTGCAACCGCGGTCCTCTCCTCATCGCTCCCGCATGAAGGGGGTTCTTCGCTCTGGCCAGCTGGGCACAGTGCTCTGCCCCAGTCTGGTGAGAGTTTTCAGGGAAAACCGCATGCTTTCTGTTGCTGTAGTTCCTTCGGCGGTCGGGTCTGGGACGGGAGCTAGTGAGGAGGCATGGCTCGCACTTCGGCTCCAAGCTATGCCCCCCGGCTGGTGATCTTTTAAAACTGATTGGGTATAAAATGCCTTGATTGAGTGGAGCAAAAAGGCCCAACCTCCACCATAGCTTTTACTGGCAGCTCTGAAATGTCAGTAATTAAATATTACACAATCTTAGGGTATGCTGTAGTATGACACTTATGAAACTCCTCTTCACCCCTCGTCTCTTGAAGGACTTAACGCCAAACACAGGGCTTTTAAAAGCTTTGTCGCACAATAACAAGGAAGGTTAAGGAGTTCAGGCAGCAAGGCAGACATGTCTCTGTGGGGAAAGCCAGAAGGTTTGCTTTCGTAAGTGTTAGGAATAGATTTTCTGTTTAGTAAGTACCCAGTAAGCAACAGGGTTTCTCTTGTGATCTTTAAAGAGATGTTAATTAAAGGTGTTCCAAGTTGGGGACATGCAGTTGGCATTAGGCAAAGGAATACTAGGGTAAAGGTTTGAACCTTGCTTGCCAGCAAGTTGTGAGTGTCCTTATCCCTCTCAAGGGACTTCATAGTAATCTCCCGTATCAGTTTCCTCCTGTTAAGGTAATAAAACAATTTGGCACAGGCCTGGTCACTCCTCTGGGAATATATCAGGGCTCATGCATCTCTCAGTGCATGTGATCTGCAGATGTACCAATAAACATTGCAGTGAAACGTGGGGCCTTAGAAATGATGGACTTGTGTGGTACTTACTCCAATTTTTGTGTTCCACTTACGTTCTAGTTTCCTATATTCTAGGGTGACCATCTTTTCAGAATACAAAACAGGTCAGGACCACTAACATAAAAGTAGGACAGACTTTTGGCAGTGGCTGGAAGGACACATCAGGCATTCCCCCTGGACATAAACAGCAGATGTCTGTGACTCTAAGCATACTGAACACAATGGAGCGTTTGCTCCAATTAATATTCCAGGCCAGTCTCAAGGCCTTTCACCCCTTGACATCACAGGAAATGGCATTACATGGCATTGTCCTTCAGTACACTATCACAAATATGGTTACGATATCACTGTAATATGATATACATTTCATACAAGAATGGATCACCACACGTAGCAGTATTATCAGTGTGTCAAGGCCTATGTTACCACGGGAAGTGTATGAATCCAAATCCCCTATTTATGTGGATCCGACCTGTTATTTCCACATGACTACAGAGAGAAATCACATTCTGGGGGGACAGAGGCGGAAAGTCGGGTATAGGGATTGGGGAAAGCCAGGATAGAATGGGAGAAGGTGAATATTTCACCCAGAACATGTGTTCCTATGGCCGATGGCAAACAGTCTTCAATGATTTCTGAATTTATCTTCAGCATTTGTTTCTGATTCGCGAAGGTACCTTCAGTGTTGCCTGCCAGTAAGATGCGTTGTGTTGTGATGTACTGTCCGTGGTTATTTCATGGAATACATTATTCCTGAAAACAAAATCCAGTAGTCTCTGATGTACATCGCCTTCAGAGCGTAGTACTAGGTTCTTTAGGGCATATGTGCATACCTTCCGCTCCAGTCTGTGACCTCAAGCCCTAGATATAGCAAGAGTGATGATGGTAAAACTATCACAGGACAGGTTTACTGGTCTCTGCATAGCAAAACAAAGCACCCAGCAGGGAAGCTTTAACCCCCAAATGACTGCTTAAGAAAAGCTATTAAGCTTTCTTGTCAAATTCAAGGGGGGGGGCACAAAGACGAGAGTCCCATTCTAACTGAATAGCTTGAAAGGTCATGACACCAGGCCTGATTCTGAATTGCCTTATTATCCCATTTAGATGCATGGACCTCGAATCCCCAGGCTTCCTCTGGGTCACCTCGCCAGGCTGTTTGCTTGGTGACTGAGCATAATTGGTTTCTGGAAGTATTTCTAGTTTTTGGAGTACAGTAGTGGAAGTTGGTGGTGCAGTGGAGTCACTAGGAAGCGCCGGGCGGAGCCCCTTCCATAATGCCTGCCCACTCATTTTACCCCTCCCTGCACTGAGCAACAGGAGGCCTGGTGCTCGGGACGTGAAGAATGCAGACTGCAGTGTGACATTGACACCACAATTATCCCTGCCAGGAACCTTCCTCATTTCACATAGGGTTTGGCTTTCTTTCAGTGGCTAATTTGCTTTTTTCGCAAGGGTACAGATTGAGAGTAGGGTATATCCACTTTAGGGCATGCAGACTGGATGCTCCATTTCAAGAGCTTCTTACATAGAATCAGCTGGACTGTTTTATCTTTCTATGGTCTATCATTGGGGGCATGTCAAAATACTCCATTTTGATGTTACAGAGGTCTAGAGTTTCGCTAATGCTCCGAGAATGTTATTATATCATATGTGCTCTTATGTCCCGTCCCCTCTCCTCCATACTGCATGGGTGTCCCTTCCAAGGGACGGGAGATGGAACCTTTTTCACCAGAAAAAACCTTCTTTCCCTTTAAATTTAGAGACGCGTGGGGGTGCAGCCTAGGGAGCATGCGCTGCCCTGACTCCGCCCTCCTGCGCCACACCCCAGACCCCTTTTCCACGTCGATGGGAACGGGCCGAATTCACCAGCGCTCCTGGGTTTGGCTTTGGCCATGTAATTCCACGCGCGGATACTTCTTCTCTTGCTATTGGCCCATCCTCAGCCACACTCCTCGGTGATCGCTGTGGCATCACTATACTCCAAGCCTCAGTCGTCGTCAACCTCATCCACAGCAACGCTACTAGGCAAGGAGGAGCAGATCTTGGAGGTGTACGGGGAGAAGCTGTATTCCAACGCATCCTTACATCTTCGTCAGGCCAACGCCAATGCCATGCTAGCCGCTGCTAATCAAAGTTTATGGTGGGAAATTGCGGACTTCCTCCCGGAACTCCCTACGCAGAGCCAAACACGTTTCAAGGCGGGGCCTGGCTGAGACCAAGCTGGTGGAGCAGGACCTCATGGGATCCACCGTGGTCCATATTGACACCTCTGGCCGTGTCATCTGTATCGCCACGGACATGAGAAGGACAGCCTGGCTCCGGGCAACGAAATTCATCCAGGACGTCTAGGAATGCATATTGGATCTGCTGTTCGATGGGGGGAGCCTCTTCCACTCCACCAGGGACATAGAGCTGGACAAGAAGAAAAACAGCTCACAAGCGGCCAAGTCTTTATCCATCTTGATTGACAAAGACCACGCCCAAGTCGTACACCCAGTCACAGCAGCACTCTGACAGGGGGCTTACGTACTGAGGGTTCCGCGGCTTCCAGGAACGGAGATCCAGGCAGCCTGACCGCTCGCCGACTCTGAACCGGCGCAAGCAACAAAAGGGGGGGTAAGGCCGTTTTCCGGTCCCCCTCCTCCGCAACAGCCTCCAAGGGAAAGAAGGCATGATACAGGTCCACGTGTCTCCACTGGGAGGCAGGCTTGCTCTCCATGCACATTTCTGGCGATAGAATTTCGCGGACCCCTGCATCCTCTCCGTAGTATTCACAGGGTACTGCCTACCCATCCAAGCCTCTCCTCTCTCCTCCCCTCCACTCCCTCAAGTTGGGACAGCAGCTCTTCTGGCGGAGATCTGGTTGCAGATCCGGTCGCTCGTAGAGAGCCACGCAGTAGAGGAAGTCCCAGCCTCCCAGCAAGGCTTGGGCTTTTACTTCAGGATTTTCGCCATTCAGAAGAAGAACCAGGCGGGCCTCAGAGTTGTGCTGGACCTTTCCACCCTCAACCTCTCCTTGCCCCTGCAAAATTTAAGATGGTTACGCCAGCTTTTATAGCAGAGACATTGTGCAAGGGAGACTGGATGTGCTCCCTGGATCTGAAGGACGCGTAGCTACACGTCCCGATTTGGCAGCACCATCGTTTTTTCCTTTGGTTCAGGATCATGGGCTACCATTTTCAATACAAAGTCCTTCCTTTTGGCCTCAACTCTGCCCCCAGGGTCTTTACCAGGCTCATGAATACAGTGGCTTCCCTCCTCAGAGCGCAGGGCCTCCACATCTACCCATACCTCGACGACTGACTCGTCAGGGCTAGATCTCCGGAAGCGGTTCACCACTCTTCCCAGGCCCTTATGAACACGCTGCATGATCTGGGCTTCTCGCTCAATCTCAAGAAGTCGCAACTGCAGCCCATGTAGCCTCTGACATTCTTGGGCCTCATCTGGGATACGTGCTCCGAGAAGGTATTTCCGTCAGAGGACAAGATCTCGGCCATCAAGAGGGCCACCGCTCACTTCCTTAGCAGAGGTGTGACCTCGGCTTGGTGGTACCAGCATCTCCTGGGTCTCTTGGCGGCGGTCCTATTAGCCGTCCCACACACAAGGCTGAGGATGAGGAGGATTCAGCTGCACTTTGCGGTCTCATTGAGCCAGGAGCGGGGCTCTCAATCCGAGATGATCAACGTTCCTCCGTCTCTCCATTCGAACCTATCAAGGTGGTCCAGGGACTGCATCCTACAGATGGGCCAGCCCTTTCGGCCACCCACCCCGCAGGCCACCATCACCACAGACTCCTCGCTGGAGGGCTGGGGAGCCACCTTGGACGATCTCTCGGTCCACAGCACCTGGACTCAACAGGAGCAGGAATACCACATCAATTGGTTAGAGCTGAACGCCATCTGGCTAGCGCTCAGAGCCTTCCTACCACTTCTCAGGGGAAAGGTTGTCCTCATCCAGACAGACAACTCGACCAGCATGTACTACGTCAACAAGCAGGGAGGCACCAGATCTCCTCCTCTGTGCAGAGTGGCAATCAGCATGTGGGAGTGGGCTCAGGAAAACGGCATCTACCTCACGGCAGTCCGCCTCCCAGGGGAAGCCAATTTAGAGGCAGACAGGCTCAGCAGGTTGGGAGCGGACAATTATGAGTGGCAGCTAAATTACCTCATCATTCAGGAGATCTTCAACAGGTGGGGTCATCCCTAGGTGGATCTCTTTGCCAGCTGGCACATCAAGAAGTGCCCTCAGTTTGCCTCCTGGCACTGACAGGGCCCTGGCTCCCTGGGCGACGCATTTCGGCTTCAGTGGAATGGCATGAAGGCTTACGCCTTCCCACCCACTCCGCTGATTCAAAGAGGGATTTGCAAGATCAAGGAGTCTTGCCAACTCAACATCATTCTAATAGCTCCGTGTTGGCCGGCCAGGCCATGGTTTTCGGAGCTGCTTAGCCTCTCTGAGATGCCTCTGATTCACCTCCCGATGGTACCGAGCACATCTTCTGGTGCAGCAGGGGGGCAGGGTCATCCACCCCTCGCCACAGAAACCAGCTCTAACAGCGTAGTACCTGAGCAAGTAACGCTGCGGTACCTCACCCACTCACAGGCTAATCTGGAAATCATACAGGGCGCAAGGAGGAAGGCTACCAGAGCCCAGTATGACAGTAAATGGACCAGATTCTGCCAATGGGCAGACTCCAAGGATATCGACCCCCTGGCATGTAGACATGCTTTCCTTCTTGGCGCTGCTCGCCCACTCTGGTGTGCAGGTGGACACCTGCCGTACATACCTCGCAGCCATCAGGGCTTACAGGAACCCGGAGGAGGGAATCTTCTCCTCCTCCAATCCTATCGTCAAGAAACATTTCTCGGGGCTCGCAAGGCTCTACCTGCCCATCAAGAGGCTGCATCCCATGTGGGACCCAAACATAGTCTTGGGCGCCCTGGCGCACAAATCGTTTGAGCCAATGGCGTCCGCGGACATCAGGCTGGTCACCATCACAACGGCCCTACTAGTCGGCCTCACATCGGCTCGTAGAGTCAGCGAAATACAGGCACTGGTTGCCTCGGAACCATATACTACCTTTCACAGGGACAAAGTAGTCCTGCGGACACACCCATCTTTTCAGCCCAAGGTGCCATCGGCTTTCCACTTCAACAAGGAAATAGTCCTTCCTACGTTCTTTGCCGATCCCAAGGACGAAGCAAAGCGATTGCTGCACTGCCTGGATGTCAGGCATGCCCTGAAATTTTACTTGGACAGGACCAAGGGCTTCCGCAAATCAGACGCCCTGTTTGTCACTTTCGGAGGCTCAAGACCAGGCTATCAGGCCTCCAAGGCCTCCACATCCTGCTGGATGGTCTCTGCCATCAAGGAAGCGTACAAGGGCCAGCACAAGCCGCTTCCGGCCAACATGCACACCCACGCAGTCAGGGCCAAGACAACGGCCATCGCATTCCAGCGCCATGTCCCTTGCCAGGTCATAAGCAGGGTGGCCACTTGGGCCACTCCCTCGGCTTTCTGCAAGCATTACTGTTTGGATGCCGGCTCTAGATCGGATGTGGCTTTCAAACAGGCAGTTCGCAGGAACCTATTTGCTAAAGGAGGGTCTCCTCTCCACCCTGGGGCTACATTCAGTTGTAATCGCCCATGCAGTATGGAGGAAAGGGGATGGTACGTAAGAGTAATTATAAGTTACTCGCTGTAGTGACTAACTTACTCTTAGTCCCCTTCCCTCCATATGTCGACCACCCTCCCCCCTAATAATACTGGTGTCATTAGGCAATGTTAAATCTATTGTCGACGCATCAATGGGGACTGAGGTGTGGTGCCGGAGGGCAGAGTCAGGGCAGTGCATGCTCCCTGGGCCACACCCTGCGCGCCTCTAAATTTAAAGGTGAGGGTCTTTTCTGGTGAAAAAGGTTACGGCTCCCGTCGATTTGAAGGGATGCCCATGCAGTATGGAGGAAAGGGGACTAAGGACTAAGAGTACGTTAGTCACTACGGTGAGTAACTTATAATTTTACGTATAGCGCTTCATGCTTGAACCCTCCCACTTCTAAGTGCTGTAACAACGGTGGAATTACTAGCAAATGTAATGGTACTCAATTTATCAACCTCAGAAGGATGAAAGGCTGATTAGACGCTGACAAGATTTGAACTTGGAAACTGCAGGCAGGCGCATGTCACAGGCAAGCATTTAACTCGCTGAGGTATACACTTAGTACAGGGAAAAATAAACATTTATCATGTTGCCCTGCACCCTCTCTTGGCCCATGTTCACTTCAGTCGTTTTTCAATACAAAATATAGCTTTAATATTATCCCTATGGTCTTTCCCTCACAGTTCCTGCCCCTCGCAAAACACCGCCTCATGGGAACTCTTTGTGCTCGCTTTAATGAAGACCTACCATTAAACTGTGCGCTTGAAATGCCTGCCAGTGTTTTTACAAAGCAGTCTTCTGAGAGTTAATGACTTAATTGGGTCTGCAAATGTGCTACTGGTGTAATAATAATGTCATAACTAGGTGTGCCATCAGCCACTCATTTTATAAGCACTATGTGTGTCCTTCACTGAAGTCTTGTTAAAAACAAGCATTGGCAAAGCCAACAGTTTAGGGTTGTGTAAACGTATTAGGCATTTGCCAGGCACAGCTATTAAATGCCCAGGTACATGTATCACTTTGCACCTGCTACCATCAATGGCCAGTTATATAATACTACTATGGTAGTGCCTGGCAAGCACCTTTCCTATGCCTACACAAAAGCCCTAACTGTTGGTATTACCAATGCTTGTTTCTCATCCAAACACCCTGTTTATCATGTTCACCTCCGCATTTAGCAAAACATTGCGTGTCTACCAACATTGGACAAAGCACTGGCCAAACCTCTTACACTTAAAGTTCCATCATGAAGTCCACTAAGCTTGTACACATACAAGGGTGTCACATTGCGGCAACTTCTGTGCCTTCCCCCATCACACCAATTTGAATATATTTTTGGGGAATTTGACTTAGCAGGAATAGTATTGGACGCAATAGTGAAAACTATTCTATTCTGTGATAGACTGCTGAAAGCTGACCTTGAAACCATGATAGGTCGTTTTGTTGATGCTTTTTGCTCAATAGGTAACTTCCACAAAATGGGAACCTTTGGTGTTATGTTAAATGTATGCTTAAAATGGCAAGAAGGCTGTTGTGGGTTATCATCGAATGGTGCAGTGCACGTGATTTAAGTCACGTTTGAAAGCTGAAGTGTTAGAGCTCGGTAAAGAACAGAATTGTGTTAACCTATTTTCGAGCAACCAAAGCCACGATTTTTGTTGATACATACGGAATAGGAAAAGTAAAGCACTGTACATTATGGTATATCCCAAAAGTGCAATCATTAAGCAATATCTTAGACTAAAGTTTAATAATAGTGTGGCACTGATGACTCAAGGTGCCCACTTAGGTATGGCACGATGTGACCACAGATGTAGGTTATGTGGCACTAGTGAAATGGAAAGCAATGAGCACCAATTATTATGGTGTGAAAGTGTGAGTAGCCTGTGCACTAGCCACTTGAAAACGTATAATAACAAAATAACAACTCTCTGGGACATGTTTCCAGATGGTGGTGACATCAATTTGATATGTTATATGGTTTTATATTACTGGAAAATAGTGGACATTTTTAAAATGTTAACCTATATACAACCTTCTCATCATGTTTGTATAACTCCGGTGATTTTATACAACTATTTCCTTAAAGAGTTTATATCGGATATTATATTTTCCCGTGTATGTCGATGTACATTTTAATCAATCCACTGTTATGAAATGTAATAGATATTCTGTGTTAATATTATGTATATATATATATATATATATATCTTTTGTTTTGTTGATGATGATATGTTTTATATATATATACAAAGCCATGTGGCTGATGGTATATTAAAATAAATAAATAATTCCACTACGGCAGTTCCTGGCAAGTGCCTTTCCTATGCCTACACAAAAGCCCTAACTGTTTGTATTGCCAATGCTTGTTTCCCATCCAAACACCCTTTGTATCATTTTCACCTCCGCATTTAGCAAAACATTGCGCGTCTCTACAAATACTGGACAAACCACTGGCCAAACCTCTGACACTTAAAACACCTCAATGAGGGCTGGTACATACTTTACAACTCCAAATCTTTCACACTCCCTATGCGAATCCACTGGCAACACCGTAGACCTAAAGGTCACCAAAATAGTAGTAGACGCCTCACTTCGAAGGGATTGTGTCCTCCGACGTATTCCTCATCTTAGATATCTCCTTCCAGCTCTGCTGGCCTCGGAAAATTTTTTCTCTCTAGAGGGCGCTGTGCGTCGACGTCCTCCGAGTCGATGTCCCTCGACATCCGCCGTATCGACGTCGACTGCCTATAAAGGCCGCGCGCAGCGTCCGTTGCTCAGTTCCGTTTTTCCGCGCTTACTCAGTGCCTCGGAATACCGTTGCTCAGTTCTTAGTCAGATTAATCCTATTTACCTCGAGTCATTCGATCCGTACTCGATGGCTTCCTCGTCGGAACCGACAACTCCTCGATCCGGCTTCAAGAAATGCCGAGATTGTGGGAAAAAGATGTCGTTGACTGACCCTCACAGAGTTTGTCTGTGGTGTTTGGGAGCTGAACACCATTGTTCGGAATGCGAGGACTGTATGTCCATGACAGCTAAGGCCCTGAAGGAGCGTAGGGGGAAGCTGGAGAAAGGTAAGACTTTTAAAGCTTCTTCTTCGTCGACGAAGTCGAGACACTCGTCTCCTCGTCACCATTCGCACTCCAGGTCTCGGAGTGGGTCCCATCACTCGAGATCGAAGCACTCGAAGAGGAGACGTCGAAGATCCCCTTCTCCGTCTTCCTCTTCCTCTGTTTCGCCAAAAAGAATCCCTTGCCCCACGAAACATAGTTCCCGGGCTGAATGGGAGGAATTCCGCAAAAATATGATGAGCGTCTTCGAGAAAGCGGCCTTGACCCCCTTGAAGACTGCCGAGAGCGATGCTCTGGTCGAAAGAACCGAAGGTCAAAAACGCTGCGAGTCGCAGTACCCGGCGAAAGAAACCTCTCGAGCGCGTCTCGAACCCTCGAGTAGGACTATGACCTCCAAACCTTCCTCGAAGGTTCCGTCGACGCCGTCGACGAGGGTTCCGTCGACGCCGAGGTCGGTGTCTTCGACGCCGTTGTCGAAGGGACCTTCGACACACGGGTCTGTCGACTCGACGCCAGCTTCGACACCGGCATCGACGCCAAGAAAAGTCACGGTTACCACACACCCAGTGACTATCCCCAGGTCCTCGACGTCGATGGCTTTGAGATTGTCGAGTAGAATTCCAATTTTGTCGAGGTCTTCGAGGCCTCCGCCTTTGTTTTCGACGCCACGTTCGAAGCCTTCGACGTCGGCGTCGACGACATCGACGTTTTCGAGGCCGATAATGACAAGTTCGGCACCCTCTGCCTTGGAAATGGGATTTACTCCCTTTATGAGTTCAGAACAATTGAGAACTATGTCCTCAATTTTGGAAGAGGGTGAATTGTCTGAACAGGAAGACACATTTGAGTTGCAGGGACCTGTAACCCCAATTAGAGAGGAATTTTCCTCTGAAGAACGCAGGTTAAAGGATCTTCATGATTCCTTACATGAGGCAAGTGGGTTAGACACTTCCCCTGAGGTGGAGCTTGCTAGGCCAGACCCGGGGGAGCATGCTGAAACCCCCTATAGAGCCTTAATGGCCAGGATCACAGAGTTCATAGGATGGTCTGCACCTTCACAATCTTTCCAACAGGATGACCTCACGGATATTCTTGACAAAGGCCCACAGGAGGATCCTGTGGTGCCTTTTCATAAAGCTCTTCAGAGGAAGATCATGACAAACTGGGAAACCCCAGATGTAGTACCAGCAGTAAATAAAAAACTGTCTACAAAGTACAGGGTATCTTCTACACACCCGGAGTTTTTGTCTAAACACCCATCCCCAGAAAGTCTGGTGGTACAGGCAGCATCCTCTACCGATGTCAAGACGGCTTATCCTATCGTCCCACAGGACAGGGACGAGAAAAATTATGATGCTATTGCAAAGAAATTCTTTTCAGCATGTAGCATGGCGTTAAAATCTGTTAATGCTACTTGCACCCTTGCTAGGTTCAGCCATACACTTTGGGAGTGTGCTTCTACAGCGGCTGACTGCATCCCGGAGGGAGAAGAAAGGGATGCGTTCCTGAATATTATACAGGACGGTAAAGACGCTATGTGCGAATCCCTCCAGACGGGCATTGATTCGGCTGACAGTATCAGCAGAGCAATGGCGGCAAGTACATCAACCAGGAGATTTGCTTGGTTGAGAAAGTCTGGTTTTGCCCCAGATGTGCAAGCCAGGCTCTTGAACATGCCATTCGATGGCTCTTCTTTGTTCGGGAAAAAGGCGGATGACAGTTTAGAGAAACTGCAAACTTCAAAAGCAGCAGCAAAATCCCTAGGAGCTGCAATCCGTCAGACTCCTTTTCGTCCCACAGGAACCTCTGCGAGGGGCAAGTCCTTTCGCTTCTACTCCGCATTCGGAAGAGGTAGAGGACGACCGGCTCAAAAGGGACAAAGAAGATCTACCCGAGGTGGACGGGGTAGATATTCAAAAGCCGCAGCAACAGCAGGTGTCTCTTTACCATCGGCATCTGCATCAGCCGCCCCAAAACCACTCTGAGGACTTCCCTCACAGGACACCTGTAGGAGGCAGGTTGACTCAACATCTGGCGGTATGGCAGGCTATCACGTCAGATGCTTGGGCATTGGAAACAGTTGCCCAAGGTTACTGCCTGCCTTTCCTACGTATACCTCAGAGTCATCCACCGGGGATCAGCTCTCAGAAAGCTCCAGATCCGCTCCTCTTGCAGGAAATTTTGGACCTGCTAGAGAAAGGTGCCATAGAACCGGTACCTGTAGCGGAGAGGAACAAGGGCTGGTACTCCCCTTACTTTCTCATTCCAAAGAAAGACGGAGGACTGAGACCCATCTTGGACTTGCGAGAATTGAACAAATTCCTCAGAAAAGACAAATTCAAGATGGTCACTCTTTCTCAGATCCTCCAGGCCCTCCAGTTCCAGGACTGGTTGGTATCTCTGGACCTTCAGGACGCTTATTTCCATGTGCCTATCCATCTCAAACACAGGAAATACCTGAGGTTCGCAATTCACTATCAATTTCGAGTGCTGCCATTTGGGCTGACCTCCGCCCGAGGGTCTTCACCAAGTTAATGTCGGTATTGGATGCAAGTCTAAGGAGGGAAGGGATTCACGTCTACCCCTACCTGGACGATTGGTTGATCAGGGCTGTCTCTTCGGAACAAGCTCAGATCCAGCTAAATCACGTGTGCCACTCCCTTCACAGACTGGGCTTCTCCCTCAATTTAAAGAAGTCACAAATGATACCATTGCAGAGACTCCAGTTCATAGGAGCGATCCTGGACACTTCCCTGGGAAAAGCCTCGCCACCAGAGGTGAGGGCTCAAGATATTCTACAGATGGTTACCAAGTTCCAACATGCCCAACGTCTCCCAGCCTTCGACTTTTTGAGGTTGCTAGGCCTCATGGCATCCTGCATTTTCCTAGTGCCAGAGGCTCGCCTGAGAATGAGATCCCTCCAGTGGGCACTGAGGACTCAGTGGTCACAATTCTCAGGGAGAATGACAGATCTTCTTCAGGTTCCCGGCAGGGTGGCTCGAGACCTTCAGTGGTGGGCCTGTCAGGAGAACATTCTGAAAGGAGAACAGTTTTGGCAACCCTGGCCGGAGAGAACAGTAGTCACGGATGCCTCACTCACGGGGTGGGGAGCCCACGCCAACGACTTGACCATCAGCGGTCGTTGGTCTCCATCGGAGTCCAGACTACATATCAATCTGTTAGAGCTGAGAGCCATCAGACTTGCGCTGAAGGCGTTCCTGCCAGCTGTACAAGGGAAGAACGTCCTGATAATGACGGACAACACGGTGGCCATGCATTACCTCAACAAAAGAGGAGGCGTAGGATCACTACCCCTGTGCAGAGAGGCGATGCAGCTCTGGTTTTGGGCAATCCAAGAAGGAATCTCTCTATCGGCAGTTCACCTTGCCGGAGAGAAGAACTTGACAGCGGACGCTCTGAGCAGGCAGAACACAGTCTCCCACGAGTGGGAGCTAGCTCAGGAAGTCCTTCAAGAGATCTTCGCCCTTTGGGGAACCCCTCAGGTAGATCTGTTCGCCACCAGCCTAAACAGGAAATGCGACCTGTTCTGCTCAAGGGAATTTCCCCCGAGAGGAGCTCTGGGAGACGCGTTCATAGTGGACTGGGAGTTTCCGCTTCTGTACGCGTTCCCACCGGTCCCTGTCATTCCTCAAATGATCAGGAGGTTGAGAAGATTCCGGAGAACCATGATCCTAATTGCCCCGGATTGGGCCAGGAGAACGTGGTACCCGGACCTTCTAGACTTGTCCATCTGCCCTCCAATTCGACTTCCACTCAGAGAACCTACTCTCACAGAAGGGAGGTCAGGTCCTCCATCCAGACATCAAAACCCTCAACCTTCACGCTTGGCTTCTGAAAGGCTGAGGTACAAGGATTGGGACCTCCCTGATGATGTTATGGAGGTGTTGCTTTCGGCAAGGAGGCCAGCAACAAAGTCTTTATACCGCTGCCGTTGGAACAGATTTTGCAGCTGGTGTAGAGAACAGAATATCGAACCTTTTTCATGTGGCACACCAATGGTTTTGTCCTTCCTACTATATTTGGCAAATTCAGGCCTTCAAGTTGGCACCATTAAGGGCTATCTCGCAGCGCTATCCATCTTTAAGCGTACTGCGGAAGAACCATCCTATTTCAAATTACCCTTGGTAATACAGTTTCTAAAGGGGTTAACCAATGTTTATCCCCCAAGACCATTCCAAGTTCCCCTATGGGATTTAAACTTAGTACTAACTTTCCTGATGGGCACACCTTTTGAACCTCTCCATTCTTGTTCGTTAAGATTCCTTAACCTTAAAACTGTTTTATTAATAGCACTTACATCTGCTAGAAGGGTGAGCGAATTACAAGCTTTTTCTTGTAAACCCCCTCACACAATATTTCACAAAGACAAAGTTGTCCTGCAAGTGAAGCCTAATTTCCTCCCAAAGGTGGTTTCTGAATTCCATGTCACTCAGAAGATTACTCTACCATCTTTCTATCCTCCTCCTCACCCGGGGAAAGAGGAAGAGAGGTTACACAGGCTAGACCCTAGGAGGGCTTTAAGTTTTTACATCAGTAGACTAGCCAGGATAAGACAGGCAGACCAGCTGTTTGTAGGTTACGCAGGTCACAAGCTGGGGTTACCAATAACTAAGCAGACCATTTCCAGATGGATCATTCTAGCCATTCTGGAATGTTATAAACTGGCAGGGAAAGAGCCCCCTCAAAACCTTAGGGCTCATTCGACCAGAGGTATTGCAGCTTCATCGGCCCTCAAAAGAGGCATGCCGGTTAAAGACATCTGTGCGGCCGCTACATGGTCGTCTGTCCATACCTTTACACGTTTTTACAATTTGGACTCCTCCTCCAGTCAAGAGACTAGGTTTGGAAGGGCTGTACTGCATTCTATTTATCAATAGAAGACAGCGTGAAGTCAGTACTCCCTCCTCCGATAATAGAATACTGCTATGGGAGCCTATCTAAGATGAGGAATACGTCGGAGGACACAATCCCTTCGAAGTACAAGTTACTTCTTACCTTGTAACGTTCTTTCGACGGGATGTTCCTCCGACGTATTCCTCATCGACCCTCCCATCCATCCCCGCAGTTCTACTTCCCTTGTTGCTGCAGCTTACGCTCCTTCAGGGTGATTAGTTAGTCCAGAAAGTATTATTGTGGGCTACAAAACGGAACTGAGCAACGGACGATGCGCGCGGCCTTTATAGGCAGGATGACGTTGACGTCGATACGGCGGCTGTCGAGGGACATCGACTCGGAGGACGTCGACGCGCAGCGCCCTCTAGAGAGAAAAAATTTTCCGAGGCCAGCAGAGCTGGAAGGAGATATCTAAGATGAGGAATACGTTGGAGGAACATCCCGTCGAAAGAACGTTACAAGGTAAGAAGTAACTTGTTCTTCTGCCACATTGCCAAGACTGAGTTCCATCATGAAGTCCTCTAAGCTTGTTTAGTTTAGTTTAGTTTAGTTTATTATTTGATAATGCGCACCAAACCCGAGGGTAGCCGGGCGCAGAAGGTACAAGGTTACTTAAGCTTAGGTTAAATACATAGGATAAAAATCAAACCAATACAATACATACAAGTCAGTAAAAGCAGTTGGAGTGAAGAGCTAGCATATTACAGTATTACAAGAATGTACAAGGTAAGAAGGGGGAAAGCAGCATCAGCCTTGTATTAGACTAGGGTACAAGGGTATCATAGCTGTAGGGTGCCGCGCGAGTTAATTGTCGTTGGACCAGAGCCAGTTTTTTACCTTCTATCTGAAGTTAGAGTAGGGTAGGCTAGCTCTCATTGCAGTGGGCAGTGCGTTCCAGGCCTGGGCAGCTCTGACAGGGAAGCTTGCGCCACCCGCTTTAGATCGTCTAAATCTAGGCGTTTCGAGCAAGAAGTGGTTGGTAGCCCTAGTGTGGAGGCTAAAGGTTTTTCTGGTCAGTCTAGCCGAAATATAAGGGGGTGCTGCGTGGTTGAGCCTTTGTGGGTGAGCGACAGTGTCTTGAGCAGGATTCTGTCGCTGATTCTAAGCCAGTGTTGGTCTTTTCTGATGTTGGAAATGTGTGCTCTACGGGGTATGTCAAGGGCTGCTCTGAGAGGGAGAAGGATTTGCATTTTATTTATAATGGATTTGTTGGCACCTGCATAGAGGGCGTTGCAATAGTCCAGCTTGGACATTACTAATGCGTTGGCTAGCAAGATGCAGTTGGTTTTAGAGAGGTAAGGTCTACAGGTCCTGATTAATTTACAGGTGTACGCTGTGGAGGATGCCAGGGTGTTAACTTGTTTGTTTGGGGATAGGGTAGAATCGAGGTAGAAGCCTAGAGTTTTTACCTCAGTAGCAACCTTAATTGTGTTATCATCTATGTTGAAATTGCGATAGTTGGGACTCAGTTTTTTTAAGTTGGAGTCGGAGCCCAGGATCAATAACTCAGTTTTGTCGTCATTTAGGCAGAGGCCGTGGGAGGCCATCCATGCCTGAATGAGGAGGTAAATTATGTTTACTAAAGCTGTGTCTTCGACAAAGTTGCCTGATAGTGGTATGAGGATCTGCGTATCGTCCGCATAATTAGTGTAAGTTACCCCTAATCTGTCAAGTTTGTCGAAGAGAGGCTTAGTAAAGATATTATACATTGTCGGGGAGACACATGAGCCTTGTGGGACACCACAAGTGATCTGGATTGGGTCTTCTGCCGCTACAGGGGAGAATACTCTCATCGTCCGGTTAGCTAGGAAGGATTGTACCCATGCTATAGCTTCACTTGAGAAATGGGCGGCCGACGCTAAGTGGTTGCATAATACTGCATGATCCACCAGATCAAAGGCCGCTGATAGGTCAAGGAGGAGGAGCATAGCTGTACTACCTTTATCCTTCAACTCGTCGATTTGTGTCTTGAGGTCGATAAGGGCCGTTTCAGTACCGTTCAGAGGTCTGAAGCCAGATTGCCGTGAGCCTAATAGTTGGTGTGTCTCCAAATAATTTTGGATTTGGAGGTAGGCTACTCTGTCTATAATTTTAAGGAGAAATGGGACTGTAGTAATGGGCCTGTAGTTAGTGGGGATTGCTGGGTCAAGTGTCTGTTTTTTGAGTAAGGGCAGTACCCAGGATTCTTTAAGGTTAGTAGGTACCGTATTCGTATTGAAGGAGGCGTTGATAAGTTTCGAGATAAAAGGTGCTAGATCTCTGGCTGCATCCTTGAGGATTTGCGCATGGCAGCTGTCGCCTTGGCAGTTGGACGGTTTGAGGGAGAGAATGACCTTTTCAGTTTCTAATATAGAAATATTAGTAAACCTGAAGGGTTTACCGTTGCTTTGGGTGGATGTGCTGGGTATCTCTTTCAATGGGGTGGTATGAGTTCCGCTAGGGATAAGGGACACTTTTTTCTTAGCAATTTTCGATTGAAGGGTAGTGATTTTATTTGCTAAGGCGTTTTGGATGCTAGTGCACCAAGATTTGTCCTTGGGGACATTGTCTGTAGGGGCTATTGGGTTTTCCAGTTCCCGGAGAATGGTGAAGAGCTCTTTGGAGTTCGAGTTGGCTTTATTGATTCTATCATTGAATGATTCTTTTTTAGTTTGGATTATGTCCTTCTTGTATTTTTTGGCAAAGTTGGCAAGTGTAATTTTGTTGTCAGCAGAGGGAGTATGCCTCCAAATAGCTTGGAGTTTGCGTTTTTGGATACGCATTTCTTTGAGGTGGGGGGTGAACCAGGAATTAAGGTGGGTTTCACGTTTACTTTTATGGAATTTGATAGGGGCAATCAGGTCTAGGACTTTGGCCATGGAGTTGTTAAATGATTCAACTAACTCGCTAGGGTTGGGTTCATTGGAGCTGATTGTGAGATCTGGTAGGAGAAGTGGGAGTAGTTTTTCAGCTGTGATTTCTTTTTTGCTTCTCGTTGGCAAGGGGGGTGCTATTTTATTCTTGTTAGGTTTGGGAGGCTCGATGCTGGCTGTAAAGCATATCAGATGGTGGTCTGTCCATATTTGAGGTAAGACACTAGAGATGGTGATGTCGCAGTTGTAGTTGGCTATCCAGTCTAGTGTGCGTCCTTTTGTGTGTGTAGGAGTTAGGACATTTTGGGTAATGCCGTAGTTGACTAGATTGGATGGACTGGGCTTGTTTATCTTCAGCGTCGTTAAAGCCCAGGTTAAAGTCACCTAGTAAAAGAAGCTGAGTGGCGTCTTTAATACTGTTGGTGAGGAGGCTGGAAAGGTCTTCCTCAAAGTTGCCTAGTGGGCCTGGTGGTCTGTATATCAGAAGTATCGTTAGAGTGCTATTATTAGAGATAGGTATTTTAGCTGAGAGAAGTTCGCACAATGTAATTGTTGGGTGTGGTATGCCCAGAAGTACTCATTTGCTTCTATCCACACTCATATTCAGCCCACCATGCACCACAGAAATAAAAGCTACCCTTTGAAACTTCAAAATCTGTTCCTTTTTGCTATATATATTTTTTACAGCAAATAGGCAACTTTAATCCTCATATTGTTTGTATGTACCAGAGGTTTGCCCCTCCTCTGAACAGATTCTATTTCAGTGTCGCACACAGTCAAAAACGCCTCCACTGTGCTTGCCATAATAACCCAAAACATCCATTTCTGTAGGTGCACTGGGGTCCCCTTGTTTCGGCACTCTCTGTTCGACTGGATTTAGACTCACTCACAGCTACCTTGTATTTTCCCATTATTTGCAGCACCACTTCCACAGGAGACATACTCATAAACTGCAATCTACTCTTCTCCTTAGACATAACTGTATACCCCTCAGAGTCGGTGTCATGGAGCCTGAGGAGTCTTACCCTTAGAACACTGTCTACATGAAGATCCTGATCAGGTCGCCATGCTCCAAGATTGCCTGCCACCCCTCTCAGCCATCCATGCTGCTGTGCTGGCATGCCGCAATACCCAAATGCACAGCAGTGGCTATTCCTTACATTAAATTAGCACATGGCTTGCCTGCTGTGTTCAATCTCACTAGTGCAGGCATTATTTGCCAAGACAAGCCGATGTTCCCCCATGCTCCATTGCTGCTCTCTTTCCTTGGTCAATCCTACTTCTATTACCACCCTTACTCCACTGTCCTCTGCCTGCCATTGTCCACATGTTCTCCTCATTTTCCTTCTATTTCACCCCTCACTGACTCCACTGCTTTGCTTCCCAGATCTGCTGCACTCAAGCTGTCACTTCTCTGTCTCGATTTGTGGCCACCCACAACTGGCCTTTTCTTTTTGTTCTCTACCCACTGCCTATTGACCGATTGACTCGATCTATAGTACCAATGGTGATAATGTCACATGAGGACATCACCACCTTGAAAGTATGGTCTCGGCTCAAGTGTTCCAATGTATTGCTTTGACGTATGGCTGGAGTCTTCCTAGGCCTTGATGCTGTTCTCGAACTACTTTGAATTCTGGTAATTGTAGTTTGATGCTCCTCACGAGTGCAGGAGTGCGAACTGCAATCTTACAAATCGATTTAAGCTAATGGCCCACAGCACTTGACATCTTGAGACATGTGTAAGAAGGTTCTTCTCCTCTCTGCCGAAATTCAGAAGTAGAAAACTGGCCCTTGTTGGGTGCGTGTACTTACCCTGCACTGAAGCCTCCTTGCAAGCAATAGCAATGCCAAGTTGGCTTACAAATGAACTCAGATGTTTAAGCATTGCTAAGCTATCTTATCGGAGCTAGTTTCACAATTAAGCTATTGAAGCCAAAGCGACAGCAAGCTTTCTACCTAATAGGCATTCCTACTTTACATATGATACACCGCTAGGCCAGTTCAGAACTGACACCGACACAGGGTGTATATTAGCAAGCACTGGATCCTGCTCTGCTGGAGTTCCCACTTCCTCTTCCCTAGGAGAGGAGACTCAAGGTTGCACTCTCATAACGCCTGCACCTGTCCCTGGTCCTCCCAAAACGTTGATGTTTTAAACTGTTGATGCTGTGCAGCGCTCATGGTCGCAAATGTTTGCTGATGCCGCCGTCTTCACATGCTGGCTGCTGCTGGCCAGCTAAACAAAATGAGAAAGTCAGTCAGTCTGTGCTGCCTGTGTGCGGTGCGTGCCAATATTTTGGATTCAGCTGTGCCCCCAATTAGCAGCGTTATTATTGGAGGATGGGCTGGGAAGGCCAGGGGTCACAACAGATTGGCCAGGGGTCGCCTAATAACGGCCTGGGGTTGCAGTTGCGACCCCTAGAAACCCCCAAATAGAATCCCTGCTAAACTGGGACAGGGTTTTCAAAAGAAAAATTCTCAAGGGATGGGGCAAGAGCACCTAATTCCAGGACAGTCCTGGGAAAACCATGTCTGGCCACCCTACCATATTCACGCCTTTGCAACCATGAAGAGGCATCTGAGGCCTATGAAAAATATAAAAAATAAAAGTAAATATATAGGAATATCGGCAACTGTACAAAGTTTGTAGTGAAGGAAGGAAGGATACAGCTGGGGAAGAATGTTTTATGATGGCATGGGTGCATGACACTCCTGTTGGGTGAAGGAGCCCTTTCTTTTCTTTTTTCTTTTTTTCTTTGCGTTGCTTTCTGAAAACAATGTGTATGATGATCGGCAAAAAGCTATCTCTTAATCAAATCCATGAAGAGGGAACACTATGCAATAAAAGCCAAACTTGGCATCGCGCTGTGCTGCCTCGACTGAGGAGGAAGTGCATTTGAACTCCCAGGCACCCCTATGTGCAATCCGACTTGCACTTACTACTGTGAACCCTGTTCCACATCAGGATGGCCGCCACCGAGATGCACCACCTTGCCTGCTTCTGTTTGTTCAAGCAGAAGCACCAGGCAGTCCTCTGTGACCCGATTGGGTAAGCCTAACTAGAGCATCAAGCCGGGAGCCATAGCCAGGCACGGCTCTAAGGCCCTTGTCAAAGGCTTTCGACCCTGTTTGTCCATGGATGACGTCTGCCGACATCGCCACACACCAGTCATTGGTGTAAGTCTCCAGCCATACACCGGTGCTGAGGAATCCTCCGCCTATACTACTGGCCGACATGTGACCTGGCCCAGGTAAGAGGCGGCCCTGCTCCCCGTGCTGAAAATCCCAGGCATCCGATTAATGCCACTGTCTCATATTCAGGTGAGGCTATTACCATGCTCGCCGGTGCTCCGTGATTATGCTGTCACCACCCTCTCAACCCCATCAACTTTCCTACCTGCCTTGGTGTATATTGATGCATCGGCACTTGTCTTATCTTGCCTCTCCACAAATACACACACGTCAATTAGCCCGTCGTCTAATGCGACTCTGCCTGTGTGCGAAATCGCCAGCTGGCAGCTGTGGCGCACACCAGCAGGGACACATGCAATGTTGGACTTCGCCGCAAGCTCCTCGTTACAACCTTTGGATATTCCACCTACACCATGGCACACCTAATCGTTAGACTTTATTACAGATCTACCTCCATGTAATGGATTTAACACCATTCTAGTTATTGTGGATTTTTTTTCCAAGATGGCCCACTTTATTCCTTTAAAGGGATTACCTTCGGCTTCAATTCTGGCCAAGGAGTTCCTCGAAAACATTGTTCGAATACACGGATTTCCTTCCGTATTGGTCTCTGACCGAGGTAGTCAATTCATTTCACATTTTTGGAAGAAATGTTGTCAACTGGCGCAAATCGACATGAGGTTATCAACCAGTCATCATCCCCAGACCGATGGTCAGACGGAGAGGACCAACCAGACCCTTGAACAGTACCTACGTTGCATGCTACACCAGACCGAAAGTAATTGGAAAGATATTTTATGGATTTCCGAGTATGCATACAATAACTCTGTACATTCAGGAACCGGACAAAGCCCCTTTTATACCATATATGGACATCACCCTCGAACCTCAGAACTAGATTCGCCTCAGCATTTAGAAATGCCTGCAGTTAGTCATTTGCATTCTACTCTTACACAAGCCTTTAAAGAGGCAACAGAACATTTGAAACAAGCAAAAGAGAAATATAAGAAAAATGCTGATCAACATAGAAGTGAAACTCCACAATACCAGATTGGGGATCAAGTTTGGCTGGCTACAAAACACATACCTCTGAAGGGAACTCGGACTTTTAACCCTAGATATTTGGGACCTTACACTATTAAGGCCATTATCAACCCGGTAGCCGTCAAATTGGAATTACCCTCTAATATGCGCATTCATCCTGTCTTTCATGTTTCACTTTTAAAACCAGTTCAACCAGGAACAAGATTAACCAAACCACCCGACCCCATCTTGATAGATGGAGAACCTGAATTTGATGTAAAAAATATCCTGGACTCCAAGATGGTTAAATCAAAACTTTTTTTATTTAATCGATTGGAAGGGCTACGGACCACAAGAAAGGTCATGGGATCCTAGTGACTACGTCCATGCACCTCGGTTGGTGAAAAGATTTCATCGGAACTTCCCAGACAAACCAGGGCCCAGGGAAAGAACAACTTTAGGAGGGGCCTTGGGGGGGGGGGGGGAGTGCTGTCATGATGCCTACCCCCAGGCATCCGTACCAAGCCCATCAGCCCCGGGAGCAGGCATCTAGACATTTAGTAAAACCTAAGCAGCCCCGGCTAGGGGCTATCTGGGTTCAGTCCTGGCGCCCTAGGCGCCAGCCTCATAGTCATTGCTTACCTCAGGCAGACCATGCTGCAAATGACTCCAATCCAACATGAAGCCTGAAAGGGACTATTTTTCTACAGGGACTATTTTTTTACTCGGGTGTGGTTCTAGGGACTTCTTACCTGGGACTACTTTTGAGGCTATTTAAACCACGCCCGACCAGCAACACACGCTTCACGTTATTCTGCATCCAGCAGCGTAACACTCACCGTGCCTGCAGCCTGCATCCAGTCTTCTGCCACGTCCGCCTCGAATCCGGAGCTCCTAAAACAGAGGAAAGAAAGGGACAAGGTTAAAAAACGAACTTATTTCTATTCCACACCTGATTCTGGATCCATCTCGTCTCCGGACCTGTAAAGAACATCATTTCTGCACGCGCCGCACCTCTAGCTGCAGCGCCGCACCATACTCACCAGTCTTCACAGCATCCTTCGGGTCGGCGCTGCCTCCATCATTTCCTCGCCGAACTTCGGCACCTAAGAGACAAAAGAAAACCACAAGGTGAGCTGAGGGAACCAACAAATATAATTCTTACCACCATAGACTTACCTGATTTACCACCGCAGGCATCCTTTTGTGACTCTCCATATTTTCACGTGCCGCATCTGTAAAGAGAGACAAAACAACATGTTTTCCTCGTGCAACATTTACCGGACAGCGCCGGGTAATACAGACTCTTACCTGAGCGCCACCAGCTGCCACAAGAGCATCTTTTCACGAGCCAGCTGCAAGACAAGAAAGGAAGGGGGGAACAAGAGTGAACATCGGACATATTGAAGTCTATGAACTTAATACATACTGGTCCTCACCAGGAACCTCAGTGTCAATACTCTCCGGAACTCTCCCGAGCCTTCAAACCAGTGAAGTAACTGGAATCGACGCGCCCCTGCATATCCACGCAGGATGGAGAGCTCATCTTTCAAGAATATAAGGTGAGATTGCTGTGAGGGCATTTCGGAGGTGATTAGTTGGGGAGGACTGTGGGGGTGCCATCACTTGAATCCACAAGTGGCTAAATCCATCTCTCCACTTGCAGGAGAATATTTCTACGGGTTAAGCAGACAAGATTAGGAGGGCAGATCCAGTCAGTCATCGGTGCACTACGCATCACGTGGGTGGAGACCGCAGCTGTCCAGGTCCGACCGACGCCCCTGTGGGAGCCAGGTGAGCGTAACACACAGTTTTGACCCTTTGGGCCCTACAAACAAAAAATCGTCCAGGTAATGCACCGTCCTGGCCTCCCCCATCTCCTTTGTTACTGCCCATTGCAGAAATGAACTTACCCTCTCAAAATACGCACATGAGATGGCACAACCCATAGGTAGACATTTGTCGATGAAATATTCACCCTCCAATTGCATACATAGCCATTACTGTGATTCGCTGTTGACCGGCAACAGCCGGAAGGCTGACTTAATGTCCTCCTTTGCCATCCATGCCCTTTTGCCTGCCTGCCTGACTATCTCCACCGCTTCTTGTAAGTCCGAGTAGGTTACTGTTGCTTCATTTTGCGGGATACCGTCATTAACTGAAGACCCGGGGGGATATGAGAGATGGTGGATCAGTCTCTATTCCCCTTTTTCCTTCTTTGGGACTAGCCCTAGCGGGGAGCATATCAAATCTTTAAATGGCAAGGCTGTGAAAGATCCCCCGATCCTACCCAGTTCCACCTCTTTCTGGATTTTTTTGGTCACTATCTCTTTGTTCTCCATGGCAGACTTTACGTTTTTTGGGATATTCTGCGATCCTTGCCCTGTAAATGGAATGTTAAACCTCTCTTGGAAACCTTTTCTGATCAATTTGGCAGCTTCTTGGTCTGGGGATGTTTGGAGCCACCCTTCCATTTTCTCAATTTTGACCGGTGTAGCCCCTTCTCGCCCCAGCCCCTAATTCTTTTCGTTGTCTCTGTTGCTGGGTGCTGTTGCCCTTGTGCACTTGGAGCTGCTATGGTCTCCTTTACATTTCTCGCACTTGTGGCTGAACTTGCACTTCCAGCCCCAGCTGCATGGTACCCCTTTTTCAAAATTTCGACATTGCCCCGGCTCTGCCCGTGGTGACCACATGTTCCCGCTGCCGCCCCCCTGTGTGGTTGGTGGTAAACTGCTCTGCCAACTTCTCTGTGACTGATATTGCCTGTTCCGAAAACTTTGCTCCCTAGATCTGTCATAGCTATTTTCGTATCTTCTGCTATTGTATCTATAATCGGATCTGTAATCTTTCTGCCAATACTGCCTTCACTATGGGTTCCGACCCCGCTCCCCCGCCCCTCTTCCTTTTCCTTGTGGCCTAGAGCCCTCTGCTTTTCCTTGCTTACGACACCTTTCCATTTAACCCATGCCTTCAGGTGATCTCTCTCCTCATCATCACTGCTCTCTGCCTCAGATGATGACACCCCCTGCTCCTCCCTGGGTCCCCTATGCCCACTGTCCTTCCTGCTACTGGTTTTGGGTGACTTACCCGTACCCGTGATGCAGGTTTTCAACATTTTAACAATTTGCCTCCTCACTTTATCATCATTTTTCACAGTACCTTTATTCCTTTCTTTCCTCTTCTTCTTCCGGGGTGCCTCCGTCTCGATTTGCGATCTCCCTGGCTCTTCACTCCCATTCTTCTGTCCTTGTGGTACTGCATCCACCCCTTCGCTGTCGCTGCACTCCTCGATCAGCAAAGGCGACATTACCTTTGCCCTCTCCTCCTTTTGCATTACTTCTAGAACCCATTGGGCCCCGTATCCTTTTTTCTGCCTTCTTTGCCCATTCGTTGAATTCCTGTGCCCTTCTTGCTCTTTCCTCCGCCATTCTTCTTGTTTGTATTCTTCCTTTCTGCTTCAATCTGCCGCACCTTGCCCCCTCGTGCATGTCTCTTTGGTCAAAGCCCTGTTCTACCCCCAGCCGGGCCTTTCCTGCACTTTGCTGCCCCAAAGATTTGTTTTGTGTGCTTGTCCCTTTAATTTCACTGTTCTTCCCCCAGCCGGGCCTTTCCCAAACATTGCCGCTCTAAACAACGTAAATTGTGCTTGTCCATTTAAGGTATTAGTGTGGCCCGGCACTTTGAGCGTTGCCGCTCCCTCCGAATCCTTAAGCCCCGCACAAGCCACGCCACCTCTTTGCCGCTTCTTCGTGTTGTTTACCTAATGTTCGCGGGCTTCCTTTGGTGCTTGTAACTATGCGTTGCAGCCCGTCCGTGCAGGACCTTTCCACCGACAGTTCCGTGTGTACCCTGGTGTCGAATCGGCCAAATGCTGCTTAAGCTCCGGGGAAGAAGAAGCAAAAATGTGTTCCAGCATGACAAGATTTATCATGCCTTCGAAGGTAGAAACCTTATAACCTTCGACCCAGCCAGTTAAGTTTTTCAAGGATTCAGCGACATAAGATACCCAAGTACCACCTTCCTTTTTCTTATACTCTCGAAAACGCTTTAAATATGTCTTCCCAAACTTTAAAATGAGAGTTTGCTTTAACATTGCGAAATCAGCTCGCTCAGCCTTCGACATTTCCATAATGGCACTACAGCCAGAATGGGGCAGTCTACTGAGCAACCACGCAATCTTATCAGCATTGTCAACTTCTTGAACCTCGCATGCATACTCAAACGCATTCAGCCAGTCCATAATGTCATTCCTTTCTTCATACACACTGAGCAGATCTTTCGAAAACCGTGGATGAGAGGAAGCCCCAGACCCATGTCCAGGACCCTTGGACCCATTTGCAACCTGAAGCTTGGCCAGTTCCAACTGGTGATCCCTGTCTTTCTGTTTTTCTGCCTGTTCGATTTTTAGTTTGGCTATGCTGAATTCAAGCTCCTGCTGCCTAAACCGCAGCTCTTGCTTCTTGAATTCAAGCATAGCATCCCCATCAACACTGGCAGAGGAAACATTAGACATCTCATCCTCCCTGTCCTCGTGGTCGCGATGGATCAGTGCAGCGGCAGAACCGTCGGTTCTACCAGTGAGAGCAGCCCCACCACCTTCCGCACTGTCCTCAGAAGTTATAGCGTCAAGCTGCGCTTCTTGCCACGCCACGATTCTTTGGATCATTTCCAATTTCGTGCCTTGAGAGGAAACACCTCTCTCCGCACACATCTTCTTCAATGTTTCTGATTTGGAAGCATTTAAAGTTAACAAGGTATTTGTTTCCATACTGTTTGATAGGACTATGGCCTTTTTAAAGTTATACTGCAACAATTCACTACGTGTACTGGTTGGAATAACCTGAAATGCCTTAGTTCGTGCGCAACACTGGATACCTTCAGTCGTATCCCACCGCTGTACACCAATTTGTTAAGACGGATTTCTGAACTCTGTCCTGGTGGCGCAGAAGTTCAGAAGGCCAACCTAATTACTTGGAACAGGGTAACCTCTGGACAAGCCAGACCAATCAAGGTAGCGATCGCGGCGGTCAAGACTAGGTCTCAAGAGGGGTGAGGGTGACTGAAAGCCCGCAATGAGCACACAAAGCAAGAGCGCTTACAAACTACTCCAAACAGTTGTTATATCAAAAATATATACACATTTATTTTAAGGCCTTTAAAATAATGACCGTAGCGAGAAAATCACAATATCACAATATTAAACCAACACATACCATATCAACACAATATATATACAAATACGACAGTCTTAAGCATTATAAGCACGAAATGTGTAGTCCACCTGCCAGGGAAGGAAAACAGGCAGTGCGATAATGCTTTAGACTTCAGTTCGCCTTCACGGCACCTAACTAGATGGAAGTCCGAGCCCTGCGAAGAGTGGAGCCTTGTGCTCAAAGTACCTGCCACGCTGGTGCCAACGGGCAAAAGGGGAAGCTCTTCGTAGGAAGTCAGGCAGTTCGGGTTAGTGCACAGCAGAAGGAGAACAGGTTCCGCAACTCAAGCGCAGCCTCCACAGCGGGCAGAAGCAGAGCGCGAGTACGGCAAAAAGGGTGCTGTTTTTACACAGCAGGGAAAAGCAATGGGATACTGCAGGAGGGCGACCAGATCCTAGATATACTACTCACCGGTCCCCGAAGCAAGCAGACCCAGGCTTCTCCACGTTAATTTCAGCAGCTGGCAGGTTCAGAAGAGCAGGGAACGCCTCGTAGTCGTGTAGAGCAAAAAGACGTCCCAATCGACGAAACCGGCACAGTTTGTTGCCGCAGCAGGACAACAGAGCGGCCGTGTGTATTCAAGCCAAATGTACACTCCTCCCTTCAGACTTGGGAACGCCAAGTGTACGAAGCGTGGGAGAGTGACAAGGACTCGAAATACAACACAACCTGGCGGCGGTTACAGAGCAGGACTCCCTTGTAAGCTGGTCAGTCAACTGGATGGCCCAGAGACACTTCCGAAGGCTTACTTGGCAGGAGATGATGAAGTCGCCGGGAATAGCTGTTCCTGCTATTCCAAAGGTCGAAGCACCAGTACAGGCCTTCTGGTTCGATCAAAGGAGGAAAGGGTTTCACAGGACGACAGCAGTGCAAAGGAGGATTCCTTCAGCGGGTCACCAGCGATTCCTCGGTCCAGCCTCTTGGTTGCAGGATACTTGGCTCCTGTATTCCTTCGTTCGTGAGAACTCAGGAGATCGACATGGTAGTGGTGTTTCCAGCCCCCTCTTATCCACGGTTCCCTTCGCGCTAAAACGGAGGGGAGCCAATGGGAGATCCGCTCATCAACACACATACCATACGTGGACCAATCACGGACCACGGTGGTCCCAGGCATTCACACCACCCTAGACTCTCTGGCACCCAGGATGTGTATTGGGACCAGACATCCCAGCCCACACCCTGGAGGCACACAAACGACATGTAGAAGCCAGCGAAAGCAACCACGTTTCGCGGGAAAGTACATGCCCAAATAAGGAAGGCCCCGGGTCGCCCGACCTGGGGAAGGTGAAGGGAGCAAGACGGTCAGTGGACAGGACAAAGGAGCCTCGTGGTCTGGCCATTTTGGGAGCCAGGCCACCATTTTGGGTTCAGTGCGAAAAACGTGCTCAGAACGCCAAAAGGAGCTCAAAAGAAACGATCGCTGCCACCATTCCAGTCCCTGAATGACTTGCACCGATCAAAATACCATCCTAAAAGAGTATCTAGGGCCTGTAGAAGGCTAGAGACCCAAGAGAGCTGTAATTTAGCTTACAGTGCCCTCTTGTGTCATGTTGCACTAAAGCCGCAACATGATAAAAGAAACTACGGGAAACAGCGTTCCCCGGTGCTGACTGTCTTAAGGGCATGTCAGTTTCCCCGTAAGAAAAGGAGCGAAAGCCCAGAGGAGTGCTGCAGAAGGCTGCACTTCTCTGGCAAAGTAAAGAATAAGGTGAAAAACAACAGCAAAAAGTTTAGGGGTTGCCACATGGAAGGAAAATTACCTACAATTACGAAATCTTTCCTAACACCTGGTTCCGGCCGCGCACTGTTGTCTTTTGGGCCGCCGCTTCCTTTTCTCCACACGCTGGTCCTGTCGCGGCTTCTCTCCCTGCAGCCATTGTGTGCCTCGCTCTTCGTTCTGAGCACCTGCTGATTCCGCGCTCCCAGCTTAACTGATGCTGCTTGCTGTGGCCTGTTTCTCGTCCGGATACCTCTTCGGCTGCTTCCGGCGGTCCTCTTGTTTCGGCTGGCGTTCCCTCACGGCAGCCTCGCAGCTGTCTTCCCGACTCGGCCTGGCAGCCTCGATTCAACGCAGCGCTTCTCCTGCACGACTGTCTGGTTCCCACGGCAGTCCTCCAGCTGGCTTCCCACGTGGCTCCTGATACCGGTGATCCTCCTGTTTCGGCTGGAGCCTCCCAAGACGCAAAGACCTGCAGCAAAGGTAGGGTTGCTCCTGCTCTCTCTCCGCACGGCTAACGCAAGTAGAGAAAACAAAAACGTTTTCCTTCCCCCTTTTCCAGGCCCTAGGAGCTTACCCAGATGAGATGAGCTCCTTACCTGGTTGTACTCGTAGCCTCCTTCTTGGGCTACTTATATCCCCAGGCCCTTTTGTTCTTCCCTTGGGGGGCCGGACTTCCCCCGGTCCACCTGCTGTTTTCACCTCACTCCTTTCCTTGGTGTTCCTGTGCCATTTCCTGGCAACGCTGGGTTGAGGGCGCCACTTGGTCGCCCTTCCCCTTGGCTTAGTTGGAGAAGCACACGTCTATTTCTCTATTTCCCTTATCAGCCTCATGCAGCAATTTGCTCTCTAACTAGCCAAAAAGCCTGACACCAAATCCCGGGAGGATTCCCCATGGGAGTACCCAGTTCTACCATTAGAACCACAAAGATGTTTTAGTTCTGAGCCATTGCAAGTGCCTCCGGTCGCACCCCAGCCAGCACCCAGGGACATTTCACTGGGCATTCTGAAGACCCTCCACACCTTGGTGTCAGAGTTACAGCAGAGGCTGTCAGCTGCCCTGGTTCCCAAAAGCCCTCCTAGGCCACCGGCGTGTAGCTTTCCGATGCCGACCCCATCCTAGGCCAAGGCCCCTGCCAAGCCGAAGCAGCAAACTAGCCCTTCAGAACCGAAGCGTCGGCTTGTGACTGCAGCCGGCACTGCCCTTGAGACCTTTGACTTTGATGCAAGAGGTGCCACTACACACGACACAGGCACTCATATAGATGAGTATGACGACTATGGGTTGGCGGATGGGCAGCGCTAGGCACGGAAGAGCCTGCCAGGGTGTCGCCCCGGATGAGGTGGGCTGCATTCATGGCATGATTTTGAGGGCCTCTGCTCTCTTTAGACTAGTCCCAGAGGGGTTCCTTTTTCACCGCCAGGAGTCTTCATGGAAGACAGTCATGTCCATCCCTCTGTTGGATGTTTGGGAGGAAGGTTTGGCCCAAATGAAGACGCCAAGCACTGCACCCCCAAGGAGAGACAGGCTGGAAAAGAAGTACAGAGTCTGGGACTCTGCCCCCAACTGCTTAAGATCGCAGCCTTCTCCAGACTCTTTGGTGTTTGCCGCCGCCAGGAAGCACTCAGCAAACCCATCATCCTCGTCCATGGTGCCTCTTGACCAGGAGGGGAAGAAACTTGATGCTATGGGGATGCTCCTCATTTACACCACGGCTTCCACCGTTAAAGCTGCCAATGCCCTGGCCATCCTGTCCCGGTATGACCGGCAGCTCTGGTATAAACTGGGCCCAATCATGGACTTTCTCCCAGATGACAAAAAGGCTGATGCCCTGGCTCTGTTCCAGGAGGGCGAAGTGGCCTCGGATCATGCCATCACAGTGGCATTGGATATTGCGGACTCTGGCTTCTGCCAGATTGGGAATGGGGTGGCCCTTCAGCACCAAGGTTGGCTTAAGTCTACTGACTTCAGAGTGGATGTGCAGTCTACGGTGGTCGACATGGCTTTCGATGGGGATAATTTATTTGGAAAGGCTGTTGACAAAATGCTCCAATCGATTAAGACTGACTTGGAGATGGCACGTTCTCTTGGGACACTGAGACAGAGGAGATCTTCGTCCTTTGATTCCTCAAGCGGAAAGTCAGGAAGACCCACCGAAGGGTACTCTGCACCCTATCGCCAGCCCTCCTGCTCTACCACCCAGGATGCCTTCAGGGGACGCTCGCAGTGGAGGACAGCGCTGTCGCCGTCCACGACGCAGACGCCCAAGCAGGCCTGTCCTGTCCGTGGACCTGAGCCCCTACTTTCGCATCCCAGTGCGTGGCTGTTTGGGAAAATTTCACTTACTGATTATTTAATTGTATATTTGTGGACCCCCCCAAACTTTTTGCTTTTGTTACAGCCTCCTGTCCTGACTTTTGCCAGTGGAGCACAGGGTTCGGCTGCACTCCACTGGGCTTTCGCTCATTGTTATGGGCAAACTGACATGTCCTTCAGACTGTCAGTACTGATAAACTTTGATTCTCTTAGTTTTATGACTTTGTTGGCACTTTTGGCAACGCTATTTCATTGCTCAAAGTACTTTACAGTACCGCGCAATAGGGTCCTTGCGTTTCTAGGCCCTAGGCATCCACTACGGATGTTTTGGTCTATGGACAAAGTGGCTACGAGTAGACTGGTAGTGTAGGAATCTTTTTCATGTATTTTAATGAATTTTTACCTAGCCATATTGCGCTTACCATGTTTGGCTCATGACTGTGGCTAGTGTTCATCATGGCTGTGCCACGAGGTCTTTTGTCTTCTCCTTTGGCCATTTTGTCAGTTTGCTTTCCTCCTAGTCGTCGTGACCCGGGGAGTCCTTTATTTGACCGCTTTTAGAGGGCTAATGCATGTCACGTGTGTAGGTACCCAGGAATTGGGTAGACTGTCTGGTCCCAATCCACACTACTGGTGCCAGGATGTCTGGTGTGCACGAGGGCATGAGAGCCACAGTGGTCCCTGATTGAACCACTGCTGGCGTGCATGAGTGGGGCAAATCTCCTCACTGGCCAGCTGGGTCCGAGCATTCACTGGACTTGTGGATATGAGGAAGGGGTCCTGACATCAGATCAGCAACAGGTTCGAATCAACCTGTGGACGGAGCCAAGTATCCAGAAGAGCTGAGCAGACCAAAGCACTATCCACATCCACGCAGAAGAATGTTGGCTCCCTGAGCCTGCTGTTGTCCCGTTAGAGCCCTGCATTGCTTTCCTCTTGGAAGACCTGTAAGGGTGCTTCAACCCTTTAAAGTGATGGGACTAATAACTCTCAACGTCTCCTGGTTGCCCTGCAAAAGATCCTTCTCGGAAGTGTCCCTGCGCCATCCAGTGGACTGTCCAGCTTGAACCTTGGCATCAGTGCAGAAGCATTGTTATCGAGTTGGTTCAATGTTCTTAGATCGACAGGCTTTTATTTGCTGCTTTTTTTGGCGAAGATTTTTGGCCGTTAAAAAAAAATATATAACATTTTCTTTTTTAGATTTGGGGATGGTCCCCTCCCAAGCCCCCCTTCTCATTTTGAAGTCCCTATTCCCCTTACCCCTTATATGCCCTTACTCTCCCCCTATATTTTTCGATTCGTTTTTCGGACAAATATTTTCATTAAAAAACACAGCAAAAAAATGCCTGGCGATGTAATACCATCTTACCATCAAGTTTTGCCTCAAGCTTTGGGGGAATCCTAGTTTGCACTGCAAAGCATCTTCTTGCCAGACCGTGAGACTTGGGTGCTCCTGCGTCACTGTGCGGCAGTGACGGGTGTTGCTGGTGACTTTCCTGCCTTTCTACAAGTGTCCTCAGACCAGCTGCATCAGTACTTTCTTTGTCCTGCAATTGAGACGAGAGATACTGCTCCTGTTGTAAACCGGAGCCGCATATGCACCCGCAGCGCCTGTGCAATTCGAAGCTAAACCAAGGGTGGCAAATTGTACTCCAGTCGACGCTCTCCAGACCTGCCAAGTTTGGATCCAGAGTGAGCTAAGGGCGGTGAGTAATCAAACCACGTACTGCTGACCCTAATTCATCCATTGCATTTTTACACACAAAGGATCCCTTGTGGTCCTTGCCTTGGGTAGCCGCCGCTTCCTAAAGCCCTCTGAAAGCTGTGATTAGCTTTGTTCTCCACAGCATATCCTCTCCTGACTCTCTGAACCTCTTTTCGGCACTTCTTAATCCTCTTTCTAGCTTTTCCACACCTTGAATATTGTACTTTGTGTCTTTACGCACAACCAAGCACTTTATGCAACATTGAGCACAAGGCTCCAATCTTCGTAGGACTGCACTTATAAAGTTAGGGTTATCCATCTATGATGCTTGCCAATGTGATAAATTTGCCTGTCCTTTTCCCTTACAGGTTTTTGCGGGAATCCGCGCTTTACGGCATTGACCAAAAGTGACTGTATATGTATTTTACATAGTGTGTGTTTGAGTAGTGATATTACTGTGTTTTCCATTATTCACTTGTGTTTTTTCTTGGGCCTAATAAACTGTATATTTTCATATTCTACTGTCTAAGGGTACTTCTTGGTGTCTGACTGTGTGTGTGCTCATCAAAGGTCTCGATCACACCCATTCCTCCTGAGACGTATCCTTGACTGCTCTGCAAGCTACCGTGAATTTGTCTGGCTATCTTCCCAGAAGTGTTCCCTGTTTCACTAACAATGGTGGCCTTCGAAACATCTGTTCACCAGCCTTCTAAACATCTGTTCACCAGAGCAGAGTTTAGAACTCTGTTTTAACAGTGGCCGGCAAGCGAACTTTGTCGACAAGTGGAAGACCACCACCACAGACAAATGGGTGCTCGACCTCCTTCATGAATGGCACACCCTGCAATTCCAACACGGGTCCCCTCGCATTCCTCCTGTAGCGCATCAAGGACTACACAAAGCCCACCTTCTCCTCGACTGAGGAAACCTTCTAGCGAACCTCTGGCACTTGGAGTTGGCCTGAGGTTGTGCTTGGGTTGACCCCACCTGCTGAAGAGAAAGGACACTTGCTCCTGGTCAAGTTCCCATTGGTGGCAGGAGCACAGCTCCCTGCTGCGAGAGTCTGCAATGGTTTTCTTGATGCCCGCTAGGTGAAAGGGAATGAGGAACATGTCCTAAAGAATGCCCAGTGCCACATGGTCTCGGATTCCAAGGAGAGGGCCAGGGAGCTACTTCTGCGACTGTTTGTTCTTTTCAAGAGAATGTCTGGAAAGGCGTTGTTTCGTCCGTGTGCTACGTGCGGCCTTAAGAAGGTGTACGAAGGGGATGGTCATATGGACTGCATTTACTGCCTTCATCCTCACCTCACGGCGGACACTTGTGAAATCTGTCAGGGTTTCTCCCAGAAAACCCTCAAAGATCGAAAAAGACACCTGGTCGATTGGCTCAACGACGGAGCGGGTGCGTACCCGGCATCGGAGGTGGGCTCCACGGCCTCAAAAAGCAAGTCGGAACCCCGACGAAGAAGGCACGTGTTGCCGAGAAACAACCCTCGGAGTCGGCCGAAAAACGACCCTCGGAGAAACATTCGGAGAAACATTCGAAAGCCTCCTCATCTTCACACAAGGCGCCGTCGTCTTCCTCCTCATCTAAAAAGGAGAGAAAACAATCATCTAAATCCTCCTAAGGAGACCGTCATAAGTCTACCTTGAGTCGAGAGGCCGCGGCCAGTAAGTCGGCCCCAAAAGCAGTGGGGACACCTCAAGGCCCTGCGCCATTGGCTTCGCCGACGGCCCGCTCGTCGACGCTTGTGTCATCGGCGGCTCCTCCCGCATGTCAGACTGCGGCAGTAGGAAACATATCGTCGACGGTGTCCCATCGATGGGATGGCAGCTGGAGGTCTCCGATCCCGTCCCGCCGGAGGCCCTGCTTCAACCAGAGGTGACTTTCTCCATCTCGTCGGCTGACGAGGAACGTGACAGGGTCGCGCGCCCAGCCGATCTGGGTCTGCAACCGACCAGCGCAATGTCGCTCGTGGGTTCCATCCCTACTACCTCATTACTGAACCCCCAGGCGGTTCTGTCCTTGGAGGTGCTAAATATGCTACAGAAACTATTACAGCGTTTGGACACATAAATACCCCAGCCTGGGGCCCCGACATGGATACAGTCTACGCCATCCGTCGACGAGCCGGGCCCGGCTCCTCGCTCGGCGACCAGGATTACGACCGCTTCCCACGCGCCGGAAGATTGTCCTACCCTGCAAGAAGAAGGAGAACTACAGGACTCTGACCGTGAGGGATCAGGTTCAGACATCTCACTATCCCCTTCAAGGGACCCAACTTGGGACTCTGAAGCGGAGATGGAAGCTCCGAGAAGCCCGGCACATCCATCGCCGCCTGACGACGTGGGTGCATTCCATGCCATGATGAGTAAGGCGTGTACGGAGTTTGGCCTAATTCCTGAAGAGGAGAAAAAGGATCGTTTTCTTTTTGATCATATGGGCAAGAGAAGGAAATCCATATTCGCCATCCGATTTTGGATCATGTCTGGCAAGAGGGCCTGAAGACCATGCCACACCCGTTCTCTGAACCGGCAGTGAAAGGTCGTTTGGAGAAGAAGTTCAGGCTCCGGAATCGACTCCCAAGTGCCTGGCGTCTCAACCTTCGCCGGAGTCGGTGGTATCGGCGGCGAGAAAGGCCAGGTCTCAACATAAATGCACGACCCCTCCAGACAACGAGGCCAGGAGACAGGACGCTTTCGGCAAGAAGGTGCTTTCCGTCGGTCCCACTACGGTTAAAGCAGCCAACTCCTCGGCGATTATGTCTAGGTATGACAGGGAAATGTGGCACTGACTGGCTCCTATCTTGGAGCATTTGCCCGAGGAACATAGAAAGTCTGCAATGTTGCATGTGCGGGAAGGAGAGGAGGCCTCCAACCATGCTATTAACATTGCTGTCGACCTAGCCGAGTCCGGTTTTAAGCAAATCAATAATGGCATAGTTCTACGTAGACAAGCCTGGCTCAAGTGCACTACGTTCAGACCGGAGTTGCAATATAAAGTCTTGGATATGCCGTGTGAAGGGGAACAACTGTTCGGTGAAAAAGTTGATGAAGCCTTGAAGGGCATGAAAGAGGATACTGACACGGCATGGTCACTCAGAGCCCTGCAGAGTGGTAGGAATTCTCGTTCCTTTCGTCCTTTCAGAGGGGCCTCGGGTAACTCCCGGTTTGGGTCATCTAGAGACCGTGGTTTCAGCAGACCCTCCTACTCGTCCCAAGGCTACAGGCGTGCGGCCCAATCCTCTCGTAGAGGAAGAGATTACCAAACCTCCAGGCGACGGAATGCCTACCCTTCGTCAACGAAAGATAAACAAACCAAGAACCAACAATGACATGCTTCAAGGCGTCCTGGGGAGTCGAGTGTCTCGTCACATCGACGAGTGGGAGCGCATTACAACAGACCGATGGGTTTTAGACACGATTCATCTGGGCATCTCTCTACAGTTCAAGGGCAAGCCAGCACACATTCCACCGGTGTTCTCGGCCCAGCCCCACCTTCAAGTACTGCTACAGGAGGTGGCGCTTATGCTGCAGAAAGGGGCAATAGAACTGGTCCCGGTGGCAGAAAAAGGACAGGGAGTGTACTCCCGGTACTGTGTCGTCAAGAAACCAAATGGAAAGTGGCGTCCCATTCTGGATCTACGAGCGCTCAACAAACTGCTCAAGAATTTAAAATTCAAAATGCTGACGCTTCAGGAGGTGATCCGATCGATACAACCCAGAGATTATTTGTCGTCACTAGACCTTCAGGACGCATACTTCCATATCCCGATGCGTCGACGGCACAAAAGATTTCTGCGGTTCGTCGTCGGATGAACCCACTATCAGTTCAAGGTCCTCCCGTTCGGCCTGAAATCGTCCCCCAGGACGTTCACCAAATGTCTGGCTCCAATAGCAGCCTGGCTAAGAAAGAAAGGTCACCATGTGTACCCTTATTTAGACGATTGGCTAGTAAGGGGACTGTCTCCAGAAAGGGCACAAGAAAGCCTAGATGCCACCCTGTCCTTCCTGCAACGTTTGGGCTTCGCAGTGAACTTCAACAAGTCCTCGTTAAAGCCTTCAAGGACCTTGGTCTTTTTGGGAGCAGAGTTCCACACACAGTCGGGACTGGTGAAGCCATCCCTCGAAAGGATTCACAGACTGCAACAAAAGGCATCGGTATGGGAGATCGACACCAAAGTGTCAGTATGAAGGTACATGTCCCTGCTGGGGACCATGTTGTCCTGCATACCCTTGATAAACAACTGTCGCCTCTTCATGAGGCCTCTTCAAGAATTCTTGGCGGATCGGTGGACACAGAGTCGAGGACGCTGGTCGGACAAGTTGACCATCAACGGCCAGCTCGTGCAGGCGCTTCAATGGTGGAGAATCTCCATACACCTAACAAAGGGAATGCCCTTACTGGAGCCTGCGTTCCAGAAGATAGTGGTTACGGATGCTTCTCTAACTGGGTGGGGAGCTCATCTGGACTCCTTACAGGTTCAGGGTCGTTGGTCATCGGAAGAGTCCTCCCTCCACATCAACCTGCTAGAGTTGCGGGCGGTGCGTTAGGCCCTGAAATCCTTTCTGCCACAGATAAAAGGCTCAGTGGTGAGAATAATGACAGACAACACGACAACCATGTTTTATCTACGGAAGCAGGGAGGAACTTGCTCCAGGAGCCTGTCGACGGAAGCCCAGGAGATCTGGCATTGGGCCCTATAACACGACATACATCTGTTGGCGTTCCACTTACCAGGAGTAAAAAATGTGCAAGCAGACGCTCTCAGTAGAGAGATGAATTGTCTACACGAATGGGAACTGAACGATCAGCAACTGCACCGGATCTTCGCGGAATGGGGTCATCCGGCCCTCGATCTCTTTGCGACAAGAGACAACAAGAAATGTTCCCAGTACGCGAGCAGGTGGCCACAACTAGACTCGCTAGGGTACGCGTTCTCCTTCCCGTGGACGGGCAAGTTTCTGTATGCCTTCCCCCATTCCCTCTCATCCATCGGACTCTGCAATGGATCCACAGATATCCTTGTCGGGTGATCCTGGTGGCCCCGTATTGGGCCAGACAAGTGTGGTTCTCCGATCTACTTCACCTCTCAGCGGCAGAACCAATGAGGTTCCAGAAGATCCCCAACCTTCTGTCTCAGGAGAAAGGGACCGTTTGGCATCACGACCCGGACAACCTCAGTCTGACGGCCTGGCTCCTGATTTCGCCGAGTTTGGCGAGTTAGCGATTCCAGCGGATTGCCGTTGTATATTGCAAGCCGCAAAGGCACCTTCCACGAACGCTTCATACACATACAAATGGAAAAGGTTCTGCATATGGTGCGCAGGACAACCAGGTCTGGTCCCGCGTGCGATCACACCAGAACAACTCCTACCATACTTGTTGCTCCTGGCAAATAACGGGTTATCTGTTTCTTCCATAAAGGTGCATCTAGCTGCCATCTCGAGATTTACTCGGAAGAGACATTCTACTCCACTGTTCAGTGACCGCCTAGTTAAACACTTCCTTAAAGGGTTGTTTCGAACCTTTCCTCCCACGAAGATGTTTCCTCCGGTCTGGAGTCTGAACTTGGTCTTGGCAGCCCTGATGAAACCCCCCTTTGAACCAATGTCATCGACATCATTAAAATTCTTGTCTTGGAAATTGGCTTTCCTGGTGGCCATTACTTCTGCTCGTTGCCTGTCTGAAATACAAGCTCTAGTGATCGACCCTTCCGTATTTGAGGTTTTTCAGTAATAAAGTCGTGCTGGCCACTAACCCGCATTTCATGCCTAAAGTGCCTTCCGTGATCCATAAACACGCTGCTATAGTGTTGCCTACATTCTTTCCAACACCGTCTTCAGTAGCAGAGAAGACTCTCCATACATTGGACGTGAAAAGAGCTTTGAAATTTTACCTCCATCGCACTCAAAGCTTCAGAGACACGAGACAACTCTTCGTAGTTTATGGCCCTGCGGCTAGGGGTAAAGCGATTTCAAAACAAGGACTATCCAGACTTATTGGCATTCCAAGGCCGGAAAGCCGCTAGAAAAGCGTCCAAGGGCCCATTCGACGAGATCTACATCGTCGTTAACGGCTTTGTGGTCCGGAATTCCGCTGGGGGACATCTGCCAGGCGGCTTCCTGGTCGGTACCACACACGTTTACCCGGCATTACTGTCTCGCACAGCAACATGCTGAAGATACACAGATGGGGCGGGCAGTACTACGTCATCTGTTCCAATAAGGTAAGCCCCAAGTGGGGTGCATCCTTCGGCAACTATGCTTTAAAGTGTCGTGTTTTTTACAGTTAACATGCTATAACGTAATGTGTTGCCATATTAAGTGAGCACTGTGCTTGTTGTGATGTTGGTTTGCATACACGCCTCCAATGTTGGGGGATACTGCTATACAATCTATTCTAAGCATGTGAATCCATGAAAGATCCAATGCTGGAGAAGGGAATAGTTTCTTACCTGTAACTCCATTTCTCCAGCATTGGTATCTTTCATGGATTCACATGCGCCCGCCGGCCTCCCCTGAGCAAGCAAACCAGAGATCCCCCCTTACTACTTTGGGGGCTGAAATCTGAGGGAGGCGCGGGGGCGGAGCTATATATACACCCCTATGTCCTACTGGCGCTGGCGTGCGCGGCCCAAAACGACGTGGATAGGACACAAAAGTGTTGGAATGTTTTCCTATGGAAGATGTCTATATAACTTACCGAGGATTCCCAGCCTGGCGACGGGGAATATTCTAAGCATGTGAATCCATGAAAGATACCAATGCTGGAGAAATGGAGTTACAGGTAAGAACCTATTCCCTGCTCCAGCATGGCCTCGGCATATCTGCTACCCGGACCTGCTTTGCCTGTCGGTGGCCCTGTCCATCCGACTGCCTCTACTTTCTGGCTTTCTCTCCAGAGAAGATGGACCAATACTGCACCACGACCCAGCATCCCTACACCTCATGGCCTGGCTCCTGCAGCCCTAAAGTTTGGCCATTATTCCCATGTTGCTGGAGTGCAAGAAGATCTTGGCCCAAACCAGGGCGTCCTCTGTGGTGTTGTGCTACCCCCATAAATGGAAACGCTTCAGTGTCGTGCAGGACTCAAAAGATTGCACCGCTGTGTGTCACAGCTCTGCAACTCCTTCCGTATCTGCTTTTGCTTGACAATAATTGGCTTGCTGATACTTCTATCAATGTGCACCTGGCAGCCATATCCAGGTGCACCCGCACCCCAGGCAAGCCCTCCCTGTGGTCTCACAGGCTTGTCAAGGAGTTCCTCAAAGGTATTTTTAAGACTTTTATGCTGGTGAACGCTCTGGCTCCAGCTTGGGAGCTCAACGTTGTTTTGATTAAACTCATGGGGCCTCTATTCGAGTCATTGCATCAGGCCCCTCTGAAGTTCCTCTCATGGAAGATTGCCTTTCTGGATTCAGGTACTTTCTTGCAAGCAACCTTATTTGTCGTTCCTTGCTGCAAGGGTAGTGCTACAGATCCACCCTGCCTTTATGCCAAAGGTCCCCTCAGAGTTCCATCTCTACAAGGGTACAATGCCCTTTTACCGCGCAATGTTTTTTCGCGGGGTTTTTTACCGCAAATTCTTTAACGAAAAAACCCATTTCATTTTTTAAGAGGGGTTAGAAAATTATATATATGCGGTGTGGGTGTTTGGGAATAGCTAACATATTTAAGGGAATGGGGGGTTTGGCGGGTACACCCGCCCCAAAAATAATTTTAAAAAAATGTGATGGGTTTTTTCGTTATAAAATGTGCAGTAAAAAACCATGTGAAAAAACATCCCGCGATAAAACGACATGGAACCCTCTACCAGGCTTTAGTACTGCCGCTGTTGTTTCTAAGCCCTTCTTCGCCTGCTGAAAAGACGTTGCATTCGCTGGACGTTGCTCGAGCCTTGAAGTTTTATGTGGCACACACAAAGGATTTTTGGAAGACATCTCAACTCTTTGTGAAATTTGGACCTGTGAGTCACGGGAAGGCCCTGTCTAAGGCTTCCATATCCAGGTTGCTCTCTGGCTGCACTATGCACTGTCATCGTCTGGCCAACAGACCGCTTCCAGGCCGGCCGATAGCCCACTCCACCAGAGCCGTTGCAGCAACCAACAGCGTTTGTCTCAGGTGTTCCCCTGTTCGACATCTGCACATCTGCTACACGGCTGTCCATCTACACCTTCACGAGATTCTACTGCGTCAACAGGTATTCCAGGAAGGAGTCTTGTGTCGGCCAAGCAGTGCTACGCAACCTGTTTACTTGAGGTGAGTCTGTTCCAGGGGTAAGTGTATTGCTTCTGTTGAGCCTTGCCACCTCCTGTGGTTGTGTATATTTACTGCTGGTTAATCGTATTAATGATCATCTGAATCCATGCCAGACCCCATGCTGGAGAAGGAACAAGTACCTCCTGTTCTCCAGCATGGGTCTGGCATGGATGCACATGCAAACTCTCCCACCTTACCCGCTGTGGCTCTTCTTGGTTCATACTGCCACTATTTCTGCTCTCCTAAATCTGAAGATGGCCTCAAGGGGTGGAGCTTAGGGAGACGACTGTCATTGGATTGTGGCACTATGACCCAAACGACAGTGAATGGTTATAGAGGAGAAATTCAGTTTTCAGGCCAAAACGAAACTGCTTTTCTTTTTCTACTGCAGATTTCCAGCCTGACGGCGAGGAATATTCATGAGCATGTGAATCCATGCCAGAGTTATACTGGGGAACATGAGTTACAGGTAAGTAAATTGTTCCTTTCCACAGTAGTAATCTTTATCTTTGCTGTTTGTTGTCGCTTTTCATCTGATAAACTGGTTGGCGCTTCATGCGGCTATCTCCACTCAGTTCTATGTTCATTCATCCCCCGTTTTATTTCACTGCTTTTTTTGCTGACATTTTTTTTGCTGAAATAATGCATCAAATGTTTTCTTTTTTTTATTTGAGGGGGGTTCCCCCATATCCCCTCTCCCCTATTATTTATTCCCTTTACCCCATCCTACCCCTTAAAGACCCTTACCCCTACATATTGTTTTTTGACAAAAATGTTCCACTAAAAGTGATGTGAAAAAAAACGGTGATGGATGAACGTCATACCATCCCCTCTCTGTACTTACCTTTTACCATTCTCAAGCTCTCACAGAGGGATTGATATTTTGTGATGGTCAAGGGGTCAATATAATGAGATTGTTTAACCTCACTTCTTCCTCCCATCCAGCCTGTTTCTTTTCATGCAATTAACACTGGAGAAGGATATTTGGAGGTTTCCATATAGAGCACTGCAATGGTGATGGTTAAAAAATGGCTGACAGAGAGAGTGTTCTTCCATTTTGCTCTGCATCATGGAGATTTATGGTTTCTAATCCTGTCTTAATAAAGTGTCAAGTTTGTTTACCGAGAGCTAAAGAAGAGGTACAGCGACTAAGTGTATGGGCATTTTATGTGCTGGGATCCACCCTGATTGAATGTGCCATGGTTATTATCCCATGTTCTGTTTTCTCTTTAAACTATAACTGCTGCACATACACCTTTTTAAATTATATATTTTTCTTTGCTGCTCTAGGAGTAGGAAAAAATAATCATGCATAATACCGCACCCGTGACTCAACAACTGTGAGGGGGGATTAGTTTTTGACTTTATGAATGGTATTACAGGTTTAGTTTAGTTTCTTTATTTGTACCGTGCACCGAACCCTGAGGTAGCTGGGCACCATAATGGTCGATAGTTCAAAGAGTATGCTACAGTACCAGGTTGCTATTGTTACAGCAGGACATACAGTGAAATTAAGCAGACCGACAGAACAGTGTTTTGAAGCAGGTTAGCCAGATGTTAGCGTCTCTTACAGAGGAGCCCGTTTTTTACTTTGGCTCTAAAGGTCCAGAACGAAGGTTCCATTATGAGGCTGAGGGGTAGGGCATTCCACTGTTTGGCGGCTAAGACAAGGAAACTTGCTCCACCAGCTCTTTTTAGATTGAATCTGGGGATGGTGAGGCAATGCGCGTACATGGTTCTGGTAGGTCTAACTGATTGGTGTTTGTTGAATTTATTTGCTAAGTATTTGGGGGCAGAGTTCGTTAAGCATTTATGTGTAATGACAAATGTACAAAGGGAGATTCTGTTCCGAACTGAGAGCCATTGGGCATCCTGTCTAAAGCTGGTGATGTGGGTAGATCTGGGGATGCTCAATGCAGATCTTAAGGCAATGTTTTGCAGGTCCTGGAGTGTGTTGAGGTTTCGTTCAGAAGTACCTGAGAAGAGGGTGTTGCAGTAGTCCATCTTGGACAGCACTAGTGCTCTGGCTAGAGTAACGCAGCTACTAGGCGAGAGGAATGACTTTCATGCGTTGTTCAGCTTGTTGGTGTAGGCGGTTGTAGATGTGGTGGCGTTCACTTGCTTCTTGAATGAAAGGGTGGAGTCTAAGTAGACCGCCAAGGTTTTTATTTCTTTGGCCACTTTGATCAGATTTCCATCAATGTTGATGGATGCATAACGTGCGTCTAATTTGTTTAGGCGTAATTGAGATCCGATGAGCAGGAGCTTGGTTTTCTGGTCATTAAGGCACAACCTGTGGTCTGCCATCCGAGCCTGGATCTCCAAGTATATGTCATTAATCAGTTTGGCGTACTCTTCATAGCACCCTGACAGCATAATGAGAACTTGGGTGTCATCAACGTAATTCGTATGTGTGACACCCAAGTTGTCAAGACGGTCAAAGAGGAGCTTAGTGAAGATATTGTAAAGCGTTGGCCAGATGCACAAGCCTTTTGGGACAGCGCAATGCATGGGAATAGGGTCGGCTGAGGGTGCGAAAGACCCTGGTGGTACGATTGGACAAGAATGATTGTATCCAGGTAGCAGCTTCTCTGGAGAGGGCAGCTGCTGTAGGTAGGTGATCAGTGAGGATCTGGTGATCGACAAGATCAAAAGCTGACGATAGATCTAGCTGCAGGAGCATAGCCAGCTTACCATTGTCCTTATCCTCATCCATTTGGATTTTAAGGTCCAAGAGGGCTGTTTCCGTTCCATGTCTTGGCCTCAAGCCCGATTGTCTGAAGCCCCGTAGGTTGTTGACCTCTAGGTGTTTCTGGATTTGTAGATAAGCCACTCTATCTATAATCTTTAGGCTGTAGGGAACAGTGGTGATGGGCCTGGTAGTTGGTGGGAGTATTAGGGTCTAGAAGAGTTGATTATGGCAGTAATGAAAGGGGACAAGTCCTTGGCGCCTTCCTGAATGATTGTGGCTGTGCAGAGATCTCCCTGGCATCTAGAGGGTTTGAGGCCTTTGATAATGTTTTCCACTTCTTTAGGTGAAACAGGTGAGAAGTAGAAGGGTGGGCATACAGGGGACCTGTGGTTAGGAGGTGAGGAGGTATTGGCATTCTTGGCCAGGCTGTTCTTTTTTCTGCTCAATTTTGGATTGGAGCACAGCAATTTTGTCTGCGAGAGTTTTCTGTATTTTAGCACACCAATCTGTGTCTTTCACACAGGCTTCCGATGGAGGGGATTCGGACTCAAGTTCCCTAAGGATTCTGAAAAGCTCCTTGGTCCTAGATTTGGCATTAAGGATTCTGTTGTCATAGGTCTCTTTCTTAGCGCAAAGGATGGCTGATTTGGAGGCGGCCTCTGTGAATAACCCTTCTGTTAGTGGTTTTGTGTGTTTTTCTCCATGTGGATTCTGCCACTCTTTTGGCGTTCCGAAGGATTTTTAGTTCCGGGGCAAACCACTTGTTAAGATGGGCTATTGGTTTAGCTTTGGTTAGTTTAATGGGGGCAATGCTATTTACAGCTGCCTCAAGTGTGTTATTGTAGAGGCCAACTAGCTTGTTTGAATCTAAGTCTTTGTAATTGGCAGGGTCTAGGATATTCTGGATCAGGGGGCGTAAACTTTGGAGCGTTATGTTTCAGTTGTTTCTGGCAAGGACTTGCGGAGCGATGGCGGGATTTGGGATGGATGGTGCACTCCCCTGAATGGTAAAGGAGATGTAGTGATGGTCGGACCAGGCGGTAGGCTCGTTTTGGAGGATAGTGGAAGAGCAGTTGTGGTTTACCAACCAATCCAGTGTTTCCCTTTATTATGCTACAGTGCCGTGATGCGATGGTTGAAGCCGAGCTGGAGGATGGAATTTTCCAGTACCAAGGCCTTAGAGTCGTTAGGATCAGGAAGGCCTAAGTTAAAGTCAGTTGGGGTATTGTTGGGACCTCTAGGTGCTACACTAGCACAACCAAAACATAAGGTTAGTGGTCGTTTGAGGAGTAGGTCAGCAAGACTCACATATATATATTATCTACTAGCAGCATCAAACGTTAATTTAGAATATTAAGAGAATAAAGCAGGTTAGTAATTTGTTATGAGGTTGCATCGTGTGGAAGTGGCAGGAGAATCTAAGGGTTCCCTTGGTGCTACATTTCGGGATGGTTGGAGTGCTGTTTCTTGTTCTGGTTTTCTCTCACAGCTATAGATGAAGATAAGGGATTAACATCATTGGAATTTATAGTAGAGGAAAGATGGATACTAGGGCTGCCATCTTGGGTTGGGGGGGAGTACTTTGGTGTTTTTGAAAAGTTTGATGTTATTTTTGAAAATGTTTAAATATATGGAAACATGTTTAAATCTTTGCTGCTGGTTGACAAGTAAAGGAGTTAAATACATAATAGGAAGCCTCTGGTCTCCACATAGAATCGAGTTGTTAATTCAGCACTTTGTCTCCAGCTTTGGTCAACAGCCATGGATCACGAGCTTGTCCAACATTTGGCCATCTTTCTTTCAGCGCTTCTTAGTGTGCTCTAAAGCAAAGGTCAGGCAGCATTCTCATAATAAATAAAGACTTAACGGCCCGGGTATAGGGTGGCTCGCCCGCCCACCGCCCATGCGGCCAAGCACGTGCAGCTCCAGAGCGCCAGGCGAGGGGCAAAGGCTGATTGCTGCACCTAACCCAGCTGCGAGGCAGCGCGCGCGGCCCGGCCCGGCCCTCCGCTGGGAGACGCGGCTGTCATGTTCATTAAGCGCGTGATTACAGTGCAGATTAATCGCGGGGCCTCAAACCCCGGCATGTAACGAGGCCGCGCGTTCCCACCGTCGCAGTGACGGGAGTGATGGGTCGCCCTTAGCGAGGCAGCCCTGCCACCCAGCTCGTAGGGATGACTAGAAAGCCACGCATGGGCCTTCATTCTTAAGGCAGGCAACAGCTGTGCCTTACCAACCGAGCCACTTCCGATGGCATGGAAACCCCAGGCGCCCACATATATAAAACCAGTGCAGAGTTTCGACTGCGGGGGGCTTCCCAGCCAACCAGCCGCTGAATTAGCAATGGGGTGCACAGTGTTCACAGGCAACAGCGCAGAGGCTACAGGCCGGGTGCAAAATGCCATGGAGAACAGTCGGAGTGTGTGAATTAGGAGCAACAACAGCGAGATGCTGTTAAGAAGCAGTCTATAGGCCAAGGACGGATGGACAGCGAGGCAGAGCAATCTTAACCTGGCAGTGCCGCTCCACATCTATCCAGATGCCACGCGACTTCCCACAGCAGCACTGCATAACACACACAGGACAGCGCCTTACCCTCATGGTCAGGCCAGTCTCTTTGTTATATCCGACACATTCCTGTAACAGAGTGGACATTATCAAAAATCACATACCTCTTTTACAATGCCCTCCGTCTTTGCAGATTGGACATATGCAATTTATGAGTGATTGATGAAAAATGTGCAAACTATTTAGAGGCCAACGATATCTCCTTAAAAAGAAAAAGTGAACAGAAACGGCCGAGAAGGTGACAAAAATGGCTCCGATTGGAAGAAAGTTAGTGTGACAAATGTAGCCAAGCCGAGAGAGACTTCCTCCATTTTTGAGAAAGAAACGTAGATTTTCTGAGCTTGCATAGCTTTCAACACAAAGTTTACTGCAGAAATTGCCCTACAAGGCCATTCCAAATGTGGCGCTTCACTATTGTAGGAGCGGGGAATGCATTCTGAACACTGATGGGGTGAGATGGACACGATTGCTCACATCCGAGATCAGGTCTCAAACCGGAGAAGCGATGCCTTGAGACTCTACCAGGTAGACTGTCACCAAACGGAAAAGAATTGCTGCGAGAAGATTATGGAAGTCTGCCTTGAACTGCCAGTTCCAATAACCGTCTGAAGCTGAGGAGGGTCCCAAGGAGGATGAATACGCACAGGAAGGACTGACCCTCAGGAGACACCCGAACGACACAGCACTGCCACCAGCACCACCAAGAACCACTTTATGAGCCAGCGCAATAAGAGGAAGGGTGCAAGCTCCAGACCATTGCATCAGTCAGGCTTTTATGAGAGGGCACATAGCACACACACACATTGATAAAGGCAGTCGTTTTGGTGTTTGTATGGTGAAAAGTGTTTCTGGGTGTTTGTGTGCCCGTGCACGGACACGCACCTACACACAAAAACACGTAGGCATATTTAGGGCAAGTACCAGAGAGTGCCAGAAAGAGGGTAAATGAATGGATGTGAGGATAGATGAATGAATGACCTGCCTGATGAATACGCCAATGAGAGTGACGATTCATGGGTAAGAGTGGGGGCCTGCAGAGCAGAGAGTGGGGCTGTATCAAATCTGTCTGTATATATGCATTTACGAGTGCGTTGGGACGAAACGTTGGCTTGGACAAATTGGCGTGAAGAGGAGCAGAAGAATTAATGATGGTGTGTTAGATCTGGAACCAGTTTACTAAGTATTGTAGTATCGAACAAAACAATGGATAAGGAATGTGGATTTAAGTGGATTATTTTCATATAGTTACTGCGCCCACACCTGCATAGCTACACAAGCTAAACCAGTGGTCTTCAAACGTTTTTGGCCTGGGCCCCCCTGAGCATAATTTGGGCAGGACGTGCCACCCCCCCAAAAAAATGCCAAATGGACAGTATGTGCAAATGGTTATGAACTATTGCGCGCCATCACCGCACCCTACTCCCAGTATCGTCCCTGGGCTCCCCACCTGCACCCATCACAGTCGCTGGGCTCCCTCATATCACTCCTACCCAGTGCCTGGGCTCTCCCCACCCTGCTCCCACCACTATCCATTGCTCCCGCCCATTCTGCTCCCACCACAGTCCCTGGGCTCCTCCCACCCCGTTCCCAACACAGTCCGAGGGCCAGTGGAGCTAGTGAATTTTTAAGTGGCAGGGCATAAATATTTCACACAAAAATACCATAGCGACCGAACACAGCGAGGGAGCCCGAACTAATCAATGGGGGTTCGTCAGGATTTTTACGCCTGTGAATTTAAAAAAAATAATTGGTTAAAATGTTGCATTTTAGAGCGTACTTAAAAAAAAATTGGGTAAAAAGCCAAACAGTTTGTTCAGTTGGTGGTGGGGGGCTAAAAGGGAAAGCATGGTATTTTTGACTGGACATCTATGATAGATATCCAAAACAAAATACCATCCCTGTCCCCTAGGCTCCACAGCGCCTCAGAAGGAGAGCTGCTTCTGGCAGGTGGGTAGGGGGATTGTGCAACAAAGACATTTTTAAAATGCCTTTGTTGTACAACCCTCCTTCCCTCCTGTACCCCACACTTGCCAAAATCAGCTCAATGGACCAAAGCAAACACACATACACAGCAATCACTCTATCATTCATATGAGCACCCATCACCATCCATCCACTCACTCATAACACATCCATACACATATTTAAATAAAAAATAAATGAACATAAGCAAACCTTCTGCAGGGGCCTCGGTGTGGGTGTTAAAACTCCCCTCTCCATACAGACATGCAGTGTCCCAGCCAGAATTTCCAGTGAGCATGTGCGGCTGGGGAACTGAACTGTGAAAGGGAAACAGTGTTTCCCTTTGACAGTTCAGCCAGCCCAGGATCACTCCATCAGCTGGGAAAGGCAACTGTGCTGGCTCCTTGGCTTCTCCATAATGGGTGAGTGGGCCACTGGGTGGATGCCCCTCGCCCATTTTGGATGAGCCGCCGGACTGGCAATAGGGCAATGCTCGTACCAAAAATGCAAAATGCTAGTGTAGACCAATCAAAATGGGCCACTTTTTTGGCCAATGTAGGCCAGTTTGATGAGTTACTTCTCTATGCAGCTAGTAGTTTTGACCATTGATGCTGAATAAATATTCTTTAAACATCACAATTTGCTTACATTTTAACAATAAAGACCCCCTTGGATACTATTTAAACAGTCTACCACTAAAGGAATGAATAGCCATTTGCAACTGTGGGCCACTTTTTCATTGGTGCCTGAGGCAGTCTTATGGTCCAGTCCGACCATGTGTGCCTCCCCTGCCTATTTTCTCCAATCTAAAAATAAAAATATATATATATTTTTTTTTTTACATTTCATGCTGGGCTCTCGCAGTTTGAAGACCTCTGAGCTAAACAAACAGCACTAAACAAACAGCAGCATTGAAATAAACGGGCTTCAGCGCCAGAGAGGGGAGAGAAGCCTTTCCTGAAACTGGCTGCTTTAAAGTGTTACTGTGTTCCTGCACAAAAATGTATTTTAAACAAATTCAGCAAAACTTTAAAACTACTGGTTTCAAGAATGTCTTCCCTCGTCTCTCTGCCGAACAAAAATGAAATGCACGCATCAGCCTCATCCGCACGGGTGCAAGCGAACATATGTGTTCTTTCGCGTCCGAGGGGAAGGGCCTGATGTGCACAATTCCTTTTTGTTAGGCAGCGAGGCGAGGGAAGCCTTTTCTGAAACTTGCAGTGTTAAAGGGTGTTGCATGTTAGCTCAGTATGTATGTATGCATGTGTGCAAAGAGTGTGTATGTGTGAATGAGTGTATGGTGGATGGGGGGGCTGAGTGCACATGTAAATTAGTGCATAGTCAATGGAATGTTTAAATGAGCGAGTGGATGTCTTATTGTGTGGGCACGAGCGTGTGCACGCGTAGGTGTAATGCTGGGCTACTTCCATTTTGTACTTGGTTCCACACCAGACAACCTTTGGGGTAGAACAGCGGAGGGGTGAAGCCTCTAGTTTGCCTCACCCACTTCCTAAAGTGGCCCCTCTCATCATCAGTTAGCTCCCCCTCCCGAAATGTAGATTTTGTTGTGCCCCTGAGCAGAACCCTGATGGTATGTAGAAGATGGTGTGGAATGGGGGCTCACAGGCAGGATGAAGATTTAGATGATCGGGTCGTGCAGTACTGTTGAGGTGTCGCGTCTCATCCAAGAAGGGGCCCCCTTTCTCACCGACCAATCCCGGTCCGATACCCGCGTCAACACTTCAACAAGATGGCATCAATCTTGAGGGTCCCTATTCTTGCGCCATCTGTAAATGCAAGGAAATATCGAGGCTGAGTACCACAAAAGGAAATACACCAAACACAGGCTATAAAGATTCACAGATCTTTAATCTACTGTACAGTCTACAAAGAAACAGAAATACAGATAGCGATCTGGCTCTCAATACATCACAATGAGTACCAGCCCGTCAGAGTGAGGATAGAGAGTGCTGGACATCTAAACATTTGCATATTTATGCATTTCTTACAATATTATCCAGCCCCTCTACAGGTTAATAATCTATGCTCTAGAGTTCGTGCCAAGTTCACTTATGGCTCATACAATAATATGCAGAAGGATTACCCGAGTTTGCATTTCTGTCAAGTTACAATGGCGATGTATATTCTCAGCTCCAACAGTAAGCCTTAGTACATATCCCTTTACAATGCAGTTCACCTGTGTCCACGCTTTGCATTTGCACAACATTGTTGTCGATGTATGTTCGTGGATGAGGCTTGTTAGCGCAGACAATCCTAGGACAACAGTTCCTTCTCAGTACAAGGTCTCATTTCCTAGTTTAAAAAGTCGGCCCACAGACAGTCTAACCATTAACATGATTCAAAGGTCGGGAAGGCTTGGTTGCAAGTTAGAAACACAGTCCACCATTTTAGAACAGAGAATCATATGAACAGAAATCAAAATGGCGGATGATTCTAAAATGGCGGCAAAGTCGATCTAAAATCGGACCTTTGCAATGCGGTTTTCTTCGCAGAGCAACTAGGCTTAGGCCAATATAAATCAGAGGAGGCACTAATATGATTTCTGTTTAACATATGGGTCTCAGAACTCCTCTCCTATGCCCCAGTCTGGAGTTTTTTCAAGACCACACTCTGCGTAGGGGTGGAAAAGGGAAAGCAGTGGAGGAAGAGAAAGAGGGTACCAAATAAAGGACAAACAGGGTATGACATTGTTTTTTATCGTGCTTCATGCCAGAGACCAGCCTCTAAGCGTGGGACTGGTATTCAAACCATTGTGCTCTACGTTGTCTTGCTTCCAAGACCAAGCTATCCTCCCAGAGCACAAACTAATAAGGTAAAGAAACGAGGAGTAATGATTGTGGAAGTTTGGGTAGGGGCTACCAATGTCTGTTGACAGTCATCTTGGGGTTTAGGCAAGCCTCAGCTACAGCAGAGGGAACCCACGGAAAGATGAGAGCGGGACAGCCATCAGTTGGACCCACTTAAAAGTTAAAATAAAAAAGCTTGTACTGTCTTTGATACTTTGTGTCCTTGAAGCCATTTATCATGTAGTGTATTGCTGCATGGTGCAATCGAAGCATGGAGACTCAAGTTACCTGAGAAGACATTCAATGTTTACAGCAAAACAAACATTTGCATAGTAATACTGGGTTTTCCAAGCCAGAGGACCAAGAGCGGCATTCCAGGATGGACTGGGGCATAGGTGAATTGCTACATGGAGGAGGGAGGGTGAAAGGAGGCCCATCTCAGAGGATGCTATGCAAGCGTTGGCACCCAGGTAGTATAAAATGTTTCATTCCACCAAATTGTGTGGATCTTGTGGTGGGTGCACATGGAATGTTTTAAGTTGAATAAAGAATACCTAAAAGAGTTTTACGGTCGTATTGGTCTAACAGCACTGAAGCTTGTCCAGAGAGGGGCATATTGTGCTCCTTTCTAGGTATCCAGACTTTGTACTGCAAGACAATCGAAAAGAGCAGTAGAGGAGGGGAAAGAAGAAAAGTTCAAATGAACATGAATGTTTTGGACAAGGAAGAAAGGAAAGTAGTGGTAGGGATGGAGTTTGTAGTACTTTGCATGCCTGTAGAGTGAGTGTAGAATGACCAAAGCATAGCACTGATCAGTAAAGGGTAAATGATTAATGTTTCTGTCAATCCAAATGTTCAGAGTGGCATAGCCCAGAGTGGACTTGGATGCAAAGCTAATGGAGTGGACATGCAGGGGCAGAATGGATGCATTTATTTTACTATTTTGGGTGCTCAACACTTGCGTGCAAAGGTATTTACACAGGAGTCAAAATTTCAAGCTGCAAGCTTCCAGCCAGTGTGCCGAATCCCAGGATGTTGTCACTGCTTCCGAAGGAGCAGCTCCATCCAATGAGGCCAGGATGGTGAGGCTGCTACCCGATAGTGCCCTTGGGGTGGTACTCAGCAGATGGATTTCATGGGAGAGGGGGGGGCCCCCTTTGGGACCAGTGACAACCACATCGGGGGAACACAGTAGTCCCACCAATCGGGCCCTAACACCCCTCCCCACAGTAACTCCCTCTTTCCTTCACCACTTTCCCTCCCTACGCCTACCTTCTTACCCTATCACTACTCACTTAGTACTGAGATGAGGAGGAGGTGTGGAGCAATGGCAAATAACAATTGGAACCACTTGTAACATTCTAGTGGTTCTTGACAACTGATTGGAAGGAAAAATATAAAAACTGAAGAGGGACTTGACAAGGAGTCAAGCCCTCCCTAGACTATCCGCGAGAGCTAGTGTGGGCCAGAAGTGCAGGTGGGAGCTGACCAGGATGCCGAGAACGGAGAGAGTCTGAGGTCGGTCCCGGACGTAAGGACAACGCAGGCCGCAGGTGGGTGAGGACTCCAAGTGCCTCAGAATCCTGGGAAGCGTGAGAGTGGTAAACCACGCTATCCTGGCAGGAAAGAAAACTGCAGAACCTCAGCAGAGCGAGGGAGACGTTAGGAACTCACTGGAGCCTCGTAAACGAGCCCAGCTACCTCAAGGAAGCAGACACTTGCGCAGACCATACCATAAGGTACATGGGTAGACAAGAAGGTGCTGGAGACTCAAGGAGGTGAAGGCACAAATCGAAAGGCTGGGAAAGGAGGGTCTGGGACCCTAATGCAGTGGGAGAAATGCAAAGAAGTACATGCACTTCTGCTATGGCTTGGCAGGAAAGTGAACCAAGCACTCAAAGAGGGAAACTAGGGTTGGAATTGTGAGTCTGGGACTCAGATCCAAATAAAGAGAACTGGAAGTTAGTGGACAGTTCATGCAGTACCAGGCATGTGAGTAAACCAAGTCTGTATGGACCACTACAGCTTGGGGAGGGTATCCAGGCTGCTCCTGTTCATCGCAGTACCAGGTGAGAGGGACACAGGTCTGCCAACCAGGGTCTGGGACCCATTAAAGCTTGAGGAGTGCATCCAGGCTGCTCTTCTTCGTCGCATTACCTGTTGAGAGGGAACCAGATCTGCCAACCGGTGTCAGGAACCTACTACAGCTAGGAGAGTGCATCCAAGTTGTTCTTCGGTGCAGTGCATGGCGAGAGGAAGCCAGAGCTGCTAACTAGGGTCTAGGACCCCAAGGAAGTAAAGCCAAAAGCCTAGGAAGGGCTGGGGGGAAGAGAGACATTTCCCCCACCAATGCTGAAATTGAAAGACAAGCCTGAGGAAGGCTAGAGAAAGGGAGACATTTCCTCCACCAACCGGTGAACTGTATTTTAGGCCCGAGGAAGCCTGGGAAAGGGAGACCGTCCCCCAACAACTAAGGAGTGGTTGAAACCACATTGGGAAAGGCTATCAAGCCAGGAACTACCTTTTGTCCAGGGGAAGGGAGTCATTGCTCTGGACCAAGAAGACATCCTTTTGATTTAGTTTGCTTAGACTGTAAGGGACAGAATTAGGATGTTGACACTGGACATTGGGACGTTTGCTTTGGACATTCTGACACTTATTGACAGTTATTTTAGTTCAGGAAGGGAACCCACTCTTGGGGCTTGGGCGAGATAGGATTTTCTTTTCATTTTCATCCTTGAATAAAGGTTTATAGCTCTCACTATGATCCCTCCGTGTCAGAGTCTTACTTCAGCACCCTTACACCAGTCATAAAAATCTACTTGCCTCCTCAATTCTCCACTTATACACGGCTATGGGTAAAAATGCCAGGTCGCAAGCGACCAGTCAGCCATAAAAGGTTACTTGTCTCCAACTCTCAGCATTCTATAATCAGGTGTTTGGAAGATTCGATTGCAGTCTTACAGAATCTACACAGGTTGTCTAGAGTTCCTTTGTCATGCTTCATAAACAGCATCTCGTTGGTTTTATATAAGTTAAGCCGCAACCTCAAAAACTGGTCTCTGTGATAGCAGGAAGGACATTTTGTTACATATTTTGGGGTCAAGTCCAAGCCGCATGAGGCGGGACCATTGTGTAATAACAAAGCTAATTTATTTTGTGTCTCATAGTTTTCTATCCAATTCCATCTCCGTAGCTTTTTCTTTGCCGCTTGTGGGTTGGCCATCACTGTGTCCAACTCGACGTCAGCTTGGGTTAAGATTTTATCTGCCCAGATCTTTAATAGTCCAGTATGAGGAGACTCACCAGATGAAGCAAAGATCTGATATGTAGGAGACGTTTGTGTTAGACACATTTTCCCCAATGCTGCAACAGATTTCCACAAGACGGTGCCATAAAGAGATTCCAGGCACATCTCATACCGAATTGATGTCATTGAGACATTAGAGGGTACTTTGAGCAATTTCCCCCAGAATATTCCCTCAAGGTAAGACCAGATATCTTGACTTAAGTTCCAGCCTGCGTCGCTTCCAAAGGGGATAGTTGGAACAACCTTTTGTAAATAGAACAGCAACACGGGTTTTAGGGTACATTTCCTGTACCCGGCATGCAGTTTTGCTCCTTGCAGGGCGAAACTTCGCATTCAAAGTATCAGATCTTGAGACTACTCCCATTCACAAACAGATGTATTGAAGAACACTCCTAGATAGCGTATACATTGTGTGGAATCAAGATGTTCGCCTCCAAAATTGAATTTAAAGTTCTTATCTCTTATTCTCAACTTTCAGCCAAAAGCCACGATTTTTGATTTGCTTACGTTTATTTTAAGATCGTTTTGCTGGAGATACTCTTGCAGATTAGTTATGAGTTTTTGCAGCCCTATCTGAGTGGTATCCATCAACACTAGATCGTTGGCGTAGATGGACCAACTAATCTGCTGACCATTTATTCGAGGTGGATGAGAGTTTGTTTTCCCCAAGGCTATCGGTAAGTCAGCGAGGAAAGGTTTAAATAGTAGGGCCGCTAGTGGGCACCCCTGTTTTACTCCCTTTTCGGTTGAGATTTCATCTGTAATGTCACCCTGAGCATTGAACCGAACTCGGATCGTGTTTGAGTGCAGTGCCATTACTGGGTAGAAGAGATCCGCAGGACATGCCTAGTTCTTCAACTTTGCCCACAATAAATCTCTGTTTATGCTGTCGAGACACTTGACGCAGATCTACAAAGGCAAGGAACAACTTCTTTGTCGCTTTTAAGGCTTCCACTTTCAATAAATTCAAGAGGATTAGATTTACTTCTGGTCCTATGCCTTTTGTAAAACCTGTTTGACGCTAGTCTATGATTCCGGCATTAGTTGCCCAGTTTGACATTTTGCTTTGGAGTAATGAAGCAAAAATCTTCCCGATGGTGTTAAGTAGGGCAATCGGTCGATAGTTGGACGGGTCGTCCCAATTGCCATATTTGAAAATTGGAACAACCACTGCATAAGACCAAGATTTTGGCAGCTCTTTTATTGTTGATATCTTTCGAAAGAGCGTTGCTATGAACGTAGCCCAATGAGTATTATTCGCTTTTAACATAATGTTAGTGAGGTCATCCGGCCCAGCATGTCTTGAGTTTTTTTAAGTTTTCAATTGCAAGAGAGATGTCTTCTGCTGACTCACAGATATTCCACGGGATCAGACTCACAACATCACATTTTGCTGTTGCAACTGGTGATCTTTTAAATACTTGTGCGAAATGAATCACCCAAGTATTCGAGTTAACACGATTTGACATCATTGCATTTTGGCTCAGCGATCCTTGATTTATAATCGGCCAAATATGTCTGGTGTTCTGGTTTCCAATTAAGCTCAGAATCTCCTCGGCTCTTTCTTGATCGTGAATGAGTACGAAAGACTTTAGCCAGTTGGAGTATTTCTCTCTCCTTTTCTTGATTGCCTGCAATGTTTTAACAGAGACTGTTTCTTTATACGTTTTATGTCTTTGTGAAAAGACTTTTTGGCTTCACTGACCTTTGCACTAAAGCGATATTTATTTGCTTGGGAGATTATTTTTCCTCCATAATTCTTGGTTTTAAACTGTTTAGGCAGAGGAGAATAGTTTACTTGACTACTCTGAGACATATCATTTGAAGAGATTTGCACTTAAACAGCAATTTGTTGATTGTTAGTTTGCAGTCTGTTTGCTCCTTGATTAATTGCTAGCTTCTCAAAGTGACTTGTAGTTGGTTGCCCAATGTTCATTGCCAATTTAGCTTCAGTGTGTTATAGTCACTATGCAATCGTTTTAGGATTGTTAACGGGTCTATTCTGCAAACCAGATTCCTTGTCGACCAGATGTAATCCAGAGTTTTGTGAGACTAGTTCCGATGCCAAGTATGGGCTGCTGGGATATCACCTCTGGTGTTGCCATTTAGCATATAACAATTCCTCATCTCCAATTCAAGTTTTCAACGTTGTCCTCGGACTGAATTCCGGTTGGGCTGATTTGGAACAAGTAGTGATGGTATTCTATCATTGCCGAACCAGGAGTAATTCAGATCACCACAGATTATGAAAGTGGGACCTGTAAATTCAATCATGCATTAGTCTATTAGTGATGTCACAGATGCTATATACTTTCCCGAAGAGATCATCGCTGGATTCCAGTACGTATTTACTAAGAGTATCTGGTTACTCATATTGGAAGTTGTGGGAAGACATTGAAGAGTTGTAGCTTGCACAAACAAATTAGGATTAACCGTTTTTAACACTTTCCACGCAATGTTGTTCTTTAACATCGTCACTAAATCAGAGGAGGGACGGCCTGTATGATTTTTTTCCTGCTGCATTTAGCAAAATTGTATAGCCATCTCTAATAGGAACTTCTCAGAGCCAGGTTTCCTGGAGACAGATCACAAAGTTATTTTCAATCGCAGGGCAAGAATGGTGAAATAAGTGTTTAAACCCTTGATCTTGCTAGCTGCTACCTAGCTAATGATGATTGGCATGCGAACAGGAGGGTGAGGTCGACCTATTTGCATGAATGGAACGATAATCTGAAGTGCATTTTTCAGGGTGTTTAGTTTTTATGAGATTCCACAGAGTACTCCGCCTTTGTTCATTTGATGTTGGAGAGTGGGGATCTTGAGAGGTTGCCATACGTTTGTCATTTGCATCGTCCAATGAAGAAAGCTTAAAGCCGAAAAACAGGCGTTCGTCTTTTGCCTCTCTTAACATTTTTATAATGAATTGAGATTTGATATGGAGAAACACCCAATCAGAGAGCGGTTTACCGAAGCGTATTCAACAATTGCGATGTCTTCTGATGTTATGGTCCGTAGCGAAGGAATGCAGTGCAACAATTTCATAATGTTGCATCTATTCAAGTTAACTTCGTTCTTATCTTTCAGAATGTTTTCAAGTTTGAGTTTCTAATGTGAGGAAGATGGTGCGTTCTTTGGGAGGAGAGGCACGTTAGCTGATCGTTTCCCTTCTTTTAGCAATTGAGCAGTGGTCAGCTTCGGATTTAACTTGCAATTCAAACTTTCTCCCTGTTTTTCAATAGGATAGGAGATAGATTTCCGATTGTTGTCAGGCAGAGCATGCCGTGAGAAGATCTCTATTTGCCAATGTTGTCGGGAGTTTATGTCCACTTCTGAGGATCCTGTGGGGACTTTCGTAGATAACAGGTTTCTGACAGTTGCCGATGACTGGTTCTTATTGATGGTAGACTCATCAATAATCGTCTACTCAATTGTCGTCTACTGAAGTTTCTTCCTCGTCATCTGAATATGTGGATAAATCGCATAGATCAATCGATACGGACGAGGTTACATTTGGTGTATATACAAATTAGACTCTTGGTGTTTTATTTGGGTTATTCAAATCAGATAGAATGTGCTGTACTGGGCTGATAGATTTAAGAGCACTTTTCATTTTGCCTTGCAGCAGCATCTTAGAAGGACGCTTGAATGGCCCAATTTGAGGCCGAGTTGAAAGGTTCCTGATAAATTATTTTGAGGTATTTGACTGCGACTTAGGCCCAGCTTGCGTCTTGTTAATTTTTGGTTTAAAGGCTCTTTTTGCTTTAAGAGGAATTGCTGCACTGGCAATATTCACCAGGGTTTTCGAAGAGCCGGAGTACATTCCAAATGAAGCCATCTGGCTCGTGCAGGCCGATGAAGAAAGATCTTGAGTCGGGAGTCCACCGCCAGTTGAAAAAGTGTCATCAACCGAGATCATGGCAGTGGGTGGACCACAATTTCTATTTGTATCATTCGGGAAGCATTGAACCAGATTTGTCGAAGGTATGGCAGTTGAGGCAGCAGGAATAACATCTTTCTGTTTAATTTGAAGATTATCAACTGGCACAATTTGTTCTGTAGTAGGAAGAACTAAAGTGGCAGGATCCTGGATTTATCCCAAAGAACCAAACAATGAAGGGGTGCCTGATTACAATCCTTGGTCCCTCAGGCTAAATACTTTGAACAACAAAAAAATGACCAATAGGATAAAAGATGACAGATCAAATGCATTTATCCTTTTATATAAACCAACAAATGCCACTTTCAAAGTTCCATTTTCTTTTTTAATATTTTAAACATAAGAAATTCAATATCTCTACAATAAAATTAAATCTTTTGCAATTCAACTCGCGTACATTCATTCCTACCATACATTCTTTCTCTCTTACCACAAATGAATTTGTGCCTACACACATGACCTACTTGGTCACCATAAACAATATTCAATGTTAACACTTTTAGGGTCCCTCTGCCTGTTGTCGGGGGATTTTTATTCTGTGTACAGTTATTTCCACAGATATACTCGTCGACACGTGTTTCGGTTGTCTATAAGGACTTCAATAGTAGTGTCCACTTGATAACGCAACCTTCATCAGGACAAAAACAGGAAATCCAATGTTTCCCATCGCACAAAGTAGGGTGAGCCACACCACCTCAGTAATGCCACAGAACGCCTTAAATCGCCTTCTGGTCAAAGAAACGTATCTCTTAGTGACGAAAAGTGTTCAAGCTTCCATCTATTTTTAGATTCAGTTTATAGTCTGATGCAGAGCACTGCCTGTTTAATTACTCCTTTATATCTTCATCCCCAGCTCGTATATCACTCGACATTTTGTTGTAATTTTACGTGTCAACCCCTGCACGCTTACTTGTAAATCCCCAAGTGTGCCCAGAGTATATCCCTCTGTTGCTTTCCATCTAGGTTTGTGTTATATAAATCCTATACATGCAGTCCACAAGCTGGTTTCTTGGCAGAAACATTTATTATTTCTGTAGGTTTTTTTTTTCCCTCTTGTTGGCCATGTCTCTTCTGACAGCTTGCCAACCCGGTTTGATAGGTGATTGAAGTACCTGATGTAAGTTTGCAAAGTAGGAAGATCATGATTTATGTATCCACTGCTTGCCTGACTACCACAGCATTGAGTAGTGTCCAGTTTGATAATGTTGGATCAACTTTAAGGTTTAACATGTTCCTTAAGCAAACACAACAGTTTGGGTTGTGTGAATGCATACAGCGGCGAGATATGTCCACATAACGAAACAGGATAGCCTCTCTAGGCTGAAAGAGCCAAATAATGTGCAGGAGGGAATTCAAATATATGTAGAGTCAAGTAGTTTTCTCATGTTTTTCTTGGCTTATCCTATGTTTAAAGGTCAGTCTCGAAGTTAGGTCTTGCAAATTGTCCTTTGGTCTTACTCTCCTGCTGATGCTATGAATTTATAAAGGGTCTAGGGGTCCAAACTGCACTTTACATTTTTACAAAGTGCCCCAGGGTTTTAGAGCCCAGCTCTCTTCCTGGCTGGAACTCACAGGCTTAGAGTTCTAACAGGCTGCATGCTCCTTGACTACACTTCTACCTGGGTTTTGAATTAATCTGAACAACTGCCACTACTCTGAGCAACCTTCCACACCACCGGTTTTTAGCCCGTCTGCGCCATTGCAAAAGGGGTCCAGCCATATGCAAATCAGTCATGTACTGCCACCAATGGGATTAGCCCAGCCTGAACTGCTAGGCAAGGTCCCCTGAGGCCGAAACATGTCTGGGTATGCTTGTGGTCTTGTGCAGAAGGGATGTGACCTAGCAGTTCTGGCTGGGCTGTCCCTTCTGGGGCAGGACCAAGCCTGATTTGCATATAGTCTTTCACCTTTTTGTAATGGCTAAGATTAACTGTAAACCTAACAGCCATCAGGTCTTTGTTTTGCTTTATTCATCCCAAGATATTTATAATGGGTTACCATTTCAACAATTTGTTAATTTAACTAGCACCTTCAAGACTTCATCTTTTTAAGTTTAGCATTAATAAATACTTCAACCAAACATTCCTGGGACCATACCAGCAAGCATTTTACCATCTCTAGGGTACTTGCCAAGCAGTGTTATTGTCACCCACCAACATGGTGTCATCTTCCTAACTTGAACCATTAAGTTGAACCATTACAGGCCCTGGTGTCTCCGCCTTGGTCTTTGGTGCCTGCCATGGTCTGAGATAAAGCTCTCCGAAAGCTTGTAGCAGCATGGTCTCCTTTGTTTTTGGTCTCAGTCGGAGTCTGTGATACAACCATCACTAGCTTTGTAGCTGTTTGTCCACCCTTGTTTCTGTCTGTCTATGATATAACCCCCAGCAGGCTTACAGCTATCGCTATTTTCAGGACTCCTTCCCCACTCTGTTATTTCTTGCCTTCAATTGTGTTCTTGTATAGCGTTTATGACCCCCTCCGCCCGATAGATCAGTAATACCCCAGATTAGTTCCTCTCTAAATTTGTTCCCTGTTCACACTGGCATTGGCCCTGCACCAGCTTCCACATGTTTGATTCAGATGTTACCTTTCCCTCTATTGGGTTCTCCCAGAGTTTACGCTAATCTCCCCCTTCCATGAATTGCTGCCTCCATTTTGCTTCTTGTGATCATCTAAGTTTTAAAGAACCAGTCAGCCCTTTTGAAATCTGGTGGAAGTGATGCTGTCATTGTGTGGCTCTGAAGCTTCATATCAGATTCAGGATTCAAGTTCCTCTCAGCCATTCATGTTTCTATGGCTTGGTGACTAACATAAATTGTTTTCTGGACCCTGGGACAGAAGTCAACAAGGGAGTCACCAGAGCAACTTGAGGCCTCAGCATGAACAGTCTCTACCCAGGTCTCCCGATTGTCCTTGCTACACAGGGAACGCTGGTTTGGGGCTTGTTCCTCTTTTGGGTTGGGTTCAGGTAAGGCCCAGTGGGAGTGTACAGTAAACACTATATCACTCTGATCTGATTTGTCATGCCTAGAGGTGGTGGAGTATTCATCCTAAGAAAAAAATGAAAAAGCAGGAAAATTCCCCAAAGCTTAGACGACCCATTGACTTCCAAATTATTTCCTCTATTGTCTTGGTGGAGGGAGCATATCAAGTTGTGTCCGTTATTGGCAATCAATCTCTTCAGGCAAGGCTACACCATGAGATTCTAAAGTGCTCCTCCATGCTTCCTAACCATCACACCTCACCTGCCTAGCTCTGGAAAGAGGAGATCTCTTAGTCAGTAAACATCATTGAGGCATCATTGGTTGGGAGAAGAGATTAACTCCAGGTTTTCTTGATAGCTGAAACGGCCCATACCACACTGTTATGACCAAATGTCAGGGTTACTTGTGAAAGATACTCAAAGTAGCTGCAGGTATTCTTCAGGTTACTTTATTCAGGTATCATAGATCATCAGGTACTTTAGGAGGATACAAAGTACTGTCAGAGGGGAGCCCACTGGCGCCCACCAACTAAGCTGCATCATCACCAACTGCCCTGGGCGGAATCTCATACACACTCAACATTCCAGTCAGTCACACTCCTGGCATTCCATTCATGACCTCATACCTGCAGTTTCACACCATGCATTCAGAGAAGGATGAAGCAGGAGGATAAACAGATCATAGGAAAACCTTTCAGAACACCTCCCTTGCTTCCACACAAACGCACATCATAACACACCTCCCTTTCTTTCAAACAACCAGACACATACCTCAACACATCACCACCACACCTCAAAAAACATGCACTCAACCTAATACCGAAGACAAGAGATGGTTATTCAAACAGGTGTATCGAACCCACTGGCAACAGGACCACACCAACAAAACTACCAACCAAACCAGCAAAACAATACTAAACACCTTCCGCCCACCACTGCACCGGAGATGCTCAAACCTGCCACGTTTGAGCACTGCCTGCTCCACATGGGCCACCAAACACACAACCAGAGACCCTAACAAACACAAAACACCTTGTATCCTTAACTGCCACTCGTGGATCTTGGGACTGACACCCCCAAGCAAATACTGTCCCTATATGGACTGGCACGTGGTCCCACTGCACCAAAACGAGAAATCTGGCTAACCTTAGGATATAACCAATCCAAGCAGATCTAACTGGGAATGACCCGAACGTGCAACCCATGCTCACATCACACATACACAAACCCACACTAAATACAAACGCACCCTGGCAACAACCACGCAGAGGAGTGTCGAGAGGGCTGAATGGGATCAGTGTTGGGGGATGGGTGGAAAAGTGATTTCACGGGGTTGGGTGAGATGGGGAAGGTCGTAATGGTGTAAGTGAGAGGTGCAGGTAGGGATCTGGGTGGGAGATAGGGTGAAATATGCAGAGATGAGAGCCAGCCAGGGTGTTGCAGATTCCTGGGTGCTGTGGCGTGTGTGTGAGGGTCGGTGGGGCAGCCAAAAGTGGGGGGTATTGGCGAGGGTAGCCCTGGCAGCGCTTAGGGCATACTCTAAAGGCATTGAATAATAATAAGGGGGATCTCACATTGAGAACGCAGAACAAAATCAGAGATTTAGGTATCTTGCATCCCAATGAGGTGGAGTCCATTAGAAACCTTCAGCTGGGCATTAAAGAAGCATTAATTAATGCTAGATCTGCCTGTGCCCATGCTACAGAAGTAGCCAATTTGATTGAGGATTGCAACTTAGATGTTCTCCTGATTATTGAAACATGGTTTTCAGTTACTTCACACACCCTATTCCATGGTTTAGTGCCAGAAAATGTTCTGATACAACATATTAACCGTGTTGGTAAACGCAGAGGGGGTATTGCAATTATCTATAGGAATTCACTGCAAATTGCCAATTTGCACACTTTGGATTGGGGTCATGACTCACAAGTAGGACATTTGACTATTGAATTGTCCCCAACCTCAGCTGTTCACATAGTGTTGGGATACAGACCCCCAGGACCCTTTAGAAGTGATGTATTTCTTTTAACATCAGGCAGCAAACATAGAGAGATTCTACTGGCGTGAGATTGGACTATCTGGCTAGATGACAATAAACATCCAGGTTCTAAAGAACTCTGGAATAATTTTGAAAACCATGGCCTTCGGTTATTGGGAAATTCGTCTACTTACACTAAATGTCATTGCCTGGATTTACATAGTGTGAGGTACGCATACAGCCAATTTACCTATTCATTGGTCAGACCATGTTGTTCAGTTATTTACCTTGACTGTGTCCCCGAGGAACACTCAAGGGCCAACAGACATCCCAAGCACATTATTACAAAAACGTAAAGACCTAGATAAAATCCCTGCATCAGAGATTACGGAATTGTTGGCCTCCGTTGATATTACATTACTCAGGGAAGATTTCTTCACTTTGAGACCGGGCTTATGGATACTGTATATGCCAAATGTGCACTTATGTAACCTAAGAGGAGAAGGGCTTCCAAACCCTGGTTCAGACAAAATTTAGTTCCTCTGCGCAAATTAGTGCGACAGGACGTACATGGCAAAAAAGTCACACCTTTGAGAATATTAATAAAGCTTAAACAGCGTTAATTAACTACAAAAAGCGGTTTTCTTAGCTAAAGAGAATTTCTTCATGAAGAAATTGTGGATGCCAGTAATCAACCAAGAGAACTGTTCTCCACCGTATCCAAATTCTGCCACCCTACTAGTAAAACTCCTCTTTTACACCATCATTAGCACAGACAAATGCCATCAATAGATTCATTCAGGAGAAAATTAAATTGAATGCATTAAGAAAAATATTGTAGCTAAAGGTCAGGTTCCAGCCCACAATCCCCTGGGACAGATTATTAAGCAATTCCCCTTGGGGCAGGAGCAGCCCAGGGATGATGATATTACGAAGCAGTTTGACTTCTATCCGGTATCGGAGGACTATATATGTTTATCGGTCAAATCCCTGAAACCTACCAATGATTCCCTATTTCCACTGCCTGCACTGGCAGCAAAACGCATGGCCGAGGACATTTCACCCTTCCTGACTGCATTTGTTAATAAATCTCTGAATCAGGGTTCGGTGCCACAGACACTGAATCATACAGTCTTAACACCCTTGTTAAAAAAAAGTTAATCTGGACCCTCTGGTCCTTCAGAATTACCGACCCATTGCAGGACTTCCCTGGAGAAAGTAGTCACCCAGCAGTTGCAGGCTTTTGTAAAGAGGAGCCTCTGCATGACCCCTTCCAATCCCGGTTTGGTCCAAAGTTTGGCACGGAGACAGCTCTGCTGGCAGTCCAAGGTGAACTTTCACTCCTGGTAATGTTGGATCTGTCAGCAGCTTTCGATACGGTTAAGCATTCCATCCTACTTGACCAGTTGCGGATGGTTGGCAGAGAATCACAGCATGCTATTAAATGGTTTGAGTCTTTTCTGGAAAATCGTCAGCTGTGCGTGAGACTTGGAGGTTTTACCTCAGATTCCATCACTATAGGTTGTGGTGTACCACAGGGGTCCTCTCTTTTGCCTCTTCTTTTTAATTTGTATCTTCGTCCATTAACGGAGATCTGGAGACCTCATGGGATGAGTTATCAATCCTATGGCGATGGCACTCAGATCTTAATTAAAATTGGCAGCCTTGAAGAAACGTTTGCCAGGTTCAATCAGTGTTTACTAGAGATCAGAGAGTGGATGTCTATTAGTAATCTTCAATTGAACACCTCTAAAATAGAGTTTATCCTGCTTGGGCCTAATCACTGACTCACAGCCTCCAAGAAACAACCAATTCCCAATCTTTTGGGGGTTGAGTTGAGTTTTATTTGTAAGGTAAAGAATTTGGGCTGTATTTGGCAGGATAACCTGGGCTATGAAGGCCAGGTGGGAGCCAAGATACAGGCATATTTTTACTTGTTGAGACTACTTTGCCAGGTTCTTCCATGCATCTTACAAGAAGATCATGCTACGGCGGTGGGTGCTCTGTCTAATGCCCATCTGGGACTATTGCAACAGTCTATTGATGGGAATCCCAGTAAAACAACTTCACAGGCTTCAGAAGGCCCAGAAAGCAGCAGTTAGACTGGCCTGTGCACTGAGTAAAACGGCCCATGTTTCTCCTTCTCGCTGAGCACTGCACTGGCTGGCAGTGGAAGAACGCATTAAATTCTAAGTGGCATGTCTTGTATTTGAATGCCTGAATGGACTAGTCCCATGTTATCTAAGGGACAGGATTAGCCTCTATCAGCCCTCTAGATACCTACAATCAGAGGATCAATCACTGTTGAGTATCCCATCATCTGTGTTTGTGTCAAGGGGGATAGACGTTTTGCTGTCTTCGGCCCAAGGCTAAGGAATATTATTCCTAGAGAGATTACGGCCTTAGACTCTCTTTATCAATTCCGCAGGGTACTTAAAACATTCCTGTTCAGGTAAAATGGTTATAAATCTATTTATGATGTGAACCCTGTTTAAATTTGAAGGTGGGTTAACTTGTTTTGACCCCCTTCACATTGCCAGCTGCACCATTATACGGTTTGGTCTGGTAAGAGCACGTTCCAAATGTTAAAATACAAATACAAGAGTGGAGTAATCCCGCCCCCCCCAAGGGTTGGACATGTGGAGTCTGCATAGGGAGGAGGGAGAGTGGGCAGGAAGAGGGGTTGGCCAGGATTCTGGTGCGCCATAGTGCTCTCTAACCTTGGAGCTGCTTGGCATGATGGATAATTCGCTGCCTCTGCTGTGGTGGCTAGAACCGTGGTCATGGGCCTGTAGTACTATCAGCACACTAAAAGGCAGCTAGATTAAAGATGTTGATAAGGTTCAAAGCAGTGGCTAAATACAGAATACTGCTAGATTACCAGTGGCAGTGTTCAGGGGGCAGCTAGATTAAGGTCAAAGGAAGTATTCAAAGTACAACTGGTTTAAAAACAGTGGCAAATCAAAGCACAGCTGGATTAAAAACAGTGGCCAAATTCAAAGCACAGTTGGATTAAAAACAGTGGCCAAATTCAATGTGCAGCAAGATTTAAAACCGTGGCCTCGCTCACACTGCAACTAGATTGACCACATTGGCAAAATTCGAAGCGCAACTGGATTTAACACAGGGACAGTATTCAAAGTGCAGCTGGATCGAAAGCAGCAGCAGACTTCAAAGCACAGCCAGATTAAACAGTGGGTACACTCCAAATGAAACTGGATTGAACACAGTGGCAAAAACCAAACGCAGCTAGATTTAAAAAAAGTGGCAAAGTACAAAGCACAACTAGATTCAACAAAGTAGCAGAATTTAAAGCGCAGCTGGGGTGAAAATAGCGACAGAATTCAAGGTGCTGCCAGATTTAAACAGTGGTTACGCTCCAAATACAACTGGATTGAAGACAGTGGCTACACACAATATCCAACCGGATTCAACACAGTGGCTAGACTCCAAATACAACTGGATCCAACACAGTGGCTACACACAAAATGGAACTGGATTCAACACAGTGGCTACACTAAAAATGATATTGTATTCAACACAGTGGTTACACTCAAAATGCAACTGAATTGAGCCCAGTGGCTGTAATCAAAATGCAACTGGATTAAAAAACAAAAATTCAAAGTGCAGTTAGATTTAAAACAGTGGTAAAATTCAAAGTGCAATTTAGATTCAACACAGTGTCAAAATGCAAGAATCTGTATTATAGCAGTGGCGAGAAATCGGAAACAAAGCAAAACACTGGATGTGCACCCAAATTGTGCTGTAGAAAAAAGAAAGGAAGCCAGTAGGTCTTAAACTGCCACTTAAAAGCTTATGAAGTTTCTGCTACAAGTTATAAGCCCCAAAAGTGCTAGTAATTTTCTAGTAGTTATAGTTGCCATAAATCTTCTTCCAATACCTACCCTAGGTATTAAACCTAGCCTTAGGAGACCCCTGGGTCCCTGCCGGGAAAGAAAATTTAGGGGAACCTACCGCACAAAAAGACTCATCTGATCAAAGAGAAGTAGACCAGCCTCGAGCAGTAGAAGAAGTGTTTTTTTCTCACCTTTGAGAGGTTGGCATATCAATTCCCTTGGGGAAAAGATTTAAACACTTGTTATCTGAGAGGTGAGCTACAAAATTCATAAAAACGATTACATCCTTTGGGCACCATTAATTTTGATTAAAAAAAAGCAAGGATTGTTACAAAGGGTGGGCCAAACAGATCAATTCTATAAACAAAAACTAAGAAACATCAAGTTAAACCAGGACGAAACACCTGTAGAATTGGGTGCCTGAGTACAAAATACTATGGCTTTGTGGCTCGGTAAAAAACATTACCTGAATCCCTAACCATCGAGCAGGTCGTAAACAACCTCCCCCTATCTACAAAGTGCAGTCCTTTAGTTAAACAGACCGGGTGTAGCAATGGCTATAGAAACTGTCCAAAACCATGCCGAAGCCAATAGACCTTTAAAAAGCTTACGCCAGAGTGAAGATCCAAGGAAAGATAAAAAAGGGGTTTCCTTGTTCCCCTTTTCTTGTAAAAGATAGGAACCAAGGCAGCTCCCATAAACCAATATTAAAAGATCTAGGGAGGGGAGAAAGAAAACCTGTTACAGGCAAAGAAATAGGGGAAATAAACCCACCTCATCATAGGTTTTTCATGTGGACAATCGGGATACTTGGCCAGGGACTGTCCCTCAAAAAAAAAAAGAAGAACCCATGGACATTGGTTACATGATGGGAAGGGACTGGGAAGAAGGTAGCCTTCCTGAAGAAGGCATTGAAACTGCCAGTGATTTTGTTTTTTGGTGGGGTTATGCCATTTAAGACTCACGACTCCGCCACAGTAAACAGGTTACCGATAAAAGCCTTAATCGACTCAGGCAGTAAGCAGACAGCAATAAGAGCCAATTTAATCAAAACTAGATATTTTGGAAGGGGGGATCCCCCAAATAATGACCAGTGTCCATGGAGATGAGGAGGTATATCGCATACTCCAGTTACAATCCGAATCCAAGGGGAATCAACCCAAATAAATGCTACTGTTATTCTTGGGCTACCGGAGGATCCATAATTGGGACAGTCTCCAAAGTTTCGAAACCCTACAGAAAAATGCTAATAAGACCTCCCTTCCCTATTTCCCTTTCAACTGCTGGGAAGAAGGTGGCTTTATATCGGGCGTTTCTATCTGGAGGTGGGGAGGTGGGGATAGCAAGGCTAAAGAAGAAATTCCTTGTGTAGAGAGATTCACTGAAAAACACCAACATAATTTGCACGGAAGCCCGATCTTAAGGGCAAGGGTATGTTAGAACTATGATGGAGTCATCACTGTTTTCCCAGTGGTGACCTCCTTCCATGTGGCCAGTGGACAGCAGCCACCACCTGATCCTGACCCTGTGGGCTGCTATATGATCACACTGGGATAGATAACCTGCAGCGAGATATCATGGCTTCATTGGATGAGACATGGTATCCCCCATTTTCCCTTGAGGATGACCCTACCATAGCTAATACCATCATGGCCTGTTGACATATGTCTCTTCATCCTCCTGGGAAGGGAAGTAAAAACCTTTCCCCAAAACCCATAGGCCAACCTTACAACTCTGGTCTGCCTTGTGAAACCCAAGAAAACACCTTCTTCATTTCCCCCTACCAATCATCCAGGACTGTCATGCCCTTGAAAATGTTTTTCCAAGTTCATTGTGCTCCATGTCAAGAATGGATTACCTTTCACAGAATTATCAAAATACTGGGAAAAGGAAGAGGATCCGAGCAATGCAGACCAGAGAAGGCCACAAGCCCAAGGATTGCGCTAGTTGTTACACATGCAAACCTGTGACCCGAAAATGTAAAGAGCAGAAGCAGAGAGTCGAAGTCGGTTGCTGGTCGGAGAGAGCTGCCCTTCTCTGTGTGGATCGTGGGACTGAAAGGTTGAGAACGGTGTGGAGGAGCCCGGCAGCTCGAGAACCAAGAAGAAAAGCTGCCACACGAAGAGGACACGATGCAGGAACGCCAGGAGCTGACGATAGACTCATGGGCATTTGCAGGTGTCAGAAAGCAGCGTCTATCTCATCGGAGCCTGGAACGAAGCAGGTGAGCCCAGCAGAAGCTGCGAGAGACAGAAGAGCCAAGAGCAAGCAGACACGAGAATGAAGCTACCGGAACACTGCCACTGGCTGACAGTTGAAGAAACCAGCAAAACCAACAAGAGCCGGTGAGTCCACCCAGAGACGGCGGGTACACCGGGGTGTATCAGCGGCCACGCTGAATGCAAGAAATAGTAAAGAAGGAAACTAAGGGAAAACAAGCGAGAGAGCTTATGATTAAAAGGGGAAATTAACTGCGAATGAAAACCCTATAAGTATGTGAATGTCTTCTGTGCAAGTTTATGGGCAACCCGGACAGGATAATATATCAAGAAGATACATTATAAAACAAAGTAAATGTTCAAGTCTAGGGGGATAGGGCAGAGAGCCCGTGGAAATGCAAGAAGCCCTAGGAGGAGAATATACCTGGCAATTACAAGTGTGTGGATACAGAAGCCCTGGCAGGAGAGTGTATAAGGCAATTACAATTGTGGGAATACAAGAAGCCATGGCAGGAGAGTATACCAGGCCATTGCCAGTGTGTGATTGCAAGAAGCCCTGGCAGGAGAGATACCAGTCAGGAACAAAGAATGCACAAAGGTTAAAGAGATCCTAAGGAGAAATATCAGGACTAGGAAAAAGGATTGTGTTAACTGGGAGATAAGGAGAAAAACACTGGCAGGAGAGTATACCAGGTATCGTGAAAGAGACAAAATTATAAAACCAGACAGTTTTTGTGTGTGTGAATGTTGTTACTGATAAAGAAAGGCACAAGGAACTGTTACTTGTGAAAATATCACAAAGTAAAGAAGAATCCAGGGGAAGGGAGGCACCCTCTGGAGCAAGGATCTTTATCCGTGATGAACTGTTGAGTTGGAGCTCTTTATTCTTCCATTTCGAACACTTTTCTAAACCACCCAAGGCTAAAGTCATTACCATCTTCACCCTGGTAATTTAGCTTATAGTGTGAGAGACAGAATAGAACTTTGGAAATGGGACAGTTTTTTTTGTTTTGGATATTCTGACACAGACAAATCCTTAGTTTGTGGTTTAGGTAGAAAGTTCCTCTTAAAGAAGGGTCAGAGAAGCATTTTCCTAACCCCTTCTATTTTCAATAAAAGTCTTTAACCAAAATCAAGGTGCATTTGTGTCAGAGTTTCATTCCTGACTCCTCACAGTAGTAAAAGAGAACTGCAGATCCTTGGTGGATAGATGAGTGTTGGGCGCAGACCTGACCACTTCCAAAGAAGCCTATTGAACAGAAGTAACAGTAGAATAACAATTTGAAACTGCAGGCACCTAGTTTGTGGAAGGAAGGTTAGTGATTTGCGCACAGGGGCACAACAGGATCAAAACCTCAGGGTCAGGAGTCGGGGGCTAACGCTTCAAATGATGGGTGAGGTGCTAGCATCAGAGTGCTTGTGGGTGGGGGTACACTTGCTTGCATAGGCCACCTTCCAGATCTCTGCAAGGAATGTGTGTGATATCTAGTGTAAACTGATCAGCAAATGTTTGCTGTAGGCCAATGGGACCAATAGAAACTGGCCGACATTGTGCAATACCGGTATGAAAACGTGGTACTCAATTCATTCATGTAAGTACAGGTAGAAAGGTTAGAGACTGGGGCCCTCTCAACTCCCACTCTTCATCTCTGGGGCAGGACTGGCTCTGGTAAAAAGCCTGGTAAGCCTCCCACAACTGTTTGAGAGAGGGGTCCACAACCCCCATCCCCTCTTGACAGAATGATATCCCTGGCTCTGACACATCAGCTATATTATTGTTAGTAGTTAAGATTTATATGCATAGTTTGTCCCAATTTTATTGCAGGTCTGATAAGGATGCCACAACTGGGGTGTAAGGGTTCCCTGGTTTCTTTAGCTGTAAATAATGATGCAAATATGCAGCTACATAGTTTCACGATTCACAGGATGTCGTCACTTCTCCCCAAAGGGGAGCTCTTCCAATGAGGCTAGGGAGGTGAGGCCGCTACCCAAAGTCCCCGTAGGGGCTGCTAATATGAGAGAGGATCACCTAGGGAGAGACTCCCCTCATGGGAAAAAGGCTCCCACACTGTAAATAACCCCCCTAAACCCTTTCCCTTACAACCAGAAAAAAAAGTACAATTATAACCCATGACCTTGGTTCAACCATCTAATAACCATCCTGAGAGTACTACTGTGTGCTGTTGTACGGTTTCTTTGGTATCACCTACAGGATCCAATGTAACTATGATGAAGACGATGCAGGGAAACATGAAGAATAACCTTTGGATGAATAGCCAAAAGACTGCAATGAGGTGGCGTCAAGGAAACATGAAGAGGACCTCGGAACAATGGGAAAGAAACGTTGATGTTACGCGGGGCAGGCCCTGCTGAAAGTAGAGATTGAAGAAGGACTCAGTGACTCAGGACTTATCAAGAGGCAGTTGGCCTTCGAGAGAGAGAACCTTGATCAGCAGGCAGAGAGGCTTTCTCTGTGAGTCGGGACGGACCCGACTCCAACATCCCCTGTAAGGACGTTGGTGTTTGCGCAAACTCGGGAAGGTGGACTGAGTGATCCAGAAACTGCGCCCAGACTGCCGCAAGTAGAGCGGTGCTGCAGAGCCTCACCGAAACAGGAACCAAGGAAGAAAGACATACTGAAGACGTGTGTGAGCGAGAAACTGACCCAAGACCAGGGAAGAACCAGAGATGCACTCCGGCCACAGCCAAGGTTACAGGAGTTGTGGGAGACACGAGTGGGGTCATCTCCCTTGTCACAGTGATATGATATGTCATTTATAACACACCTGTACAGAACTGTTTCTAGGCGCGACAAGACAAGGAGGGGGAAACAGAAGGAGGACAAACAACGATCTTACTAGGCCTTGTGTCATTCAGATCGCGCATGTGCAGGAATGAGGGGACGGGAGAAGTGCCAAGGGCGGGTGGTGGTGAGGAGAAGTGCAGATGACTTAAGTGCTGCAAGAGGGTGGCTTTTAAGTGCAAAGAGAAGAGAATGTAGGGTTACAGATACAGACCCTAAAATGCTTAGAGGGTCCTGAGGCAGCGCAAGGGCAACTGGACATACAGGAACCTCGGGCCCGAGTTCAGGGGTGGCCAGGTGACCAGTGTGCAGAGTTATCAGGGACATTAGCAGGGGAGAGGAAGAGAGAAAGCAGAAGCAAAAAGGAAGGTCTTCAGTTGCTTTCGGAACCAGAGGTGGTTCTGCTCAAGTTTGAGAGAGGCAGGGATTCTGTTCCAGAGGGAGGCCCTACCTGACGAAAGAGATCTGCCCCCATTCTCTGCTTGGAAAAGCATCTGACCCTCAGAGAATTGGAGGTGGATGAGCGGAGAGCTAGAGAAGGAAGATGTTTAGGAAGTAAACAGAGGTAGGAGGTAGTGCGGTACCAAGCCCCAGAAAGCCCTCCGGACGATGCAAAGGGTCTTGAATTTCATTCTTGCAGCCACAGGGAGCCAGTGCAGAGGTTTCAAAGCTGGAGAGATACGATCCCTGGGCTTGAGGCCAAGGACAAGTCACGCAGTCCTGTTCTGGATGAGTTGAAAAGGTCGAAGAGTAGAGATGGGCAGATTTAGGAAGAGGCTGTTGCAATAGTCCAGCCTGGAGAGGACCAGGGCTCTAGAGACAGTGAGCGTCTGGGGGAAAGTGAGAAATGGCAGAATACCTCTGAGGAGTTGTAGCTGAAAGTGTGACTTCTTAGAGATGTCAGAGATGTGAGGAAAGAAGGAGAGGGTGAAGTCGAAGATGACACCAAGGTTCTTAGCCTCACACGAAGAGGGCCCAGGGTGGGCGGCCAGAGAGAGAGAGAGGAAAGGAGAAAGCAGGTGTCCTGATGAGGAGGATCTGAGTCTTACTGGCATTAAGGCAAAAATCATTGGCAGCACACCATTCCTGAATTACGGCCAGACAGTCTGGTATGAGAGAAGGAGCAGAGGTGGCTGAGGGGAGCCTGAAGGAGAGCTGGGTGTCAACTGCATAACACTGAACGTTTGAATAGAATGTAGCAATGCGGTGGGCCAGAGGTGACAGGGAGTGGTTGAATAACCACGGAGAAAGGTTAGACCCCTGAGGAACACCACAAGTAGACAGAGAGATAGAAGAGAGGAAAGACCCCAGTTGGACCTGGGAGGGACGGTCAGTAAATAAGGAGGTCAACCAGCACAGGGCCTGACCAGCGATACCCAGGTTGTCATGGAGGCGATTGAGTAGGATGGCATGGTTGACCGTGTCAAAAGCAGAGGATAGATCGAGGAGAATGAGGACGGGTGTTCAGGAGAGCATTTTCTGTGCTTCTGACAGCTCTGAAGCCAGACTGGTGGTCGTGGAGACAACCAACAGATTCAGTATGCAGATTACGCTGGGAGATGGGCAGGTTTTCCAGGACTTTACCCAGGAAAGGAGTGATGGAGATCAGGCGATAGTTAGCCGGAGAGGAAGGATCGGCAGAGGGCTTCTTAAGAATGGGGTGCACAAGGGAGTGCTTAAGTGGGGAGGGGAAGGTTCCAGTGGCAAAGGAGTGATTGCAGAAATCAGCCAAGACTGGAGCTAGGGTGTTGATGTGGTCCTTGAAGATTCTGGACGAGCAGGGGAGAACCTGCTTTGATGAGACCTTCATAGATCAGAATTGTCCAGAAACATCGTCAGGGGTGAACATGAGAAAGGAGGAGGAGAAGTGACCGAAGACAGGCCAGGGGTGGCAGAGGAGGAGGAAGAGAGAGTAGACAGGATGTCCTGTGTTTTAGTGGTGAAATGAGAAGCCATGGACGTGCAGAGGGCCTGGGAGGGGACAGGAGTGGTAGAGACTGCAGCAGGATTGGCCAGCTCCTTGCATATTTTGAAAAGTTCGGCAGAGTTGTTAGATGCTTGGATGTAGGCCCTCTTCTTAGAGAGGACAGAAAGTCTGTACTGCCTTCGGAGCAGTCGGCAGACCAGTTTGTCAGAGGGTGCACTTGATGCCCTCCACTTCCTCTCAACTTGCGTTTAAGTGTGGCGAGGTCGGAATCGTACCAAGTGTTGCCCTTGAAAAAGGGAGCTTCCAGTAGATCGTCATGATAGGGGCAAGGAGGTCAAGAATAAGAGCTAGAGAGATGAAGGTTAGAGAGGTCTGTGTCAGTGTGAGTCAGCCAAAGGTGTAGGAGGAGGAGAGAAAGTAGCGGCGAAAGCCTTCACTGACACGCGCTTCATGGGTCGGATGACCGAGAAGGTAGGTGACAGTGCTGGGGATGGCTTGACCTGAGGGTTAGAGAGAGAGAGAGAGAGAGAGCGAGAGAGAGAGAGAGAGGTGGGAGGAGAGGAGGAATTGGTCATTCTGAGAGAGAGGAGTGGTGAGAGGGTTAGAGAGATGGTCTGAGGAGATCAGAACATTCCGTGTGTGCCCTGCAGAGTGAGTATATATATATATATATATATGCATCCAGAGGTTGCGAAGCAGCCCCGAAGAGGGGTTGGTGGCATCCAGGTAATTGTAATTGGTTATTTATAACATGCTTAATACCCAGAGGTTTCTAAGCGGGGACCCATGGATCGAACTTGTGCTTTAAAGAACAGCGCGTTGCACCTGAGCTATCATCACGAGACTGATGTTCCTGAGCCAGGCGGATGTTCAGGTCTCCGAGGAAGAGAAGTTCAGAGGTAGAGGCAAGGACGGAGGAGGAAAGGTCAGCCCACCCGGAGAGGAAGAGGGCGACCTGGCCGGGCGGCCTGTAGATAGTGGCCGCAGTGAGATAGAGGCCAGGAGAGATAGAGAGCCTGCAGACCAGGCATTCAAAGGAGGAGTAGTCCTGCTTAGGAATGACAGAAGCAGGGATCCACTCTGGGAAAATCAAGGCTACACCCCTGTTGGGGCAGTTAGTTCTGGGTTTGGAGAGGATCTTGTAGCCATCAGTAAGGAGAGTGTCAAAACTCGTGACAGAGCTGGCTGAGAACCAAGTCTCGTTGAGACCGAACGAATCAAGAGCTTCCTGGAGACGGCAGATGTCAGAGGAGTGTTTGACAGCAGAGCGAGAGTTGACAGTAGCAGTGTGGAATAGGGTGCAACCTTTGAAGGAATTCCGTGGAGAGGTACAGGCCAGAGGTGCGCCCTGCGGAAGTGTTGGAGATGCCCGAGGATACCCAGAACACCAAGAGTCAAGTATTATTCGGTAGTGGTCTCCCTCATCACAGTAATCCACAAAAGATCAAGGGTCCTGTATCCTCTGAAAATAGAAGCTGGCACAGTGATGCTGAAAGTCAAGGAGGAAAACAGCAAGAGACTTGCGGGGATAGTCTCCCTAAATACCAAGCCTACTTTCAAAGTAAAGAATACATCAAGAGTGAACTTCCTCGTCACTTTGGTGACAAGAGCCCTAAACATCAAGAGTACCCCGGGAGTGAACTCCCTTGTCAAAGTATGACATCCAAATTGCAGGAAAGAGAGGAAAAGGACCAAGAGCTATTCATGAGCAATCTCCCCTGTAGTCAAGACACAAGTAGCCCCAAGAGGGTGTCAACCGTAAGAAGAAGAATTGAGAAACAATTAACCCACTTGTGCAGTAATCCTTGAGAGGAAGTGAAAGGACTTTTCAAAACATGTTTAAGAGAATATCAAGGAACAGTCTTGTAAAGCAGACCAGGAGATGGGAGTCATTCTCCTGGTCCTAGTGTGTTTGGTAAAGCAAACCCTTTCACAAGAGACTGCTATTGAATCAACCAAGAATGGATCGTTTTAACAGGAGAGGGGAGTCATTCATCTGGTGCTTTTGGCCAGAAGAACCTGGCACACTGAGTGTTTTGGATCTTAGTCGCAGGGATAGAGTAGTTGGCTTGGACCGAGGACGGTACCTTTTTGTTTTACGGATATTGTGACCAGTATTTTCTTTGAGACCGGGACAACTCCTCTACAGATGGGAAAAGACCTTCTTTGAGTTATGAATAAAAGTCTATAGCCAAAATGAGAATACCTCGTCAGCCTCCTTACTCTATCACGCCACAGTAGCCAGCAGACGTTTCTCCTTTTTGGACCACCTACTACAGCATGCTGTGTCCTGTGTTGGGCTTCAGAGAATGCGTTTGTCAGGTAGACCACCTTGGGACTTTGGTGCTGAGCAGGTACTTAGCAAAATGGAGACCGCACCAGTGCACATGCCCAAGTTCCCTAATTGATCACAGGAGCTTGTGATGTCTCTACAGTGCTCTCATTTCGTTCCCTGGTGCTGAGCTCTGGGAAAGTAAATGAGTATGGCAACATGGGTGATAGCGTTAAAGTAAACAAAGGATGATCCTGAATTACACACAAGTAAAAACACACACCATTAATGCACATGTAAAGACAATTCCAGAGTGAAGTACTTAACTGCCCTCCGAGCATCAGAGAAAGAAGCCAATAATTCCAGGACAGAGGCAGTCTACGTGTTGCTGGACAGTGATTGGTTGTTGCTATCCTGTGATATGTTTTGAGACGTCACCTTTTTCCCTTATGCTAATGGAAAGAGTAGTTCTTTGAGTAGTGTGAGACAGGAATGGTATCAAGAGAGACGCAGACTCAAAAGTAACAGCTTGAAAACCTTTATTATATTTGTGGAGTTTGTGTAATGCCTATCTGGCCCTAACTCTAAGGGGGTTATGGCCCTAACTCGAAGGGGGTTATTCCCTCAACTGACGTTTCTAAGGGCCGTCGATGTACGGCAGTCTAAAACCAAAGTTAGTCTGTGTCCAACCTATCCTTGCTCCCACTCTTAAACCAAATGTGATAGGGGGTCTTCTTAAAGGAAAAATGGTGATTCAAAAGGAAATGTAAACCACAGATGGTTTCAGGTAGTCTTACCAGTAGGTGTAGTTCTGCCAGTTCAAAATAGTTCAACTTAAAAGGGTTGCCGCCAGCGTACCTGGCTATCTTTCATTACTTCAGCGCCTCTAGCACACCTTTTCTGTCATTGTGCTTTGCTTTCTTTCACCGCTTTCCAGCTTTCGCTTGCTACGCTTTGCTTTTTCCTTTCTCTTGCTTCACTTTGCTTTCTTTCACCAACGCTCCTGCTCCCGCTCCAGCCACTCTGTCTCATGAAACTCACCAACAGTAGCGCAGCGCCATTGATCAGGTCCCATCCATGGTCGGGGCCAAGGCAGCAGAGGCAAAGAGCATGGGGATCTGATGTAGGAAAGAGCCCCTCGCAGGCTGGACAACTGCTGAAGTCGACATGCACCGGGGAGGAGCGTGGTCAGGGTCACACCACCTGCCCCTCAGTCACCTTTGGAACCGGCACACGTCCAAGGGAACAAACATTTCCCTGAACACCACACCGGCAGGATATACAGGCTGCCTCACTCAGTCTCCCTGGAGACATGGCTCCCTAGCCACACTGCAACCCCTCACGAACGCTGGGCCAGCGTCTCAGCATGCCATTCTCCTCCAGATCCTCTATGGTTCTCTTCCTGTTTGCATCCCCAGCTCGCTCAATGCTTCTAATGCAGGTGAGGGTCAATTGGTGTCAGGTGTGCACAGTTGGGGAAAAGTGACTGACCTTGCCTGACTTTATTAGTGGGACAATTCAAAGTTGTTACATAGTAGGCCTCACTTTGTATTCCTATGTTGTTTCTATGGGTAATCCTCATTGCTCATGATCACCTCTTCCTCTGCTCATGATCACCTTTTCCTCTTCCCAGTACCTATTGGAAATGGCGACGGGAGATGGGGTGTGATTTGAAATACCCCATTAGAACTGAGGGAGAGTGGGTTGGTGTATATTTGGGAAATGGGGAATACCATGTCACACCCTTGGGTATTCTCCTCCCAATCCCCCATGACCCTCCACTCGGGTGATCCTCCCTCACTTGTCCACACCCAGGGTCGGGATCCAAAAGCGATGGGCCTTCCCTGACAACCTGCATGGAAGATCCCGGGGGAGTAGGTGGGAGAATACCGTCGGGTTTCTCACAGAAGTTGCACATTGTTTTCTCTTTGCTGTTCCTTGGGAATGTTCTTAAGATTGCTGGATGTGATACACATCAGACTCTTAAGTCCCGTCCCCTTTTCTCCATACTGCATGGGTGTCCATCGCTAGGGACTGGAGACAGAAACTTTTTCACCAGAAAAAAACCTTCTTCCCCTTTAAATTTAGAGGCACGCGGGGGCGCGGCTGTGGGCGCATGCGCTCTCCTGACTCCGCCCACCGGCGCCACTCCTCGGTCCCCTTCCCTTTTCCGCGTCGACGGGAACTGGCCGATTTCACCAGGGCTCCTGGATTTGGCTTCGGCCATGTAATACCACGCTCTCTTCCCTGGATACTTTTTTCTGTCTTTTTTGTCTTTATCAATCAGGTACTCGGTCCTCTGTGGCCACCACGCTCGTCCCCGGCGCATGTTGACTTCAGCGGGCTTCAGCAGGTGTCCAGCCTGCGAGGGGCTCTTTCCTACATCAGATCCACATGCTTTTTGCCACTGCTGCCTTGGCCCCGACCACGGTAGGTAGGGTTGTGCCGCGTGTGATGCACTTTCTTCACATGCTCTAAAGAACAAACTAGCTAGGTGGAGGGAGCTCTTCGAGAAATCGCCTCTAGAGGACTTTAAAGACTTCATCAGGCATAAGTCAAGGCCCAAGGGAGGGACGCTCTTTTCTAGTGCACCCCGCAAAGTCGAGTCCTTTCCAAGGAAACGCTGTGACTGGAGGAAACCTTCGGGTTCTCACACCAGCACGGGTACCGAGGCTAATTCAGCTACCGGTTGTCAGGCCGAGAGGTCTTTAGATCCTTCCGGAAACAGAGCTGAGGGACCGCAAGGTTCTTTTACCACGTATACACCTGAGGGGCTATGCCCATGTACCGGCAACATGTCTAAGGGTGCGCCTGCACGCAGCACTGCTGGCGACACTGCCGAGGGCGACACGCCTACCAGGCCTTGGCCTGAGGTACAGGCTAGGTCTCATACTTCATCGGCAAGAGTCCTGGAGGAGGATGGGCCCAGTGAGCCAATCACCACAACTTCGGCACGTGGCATGCAGCTCGACAAGATGGCCGCCGTGCCAGACAAGATGGCTGCTCGTCCCATACCGCCCAAGGAGCGCTGCAGGTGGGAGAACGAGTTACGAGGTGGGTCTGGTGTCAACCAGGTACATGGCCTACAGTTTATCCATCAGCAACGCAGGGCAGATTGATCCCACAACCAGCTAGACAGAGTACACACCAGCCTCAGCTACCGCCCGCTACCTCGTCAACATCACCTGCCACCCCACCGGCCTGCGAGGACAGGTTCTTTGAAAAGTTCCTCACACTTATGAGATCTCTGCAAATGGGGTCCAACCTTAGGGATGTGATCAGGGACATGCTCCCTCTGGCCCCTCCTCCTGCGCCTATAGTCATTCCTCCTATGGCTCCAGCGCTGCAGGCCCCGTTGCAGCCCTTGCTGCCCACGTTGGCCCCTTCGATTCTGGCTCCCCTGCCTCCCACAGTTCAGGCAGTTCCGTACCAGCCTCCTCTGCAACTTTCGGTTCCGGTTTCCACACTTCTATCCTCGGCACGCAGCTCTCCTCCACCCTCTCGGATCAGCCGAATGCCCTGGTGGACACAGACGAGGAAAAAGACCCCGACACACCATCGTCAGCCAATGCCTTCAACGAGGCCTTCAACAAGCGACTTGCAGGTCTGGCAAAGTACTTGGGCTTTCCTCAACCCGAAGTCAAATAACTGGAGGCAGGGGTACTGGCCGAGGTCCTCATTCTACGTCCCGCAGCTAGAATAGGGATCCCAATGCAGAAGGATGTTGTCGCCTTGGCCAATAAGGGGTGGCTCAAACCCCACTCGGCCCAACCTGTCAATCGGCGCCTGGATGCCAAGTATAGGAAAATGGAGGGGGATCCACTCTTGGAGGGGGCCCACCCTCAACCGCACTCTTCTGTGATTGCTGCGGCATCACTCTACTCAAAGCCTCAGTCGTCCTCGGCCGCCTCGTCCTCAGCGCTGTTAGGCAAGGAGGAGAAGATCTTGGAGGCGTATGGGAAGAAGCTTTATTCCAATGCTTCACTGCATCTTCGTCAATCCAACGCAGATGCCATGCTGGCAGCCGTTAACCAGAGGCTTTGGTGGGAAATAGCCGGCTTCCTTCCAGAATTTCTGGTGCAGAGCCAGTCGCGATTCAAGGCGGGACTGGCAGAGGCAAAAATGATGGCGTCTGTGGCTCACATTGACATCTCTGGCCTGGTCATATGCATTGCCACAGACATGAGAAGGACTGCCTGGCTCAGGGTAATAAATTCAACCCAGACGTTCAGGAACGCATATTGGACCTTCCATTCGAGGGTGGCAACCTCTTTCACTCCACCACCGATGAGGCGCTAGATAAAAAGAAAAACAGTTCGCAAACTGCAAAGTCTTTATCCTTATGAAGGCCATGTCTAAGGCGTACACCCAGTCACACCAATTCATTGACAAGGGGCGGAGGTTTGGAGGGTTCTGTGGCTTCCAAGAACAGAGGTCCAGGAAATCAGACCACTCGCTGAGTCAACACCGGCGCAAACAACAAAAGGGGGGTATAAGGGCTTTTTTCAGTCCCCCTCCTCCGATCAGCCTCAGAAGGAAAGAAGTCATGACCTGTCCCTTCGGGTCCACGTGTCTCCGGTGGGTGGCAGGCTTGCCCTTCACGCACAGTTTTGGCATCAGAAGTTTGCGGACCCCTGGATCCTCTCGGTAGTATCCACGGGTTACCGCTTACCAATCCCTTCCTCTCCTCCCTCCTCACCTCCACTCACACAGATTGGGACAGCAACTCTGTTGGCGGATATACGGTCACTCGTCGAGAGCCAGGCAGTGGAAGGAGTCCCAGCCTCCCAGCGAGGCTTGGGCTTCTACTCAGGATTTTCACCATACAAAAGAAGAACCAGGATGGCCTGAGAGCTGTGCCGGACCTCTCCACCCTCAACCTCTCCCTCGCCAAAAATTCAAGATGGGTACGCCAGCACTCATAGTGTAGATATTGTGCAAGGTAGACTGGATGTGCTCCTCGGTCTGAAGGGCGCTTATCTACACGTCCCAATTTGTCAGCCGCATCGCTCCATTCTGCGATGCAGGATCATGGGCTGCCATTTCCAATACAAGGTGCTACCCTTCGGCCTCAACTCTGCCCCCAGGGTGTTTACCAGACTCATGAATCAAGTGGCGGCACTCCTCAGGGCCCAGAGCCACCACATCTACCCGTATCTGGACGACTGGCACGTCAGGGTGAAATCTCCGGAGGCAGTTCACCACACTTCCTCCGGCCTTATGATTACACTCCACGTGCTGGGATTTTCACTCATCCTCAAGAAGTCTCAGCTGCAGCCTATGCAAAGACTGCAGCCTACGCAGAGACTGACCTTCCTGGGCCTCATCTGGGACATGAGCTCGGAGAGAGTGTTCCCCTCAGAGGACAAGATCACGCCCATCAAGAGGGCCACTACTGACTTCCTCACTCGAGAAGTGACATCGGCCTGGTGGTACCAACACATATTAGGCATCATGGCAGCGGTCCTGCTGGCCGTATCCCACACAAGGCTCAAGACTCAAGATGAGAAGATTACAGCTGCACTTCGCAGCCTCATGTAATCAGGAGCAGGGCTCCCAAGCGGTGCTTTTCAACATTCCTCATTCATTCCACTCAGACCTCACATGGTGGTCCAGGGACTGCAACCTGCGGACAGGCAAGCCCTTCCGGCAGCCGGCCCTACAGGTCACCATCACTACAGACTCCTCCCTAGAGGACTGGGGGGCCACTCTGGACAGCCACAGTGTCCATGGAGTTTGGACCCAGCAGGAGCAGGAGTCTCATATCAACTGGCTGGAGCTGAAAGCCATCTGGCTAGCTGTTAACCCTTTCCTTCCACTCATCAGGGGCAAGGTCGTCCTTATCCAGATCAACAACTCCACCAGCATGTACTATGTCAACAAGCAGGGGGGTACCAGGCCCCCTGCACTGTGCAGGCTAGCGATCAGCATGTGAGAATGAGCCCTTAACATCTACCTCACGGCCGTCCACCTGCCAGGGGAGTCCAACTTTGAGGCGGACAGGCTCAGCAGACTGGGAGCGGACAATTACGAGTGGCAATTGAACGATCAGGTACTGCTGGAGATCCTCAGCATATGGGAACATCCTCAAGAGGATCATTTTGCCCCTGGGGACAACAGGAATTCGCAGCAGTTCACGTCCTGGCATGGCCAGGGCCCTAGCTCCCTGTGCGACGCATTCCAGATACAGTGGAACTGCATGACAGCGTATGCCTTCCCTCCCACATCCCTGGTCCACAGGGTAATCTGCAAGATAAAGGAATCTTGTCACCTCAGCATCATTCGGATAGCTCTGTGGTGGCCGGCGAGACTGTGGTTCTCGGAGCATCTCAGCCTCTCGGACAGACCACCCATTCACCTTCCGATGGGTCCAGCTCATCTTCTGGCACAACAGGGGGCAGGGTCAACCGCCTGCCCCATAGAAATTAGCCCTCGCAGGGTATTTCATGAGCAGGTCACGCTGAAGCACCTGAGCCTATCACAGGCCAACCTAGAAATCATTCGGGGCGCTAAGAGCAAGGCTACCAGGAGCCAGTAAAAGAGTAAATGAACTAGGTTCTGTCCCAGGGCAGACTCTAAGGAGATCGACCCCCTTACGTGCATGCTTGATGATGTGCTCTCCTTCTCTGCATACTTTGCTCACTCAGGCGTGCAGGTGGACACATGCCGCACCTATTTGGCAGCCATAGCGACCTACAGAAATGTGGAGGAGGGGGTCTTCTCCTCTTCCGACCCCATAGTCAAGAGACATTTGGCGGGCCTCTCCAGGCTCTACCCGCCCACCAAAAAACCACACCCCGTGTGGGTCCTCAATGTAGTGCTGGGCGCCTTGACGCACAAGCCCTTCAAGCCAATGGCATCTGCGGACATCAGGCTGGTCACCATTAAGACAGCTCTGCTAGTGGGCCTCACCTCTGCTCGCAGAGTCAGCGAGATCCAGGCTCTGGTGGCCTCAGAACCCTATACGACTTTTCACAAGGATAAGGTGGTCCTGAGGACACAACCCACGTTCCTACCTAAGGTACCCTCTGTGTTCTATCTAAACGAGGAAATAGTCTTACCTATGTTTTTTGCTGACCCTAAGGACGAGGTTCAGAGGGTCTTGCACTGTCTGATGCCAGACGCACTCTGAAATTCTATCTAGACAGGACCAAGGGCTTCATCAAGTCTGACGCACTGTTTGTCACCTTAGGGGGTCAAGGCCCGGGCATCGGGCATCCAAGGCCTCTATAGCACGGTGGATGGTCTCGGCCATCAAGTAAGCCTACGAGCGGCAGCACAAACCACTGCCACCTAACATGCATGCCTGCGCTGTCAGAGCCAAGGCCACATCCCTTTCGTTCCAAAGGCAGGTTCCGTGGCAGGTCATTAGCAGGGCGGCCACCTGGGCTACCCCTTCGATATTGGATACCGGCTCTTAGTCAGATGCGGCTTTCGGACAGGTGGTTATAAGGAATCTGTTTTCTTGAGGATGGTCTCCTCTCCACCCTGGGGTTACATACATTCCATTGTAATCGCCCATGCAGTATGGAAGAAAGGGGACGGGACATAAGAGTAATTAATAGTTACTCAGCATAGTGACTAACATACTCTTAGTCCCCTTTCCTCCACACGCCCCACCATCCTCCCCCCTAATAATACTGGTGTCATTAGGCAATGTTAAAAATTGTTGACGCGTCAATGGGGACTGAGGAGTGGCACCGGTGGGTAAAGTCAGGGGTGCTCATCTTCCCAGGGCCGCGCCCCAGCGTGCCTCTATATTTAAAGGGGAAGGAGGTTTTTTCTGGGTAAAAAGGTTCTGTCTCCAGTCCCTAGCGAGGGATGCCCATACAGTATGGAGGAAAGCGGACTATGGACTAAGAGTATGTTAGTCACTACGGTGAGTAACTACTAATTGTTGCTGCTATTTAAGGAATCTCCAGTAGATACATGGGCTACTCAGTGACATTGAGAACTAAGTTCTGACACTGCTGCTCTACTAAGGTCATCAGTACTCCTAAAGAAGAATATGGATTTTGATCTTTTCTTCAAGTTCTTCAGCAAAGGCTTGATAATGTTATGGAAATTCAAATTGAATTGTACGCCACATTCCCAAGGTTTTCTGGGTTCCATCAACTGAGGTGGGTAGCTCAAGTGCAATGTAAACGTTTGCATTATTGGGTCAATACCTAGTCAGGTGGGTTTGGTGGTGTTTGATCGTCTGATAATTGATCACGGCAAACTGTCCAAAAAAGAAACTACCCGCATGAGATCAATTATCAGAGGGTCAAACTGCAAACCAAATGCCCCTACGCCTCCTCCCTGCTTTCCTGTTTGCTCGCCGCCAGGGTCCCTCCACCCCTTTTTCTTATTCTTTTTTTTGGCCTCCCATGTTGAGGAAGCAGGGGACACCACCACAACCCATTTGTTCAGGATGTATTAGCTTAATTGTCTGTTTTTAATCGATCTAATGGTACTGAGCGAATTTGGTCAAATGTACCATTCGATCAATTAAAAACAAACAATTATGCTAATACTGGTCTGGTGCACTTGGCCCTTCTTCTCTGCAGGTGATAAATTGAGTACCACATTGTGAGCGGTGATATGTTAATAAATAATATAATGCACAAAGTGTGAGGAAATGTACTTTTAGATACAGAGGGAAAGCTTTTTTATGAAGATTCTCTTAGGTGAGGTGGAGAAATGGGTAAAAGTACACAACATCCTCTCTAAGTACCAGACCAGCTTTTGTAAGGGCCTCTCAACAGCTTTAAATGGGGTCGCTCTCAATGTCATGTCAGAGAAGTCGGGAAGCCTGGAGGAAGTCTGCTGTATGGGGCCTGGGTGGACTTCTGTAGAGCTTTTGATCAGGTGTAGACTGTGGGCAAAGTTAAGAGCATGGGGCATCCCTGAGGGGCTGCTCGCCATGCTGATCGAGTTCCACAAAGACAATACCATAAGAATTCGACTTGATGAGGAAGGAAATCTGGCCGACTCTATCAAAGTGGAAAAGGGGGTTTGCAGGGTTGTTTGGGTGCCCTGCTGTTTTTCAATTTATATTTGGCAGACGCGTGGGACTGCTTGAAGCCATGTGCATTGGCCAGTCCACTAATCGGGAGATCAAGGGTCCACTGGCTGGCATACGCAGATGACGTGGTTCTTCTAGATTGCTCTCCTGTGGGACTCCAGAGTTTAATGTATGGACTGGACAGTTATGCTAGGGATAATGGCTTAGCCCTTAACACAAAAAAATAAAAAATCATGGTGTTTAGACAAAGTCGTAAAAAAATCCCTTACAGTCATTGGGAGATAGGAGGTCAGCAAATCGAAAGAGTTGAAGAGCTGTTATATCTGGGCTTCAAAATATATGCGTCTCCTGCAATTTGTAAGGTGGAAAAGAATCTGCAAAACAAAACTCTGTCATTACTGGCCCAGATGAAAATAAATCTAGTAAAATATTGTAAATTCTCTATACTGCCATTGATTCGATTCTACAAAGCAAAAGTTATACCAGTTATACTTTATGGGCTTGAAACCAAACCCCTCCTGTGGCATACAGACTGGCAGAAATGGGAAGGTATGGTGTGGAAGAAAGTTCTCAATCTCCCCATATGTCTCTCACTGAGTCTCCTCAGATTCGAACTAGGGTTAAGTTCCTTATACATCATTGCAGAATGGAAGCTGATGTCACTCTTTAGGCTTATTTCAGCTGCACAGGAGAATTCTTCATACAGGGACATTAGAGAGCATTCTGAGAGGGGCGGTTCGGAGAGACTGAAAAAATTGGAAGAATGGGCCATTGAGGAATTATCAAAGGCAAGTACAGATTTGGATACTCTGCAAGGCCAAAAAAAGCTGGCAGAAATGGATTGGATCACTACAATTGACTTGATGCAGGCCAAAACAAGATCTAATCAATTCATAGTTGAAGAAAAGAATCTGGGCTTTGTTCCAAGCTATTTGGTTAAATTGCCGGACTGGAAAATGACCAATAATTTCCTCAGAATCCGTTTAAATGTAGCTAGAACTGGTGAGGTCCTGGCACAAAGAGGCCAAGGGGCTCTGGCCTTAAAGCTATGTGAAAGTTGTTCGAACCCGAAAGCCCAAACTTTGAAACATCTCTTAATGGACTGCCAAGGAACCGGTGAAGTCAGATCTCGACTGTTCACTAGATTTGTTTTTTTGAGTGCTAATTTCATACCAGAAATGTTTTGGGAACGTTTAATTGCTGGTGTCCACAATCCTTTAACAGTCTCAGTTGTGCAGGTGCTTGCCAGCTGCAATATTGTTGATTAACTTCTCTCTCCGCATGCCTGAATGCTATGCAGGTCTTTCCTCTTTTCTTACGTTCTTTAAAAAATCTATAATTTCTGTTCAGGTTTATTGCTTGTAGAGTTAGAGTAACGTTATAGGGATCATAACAGTGCTTAGAACAAAAGGAAAATTTTATAGGAAAGGTTTTTCTATTTTTAGTTTATTGCGGTCTAATTTTAAATATTGCTTAATAACAAATGGTTTTATATGTGATAACAGTGGTATGTTTGCAATGTGTTTGTTGGTGGTAATATGTCGTATTTCCTCTTTTTCTTTTTCTGGTATTGCTGTTTTTTTTAATTGTCCTTTTATTCTTTTTGTCTGTGCAAAGGAAGTATTTAGTTGTGATTGTTTTTGTAAAAGGTTGTTTCAACCAAACACATTAAAAAAAAAATACAAAGTATGCCATCTGGCACAGGTGTTATTAATTATTAAAATGATGTGGGTAATACCGTCTTAGAAAGGGTGGGCTGCTAGTCAGTCCCCCCTTTCATAAGCACCATGCCAAAAACATATACATCTTTTCCTTGCTTCATCAGTCTCCCGATCAGCAGCAGCAACAATGCAGTTTCAGCAGCTCTTGCTCTCTAGTGGCACAAATAAGTTTCAGAGGTCACATATGCCCTCTGACAGCTGCTGTGGCAGCCAGGTCACTGCAACACAGAGGTTGCATTTTAAGCTGCACCTCTGGCCTAAAACCAAGTAATTATGAGAGCTACTAACCTGGTGGCAGTTTTAAACTGTACAAATAAGCTATACCTGAGTTTAGAATATAGTGGCAAGTATTTCCCATAATTATTAAATCCACATCTGATTGGAATCATACATGCGTGACCCCAGACCAGCTTTAGACAAGCTGGGTGTATCCCTCCCGCTGAACCCCAGACTGGCTGTCTCTGCTGCACCCAGCGGGGCTGGAGGCATTGGGTTTCCTCTCTTTGTTCATTTGTGAGGTAGTTTAACACCTCACTCCAGTAAGACAGCTCCTCAGCATGAACTGTCCTGGGAACCTGGAATAAAAGGCGACACCTTACACAAAAGGACTAGCCTCAAAAGGTTGTATTTCAAAAGGTCATTAGATGCTGTGGTAAAGGCAAGGTGGGCAGTGTAAGTGTAGACTGAGGGAGGTCAGCACAGTTGGGGAAAGATTCTCTTCCTGTCTCCTCCGCGTTCTTTAGCACAAAGCACTTTGGGTAAGATGGAAGAAGGCAAAGACCACTTGTTACACGGGCAGGGATTGGACCCCTTCAAGCAGGCTTGTTTTTGTTTGTTGACCTGTGGACCTTTGCCTAAATTGATTAATCTTTGGAATTCACGAAGAATTCATTTGTCACCGGCCGGGAGTTCTGTCCTTTTCAGGATCGTCCAGTTGTGAGGTGAAGGAAGGGATTCCAAGGCAGATGCAAACTCTGCTCCCTTACTATCCCCAGGATACATTGAAGGCGACCTGCTGCTGGAGCAGGACTTGCCTCTCTACCAGCTACACTGGTATCCAGGACCTGACTCGAGGTGAAGGATCCATGCAGGTGTTTGCTAGCCTCTCTCTTGTCTGGGAGAATGAGAACAAGAGCTTATCTTGTTCCTGACAGTAAGCTTTTAGCCAGATCAGCCAGGATCCTGTTTTTTTCCATCAAACTGCTTTGAGACATTTTTGGAGCCTGTTTGATGTATACAAACCACTGGGACCCACCAATGCTGATGTTGGTCCCCTCTTGATCTTAGAAACGCACGCACAGTGCCAAAAAGCCTTGTAGGACGACGTGGATCAGTGAAAAAGTATTATTGACTTCCAACTGCTTCTCTGCTCCAACTTTAGGCCACAGGGACTGGTTAGGTCACCTTTGATCCATTTGCCTCGCACAAGATCGATCCCTGCAAACATTGTGGTTATTGATTGCCTTTCACCCTTGTTTCATTACCCAGAGTGCATCTTTCTATCCCTTACATATTCAGTGTTCTTCTCACGGAGGGTGTTTGTGTAGCGTTGTTTTATTAAGTTATTTTTGCACATGTTATGGAACCTTGATTGGACATTCCTTTATTTTGGACTGTTGTATTTGCTGTTTGGATTGCTACTGTTTCATATTTCACCCCTCTTAAGAGTATAGCCTGCCCTCGGCCCATGTTACCACAAAAGGTGAAACAGGTATATATGTTAAGTGTGCCTGTTTCACCTTTATGATTGGGATCAATCTTGTTTGGTAGAACTGTGAGGGCTGAGAAGTGCTCCCACAATTCTATTCAAATCATCACGTCATACCATAATCAATAGTATAAGTATTTGTATGTTTATTTGTATTTATTTGAAGAGCAGGGATGTCACTTTCAAACAGAAATGACCTACAATAACACATCTACAAATGTCAGAAGCATTCCCATCAAGGGTGCTTGTACAAAAACATAAAGATGAGAAAAAGTAGTGAGACACGTTGGGATGGTGTAGGAAATAAGACATACACCAGGGGCAAAACGAAACAAACAGAAAAAAAATGTGTATAAGAAAATAGGTGACTTACAACGGTAACATTAATCTAAGGGGACAAGTGCTTCAAACTAATGCGGAGTACTAATCAAATATACACAATTACATTATTAAGCACCATTGTAGGCAGTGGTGGGTCAGGTAGGAAAGGTGGGGGAGAGTTCAGGAGGAGATTCCTCTTTAGCAAGTCAGTAAAGTTTAAGTCAAGCTTTGAAGAGATCCACAATTGGGCTGGCTTTGATTGTTATGATCAGTGGTTTCAGTGGAACGGGGCGAGTAATGATACGGAGGGGAAGCAAGAGGCAGCACAGGGAGGATATTAGATGATGAGGATTAGTGCAGAGGAGGATCGGGGGAACGAGATGGTCAGTAAAATGAGATACAATCAGACAGGTACTGGGAAGGAAGGCCATTGATACCTTTGTGGACTAGACAGAAAACCGAAAAGTTGTGCATGGAGAGCCAACCAGCATGTTGTCGGTAAGTAGAAGTGGGGGAAGATCTGGGTACATTGTGAAGAGATTGGGGGTAGCAAAATAGAGGAAGGAAGGAGTAGAGAGGTGAAGGAGCTTGAGCAGTAGTCCAGTTTGCTGAGCATAAGAGTGGAGATTTGAGTTTTTCCCGAGTGATTACTAAGAAAGGGATGAATTTTCCAAAGGTTCAGGATGTTAATACGAGCAGCACAGGCAGTGGTAGTGATGAATTGTTGAAGTCGTCGGTCGCTATCAAAGCGGACCCCAAGATTCAGGGCATTGGAAGCTGGGAGAAAGATGACTTCCACTCAATTATATAAGTAAGATATATATTTACACTTGGTTTCAATGAATCTATGAACACCCTATATCACTCACCTAACCGTTCAGAGAGGAGAGCGCAGAAGTAATGTGGAGGGCAAGAGGGAACAAGAAAACTTCTCAACACAATCCATAGTGTCCAATTAACCTACAAATAAATCAGTAGGACCACTCTACTCCTACAACAAAACTCCTGCTACACATCATTCAGAAAACTTTGATTAGATGGCAACCACCTATTCTGCTCCCTAGCTTCCTGTTGTGCAAGGCGTGAAGAAGTCGTTTTCAGTCCAGACTCCGAATGTTTGTTTAAAACCAAATACCAATCCATGGCTGAGCTCTATCTACCCTCCACGTCTTCAACAAAATTGCCTAAAACCAGTCTTTCTTCATAGCCACGATGATAGTGTGACCCCATGACTGAGTCTTTGATGTGTTCTTGCCTTGTGCCTGGAAGCAAATAGTTAAATATGCCTGCGTTACAAATAAATTGTGCAATTAAATCACATGTTTTTACATTTCTTATAGTGATGTTTTTTGACAGCTTATACTTACCGACTTTTACATTCAAAAGGTGGGCACCGAACCTGTTTGCTGCGGTTTCCGTCAGCAGGACACACCCTGCAAACTAGTGGCCACCCCATTCTTTGTAGAGCCAGTATCCTCAATAGTTGACTGAAACTCAAATAATTGGGACTGGAAGCAAAAGTTGTTCTTAGAATTTTCATGTTGGTTTAGAACGCTTTAGAACAAGAGAGGCCCATCCTGTGACTTGTCTTTAAAGTGAGATTGAATAATTATATTTTATCTTTTACATATTTGCCACAGTTAAATAAACAATTGCCATTATACTGTACTTACTTAAATGTTCTTTCCTGTTTCACCTTCATTCCGTCATCCTCCCCTCCTTCCTCATGTTCTCACTGGTGGCTTCATCTTCACACTTTTTGCTTCACTGGCTCAAACTTCCCATCAACACTCTTCTGTCAGTCTCCCAACCTTTGATATATCCACATGTGCCCAAAGGCTCCAGTTGCTTATGTTTTCAATTGTTCTTCCCCTGTTGGCCTCGCCTCTTCATGCCTCCTGGTTTCCTCCACTGGTGCATTTGTCTACTGAAACCCCTTCTTTCAGCCACATCTCAGGGTTGAGATTCCAATGGCACCCCTTCCAGAGGAGTATGAACGCTTACACATTTCCTTTTTGCCAGTCAAGCTCTCCTCCCTATGGCAGTTGATAACACCTTCTCGTGTGCATCTCACCTAGTGTGTATCACACCCGCCTGTTGTCATTCTATCTAGGTCAATTTCCCCTGATGGGAGCTTACAAGTATTGTGCCGTGTTGACGAAAGCAACATTTTCTAAGAGTTGTTTCTCAAGGACTTTATTTGCTTTCTTTTCACAGGACGGTTGGACATTTCGCCTAACAGTACCAGCTATTGTTCCCCAAGCTCTTCAAGTAGAACCCCAACTCCAAGCCGCTACATCGCAAGGTTGGTTGCTTATAATGGCTATTGCTTTATAATGAAGCAGAGATTCATGCTTAGGGAATAAGTGGTTATGAAGTGCATTGTTTGCCTGATAGGTGAAACCCATGGTGAAAGGCCAGTGTTCATTGGTACTATGCAAACTACTAAGTGCCCGATTCTGAGCTACATGCAAAGTTAGAAAAGTGCTGTTCTGTGGAGGAATAACGCTTCCCTAATTACCACCAGATTCTGTTCACCTGCAAAAGTGGTGGGAAGGAATGCAAACTGCTTATTTCGCGCTCCTAGATATGTCTGCCCCTTACAGCGTGGCACGGCACCTCCCTTACCATAGCACAAGTGGAGGGAACATACAATTGTACATTGACTGCTCACTTTATTCATAGGGCAGATGACTCTCGGTTTTCAACAGGATTCAAATCCAGGTTGTGAATCTCTTATTCAGTTATTAAGAAGCTGTAAGCTATAAGATGTCTCATATCCACACTCTGCAATCCAGGACATGTTTTGTTACAGTTTTGTAGGTATGAAAGATACACACCTTTTATACTTAGCCAGCAATGTCATAGGAAAAATGTGTTCTGTTGGCAAATGCTCATCTGTCCAGTGCTCTTTCTTCAACTGGGAAAGACAAATTGAATGAAATATGCATATTTCACTTTAGGATATGTTCACTTCAATGATGACACTTCCCGTTGCATACATACGTAAGAGTACCCTCTGGCACTAAAGCTATTCTCCTCACATTGCTCTTGTTGTGAGTGTAAAACTAGTCTCTACCACAGGTAAAGTGCAACGTGCAAGATTTATTGAGCTTGTCTTACCTAATTGTTGATTTGGAGTGGGAGTGGTGCAGATTTCTGTGTAGACACGAGCGCGTGCTCTGTGTTCTTCTTGAGTGACGTTATATAGCGCTCATAGAAATCTCTTTTGCTGCTTCTAGTGCATTATTATTTTTGAATGAGACTATAGAAGTGTTACATTTTTTATTACTCCCTGGTCTATGGCAAATGACCTGCAGGCAACACGCAGGGCAGCAGCACAGGTTTTAATTAAAGTGGACACTGGTGAAAGACCAGATGAATTTATTTTATCAGCCAGCCTCACCATTCAACACAAATTTGACATACCTGAGAGGCTAAAAAAGAAGGAAATATGTTTGTGGTGGGAGGCCATGACGTTACAAACCTACATAGATGAACAAAGAATCCTGAGCGAATTAAGGATCCTAACCATACCAACATATGAGGAAATTGACCCTCTATTTAAGATTATAGAGAGCCTAATTAAGTTTGCAAAGTCAGATACAGCTAAAATAATACAGGACGTTGAGTCTATGGAAGAGCAACTCTTTACCTCCAAAGATGAATACGAATGCAAAAGGAGAATGGTACGACTAGAAGAATACTTTGGAAGATTCAAACAGTTGAAATTCAAAAGAGATAAGATAGACTATGAACAAGGGAGAATTTGCACGTTTGCCAAGCGCTTTGATGACCAGATCAGAGAACGCTGTCATCAAATGGAAAGTAATGCCAAACCTAAAGAACAACTGGGGGAAGATCGTAGTAGCTCTGATGTGCAATCTACTGACTTGGAAAGTAGACCAACTCACCTCAATTTCTTTAGAGGAATTCAAGCTGCGCCACCTAGAGAGCAGAATAAAAAGGAAAACATGTGGCAGACCACTAACTAGAGTAAGAGGAGGCAGAATCGATATAAGAAGACAAGAAGGGGAGGACGACCCCAGAGAAGGAACATCGAAAAATCGGACAACACGCTTTGTGAGAGGACAGAGATCCAGTGTTCAGGGAAGAGAAATGAAGAATCAACAATGAAGATTGTCAACATTTATCTAGACTCCTGACCACGACAGAAGAATCAGTACTTAAATTAGGACTATCTTTTTGTCCTACTAATACATATGTCAATACGAAAAAAGATCTTTTCAAATTTGGGAGAAAACTGAAATTGATAAAATTACATGCCACTAAAATATCATGCACTCATTTACCTATAAAAGGTGATGTGAGATAAATACATCCTCTATCAGGTCAAGGTCCTTAGCAGTTTTTCTTGTCTAGCTCAGCTGGAAGAAAAGAATGCAGAACTTGGTACAGAGTTTGATAATCAGGCTATTTAGACGACTATGGCATATATACTGATTTTAGCACGAGTAGTGGCTTTAAATTAAAATCTAAATTGTGTCCTTATATCCTTAATATTTCAATTGAAGTATTTGAGGAATTAGTACTGAGAGATCGTAAACGTCTCGCTCCTCAAATTGACCCTAACCATCTTAATCTAGCCTCCAAACAACTAGAAGCAGGACAGTGAAGGAATATTCATCCGTCCTGCGGACTAAGGAGGAGGTTTAGTGATATGGGACAAAAAAAAGTATACAGAGGAAGCACACTGACAACCTGCAGATGAAAACTGCTATGTTCTAACTACTGAACAAGCCTTGAGTGATACACAAATGGAATATGATCTACTTCTTAAATATTAACAAATGAAAGAGCTCTTGGATGAGGATGAATATTTCTTTCTCAAAAATAAATATCCAGTCATCCCCATCCTATAACACTTGCACAAAATCCATAAGACTTTGGAGAGCCCTCCTGGTGGACCATAGTCTCTTCCATCAATAGCCTTCTTCAACCCACTTCGAAATTCTTAGCTTCCTACTTACAACAATTTTGTCATTCATCAGGGACACTTCAGATGTGTTAAATAAACTGGGTCGTGTAAGTTGGGAACCCACCTACATATTAGTGTCTTAAGATGTTTTTTTTGTACTCATCCATTCACTGTACACATTTTGTTTGAAGGCTTGCAAATATTTTCTGGATTCAGGATCTGTCAGTTATAACCAACACAATGATATGCTTCTTACCATGCTACAGTTTTGTCAAGAGCACAATTTATTTTATGTTTGAAATCAAACATTACAGACAAAAAAGTGTGACCGCCATGGTGTCCTGCATGGCACCAGCATATGCTAATCTGTACATGGGCTGGTGGGAACAAACCATCGCGTGTGCAGACCAATTCGACAGCTTTGTTGAGCACATTGTAGTATGGTATTGATTTTTTATCGATGACCTATTCCTTATTTTGAATGGGTCCAATAGCCAGCTGCTAGAATACTGTTTTGGTTTGAACAACAACAGTATACATTTGGAATTAACCATTACTAATAGTAGAAAGGAATTGGTGTTTTTAGATGTGGAGTTTGAAATCAGTAATAACCAATTGATCTCCAGCCTATAATTCCACTATACACTCCTGTAGTCCTCATCCCACGTCATGCGAATCCCTCACCGCCAAAATGCAGATTAATGAGTCACAATCCATTACCATACACCTCATATACAGACCACCTGGCCCTCTTGGTACCTTCGAGGAAGACTTGCAAAATATATAAATGAACAACCTGAAACCCTCCACCCAACTACTTATATTAGGCGATTTCAACTTAGGATTCAACGACCAAACAGACAAAAATGCCACAGAAATAGCCAATACGATCAAAGCACTAGGCCTTACTCAAAAAGTCTCTACACCCACCCACATAAAAGGGAGAATACTGGACTGGGTAGCCGACCTCAACTGCTCTGCCACTATCACATCCATCCTGCCTTTAGCATGGACAGATCATTCTTTGATCTCCTTTCTCTTATCCACTGTCAGACCCACTCCACTGGCCCGACCACGAGCGCCACCATGCCTAACCAGAAGTAATAAAAGTATTACGGTAGAAAAAATCATCCCCGCCATACTGCCTACTCTCAATACACTGTCTGATAATCTCGACCCCAGCGGCCTAGTTCAGGAATTCAACAATATTATGCTTACCACTCTGGATAAAATTGCTCCTATCAAACTCAGACCGAGCAAACCCATAGCCCACCTAAACAAATGGTTCACCCCACAACTCAAAGACCTTCGCACCCTAAAGAACAAAAGTGAAACAAACTGGAGACGATGCCCATCTAGCGAGAATAAAGCCAAATTAACTGTACTCTCCTCACTCTACAAAAAGGAAATCTGCCAAGCAAAACGTAACTCATATGACCAACGCATTGCTAGCTCAAACTCAAGCATGAAGGAACTCTTCTGCATACTCAAAGAACTAGAGTCCCCTATTGCTACCCCGGACGTCTGCACCAAGGACAAATCCTGGTGTACTGACATACAACAAGCCTTAGAGCATAAAATCGATACACTTCAGAACAAAATCCAATTAAAAAAGAAGGCTCTAAACTTACAGCACCTGCCTAACATTCTCCAGCCCAATGAGCCACCACCGGCACACAATGCCACATTCCACTTCTCAAAAATGTCCATCCTAGAGGTAGAAAAAATCATCCTATCTTTAAAACCCTCAAACTGTAAAGGGGACATCTGCCCTGCACAGCTAATAAAAGACGCTGCTAGAGAACTCTCCCCATTTATAACCAAACTGATAAATGCCTCTTTTGCTACAGGTACTATACCTGCCAACCTCAAGCAATCCTGGGTGCTACCACTCCTCAAGAAACAGACACTTGATCCCCTCATTCCCACTAACTATCGACCTATTACCACGGTCCCATTTTTACTAAAAATACTGGATAAAGCCGCCTACACTCAAATACAGAAGCATTTAGAACTGCACAAACTCCTGGGCAACAGACAATCCGGCTTCCGTCCAATGCACGGAACTGAGACTGCCTTAATCGACCTTAAGTCCCAGATAGACGAACTGAGAGACAAAGGAAGGACGGTACTCCTGCTCCTACTCGACCTTTCCGCTGCTTTCGACCTGGTCAACCACAAGGTCTTATGTCGGCACCTTGACTCTGCAGCTCACTTCTCCACAGACGCTATCAAGTGGATCGAGTCCTTCCTGAGTGAGAGGACCATGAGAGTCTTCTCCTCCTCAGCATCTGCCGAGCCTACACCCATCCTATGCGGCGTTCTGCAAGGATCCTGCGTCTCGCCCACCCTATATAACATCTTCACTAAGCCATTGTTCGACGATCTGGACCAGCTGGGTGTCACCTACACTAACTATGCAGATGATACTCAGATTCTCCTACCACTTTCTGGGGATTACAGTGCGGACACGGGCCTAGTGAACAAAATTTACCTTATCATCCAAGCATGGATGGCCACACACGGCCTATGCTTGAACGATGATAAGACTGAACTAATAATATTGGGTTCGCAGGCCAATATTAAAAAACTAGGTCAAGATTACTCTTCCTTCAATATTGACGGCAACACCATTAAAGTCTCCAAGGAAGTAAAAACCCTGGGATTCTACTTGGACTCCACACTATCCTTTGACAAACAGGTCAAATCCCTTACCTCGTCTACGGCTTACACATGCAAACTTCTTAGAGCTGGTAAACCATTCCTCTCTGACTATAGCTGTCTGATCCTGGCTAGAGCTCTTATACTCTCTAGAATCGACTATTGCAAAGCCCTTTACATTGGGGCTAACAAATCCACCACTAATAAACTCCAAACGCTACAGAATAATGCCTTAAGAGCAGCCCTTGGCATAAATAAGAAAACCCACATCTCTGCCTTGAGACATCAACACAAATGGCTCTCCACATCCAATAAAATACTTCTAAAAACACTCTCTCTGACACACAAAGCTTTGAACAACGCGGCCCCTAGTTACCTCATAGACAAACTTCAGAGAAGAACTTCTCTCAGACCCACTAGAATGGGGAACACTAACTGCCTAAATATCCCCAAATACAAACTGACTACCATCGGGGGCAACAGCTTCACTGTTAAGGCAGCCAGAAGCTGGAACTCACTGCCCCAGGAGTTAAGAGCTGACCAACCATATCCACTCTTCAGGAAAAACTTAATAAAGCATATCACTGCCACCAATCCTTAGTTACCCATCACCCTTCCCTTAGGACACTATCCTGCAATCAAGAAACAGTATACCTTGCTATAATCTCTCTTTATGTAAATACTGCTGCCCATGCATGTGTACTCATATAAGTTTTATATCCTAGTGCACGCACCTTTGATCCAGCCCTATTGTTCATATTGTATATATCCTGTAATCATACTATACTGCCACAGCCCTATTGTTCATATTGTATATTTCCCGCATTCATGCAAACTAGCCACAGTCCTATTGTTCATATTGTATATATCCTGTCTGTAACCTGTGTAATCATGTAAGCCTTGCATTTCCTTGTCATTGCGCCCTTTTACTTACGAGTCTGGTGCACTTAACAAATGAATAAACAAACAAACAAACAATTGGTCAACTCCATTCCTTATGGAGAATTTCTAAGAGCCAAATTAAATGAATCTACGGAGGATGGTTTCCTCTTTGAGGCTAATTGATTGGAAACGCATTCTTAAGTAGAGGCTACTCCAAGAACAAAATCAATGCAGCATTTATAAAGGCTAAATCGAGAAAACGAAATGAGCTCCTCATTGGGGAAGTAAGAGATCTGAGAATGGCAATATCGGGTTTATTACTCGTTTAATCACCAAGCCAAACAAACCAGATCAATAGTGTGTAACATTGGCCGATTTTGCCAACAGATCGGGACCTTGGACAGGCTTTGGATCCTTCACCTCAAATCACCTTCTCTAAAGCTCCTTCACTGAGAGCCATACTATCTCCTAGTGTACCTAAATAGAGCACCAGTAAAACCAATTGCTTATCACAAGGTAGCCAAAACACAGGTTTCTTCAAATGTATGAAGTGTAAGATGTGTGATCCTGCATTGGATAACCGAGTTGTGAAATGTCCAGATGGCAGATCATGGATCTTTAAACATAAAATCAATTGTCTGACACCATTTGTGGTCTAAATGATTCAATGCACCTGCGGTGTACGATATATTGACTCTACAATAGGTCCTCCGACATTGCATATTTTAAGCATTCTCGAGCCATCAAAAACGCAGACATTAAGTACCGTATGTCACTCCACTTCTCTGAAAACGTGATAAGAATGTGCGATATGTAATATTTCTAGGATTAGCACATATACCATAACAATTCAGAAAGGGTAACAGGAACTGAGGTTGAGACAATTGAAATCAAAGCTCATTATTCGATTTGAGACTTTGAAACCCAATGAGTTTGTATGGTGAGGAGGAGTTATTTGTCTTTCTGAACTAATATTATTGAGAATTGGTACTTTCTGAAATTCTGTTCACCCTGTGTGTTTTATTGATTGGTGTCTACAATTAAGAAGGTACATTGTATTTGCATCTATATATATCATTTTGCGATCCATTTCTCTACAGATGGAGTGTTTGCACTTATCACTTTATTCCCCTCACCTTGCTGCTTATTATCTAGCTCTGAAGACACATTTATGTCATTACTTGCACTAGCAAGGTTTTGGTGTTATGTGATGCAACACTTCGGGCTTCATCACGAGTTGGGCGGTATCCCGGTGGTAATTCCGCCCAACTGTAATAGCGTTGGCACCATCTGGTCTGGCGTTCTTAGCGCCAGGTCACGGGTTGCGCATTAACGGTAAATCCTCATTGGGTCCTCTAATACAGCCAGCAGTAATGCGGCGAAAACAGGGCACTAAAGGGGATTTTCACCTCCAGCAAATAGCTGGAGGTAAAGCAGCCCATTTAGCGCCCAACTCGTGACCGGGCCAGCCCTTAAATGTGGCGGTAATAGCGTTACCACTGCATTTAAGGGCTACCGCCCAGCTCGTGATGAGGCCTTTCGGGATTGAGCTTTTTTGTGCATGCATATTGCACTTTATTATCCACTGCCATATGATGGACACTTTTTTGATTGGGGGGCTTGGTCTCAGCACTCGATTCCCTTTTGGGATATGCATTTTGGCACCTAACATTACAAGATGCAGAAAGAGGGAGCATTCTTTGTATATACACTATGCCTTTTACTGCATTTTACGTTGATTTGCATTTTTAAGCGCCATCTGCATTTAGCACTTTATCCCATAGTGATTATGCAGTTTTGCACTTGCTACATGAGCGTATTTATTGGTATGTGTTGTAGATTGATTGAACAACTTTTGTTCATGCACTGAGCACCTTAAAGAAACGGGGGCCTTTTTTCTATCTTCATGTCATGTACATTTTAGTGATCCTGGGTGATATTGTATCTGCATTGGGATTATATATGTATGAGGCCGTTGTCCTTTGTATCAATATCTGCCCATGTTTGGGCTGTTGAAAATGTGCGTTCACGTTGCACTTTACCTATGTTAGACACTATTTTTACACTTTGTCCGCTTGGGCGCTGTGTCATGTCTAGGGGTTTTTGCACAGAGCACTTTGCTTCCTTTGGAGATATTTTAATTTAATGTATTTCAAGGGAAGATCGATTTACACACTGGTGGCTGCCCATGTGTAGCGCTGTGATCCACATTATTACTGCCATATATGTTGGGATCCAGCATTTTAATGTATATATTGCTTTTTAGGCACTAGTACATTAGCTTCTAAATTGAAAAATAATAGATGTATTGTTCACCTGAGCATCATAGGTACAATTGATTATTTAAACAATGTAATGAACAGTTGTTATGTTTTTTTTAAAAAACTTTATTTATACATTTAATATTACACATTGACAACAAAATGTAATACAATAACACAATGTTCAAAGAATACTTATGCAATTCCATCATATTAGCTTTATCTATAAAGAACAATCAAGAATTTAAATTAAAATGAGAGAGAAAGGAAGAAAAGAAGGAAAAAAAAAGAAAAAAAAAAGTAAGAAAAAAAAAGAAAAAAACGAATAATTATTGTTAAACCTCTCCTAGACTACAATAGATAACTAAGTATAGAGATCATTAAATGCTCCCCAAATCCTCTCATATTTGTCAAGTTGCTCCTTTGCTTTAAAGGGCATCCTCTCTCTCCTGGATAGCAGGCACAAACCTTGCAACCAATCCTCAGTATTCGGAGAAGCATCACTTTTCCAAAATTTTAAAATTAGCTTTTTAGCCAGGAGAAGGGCTCTATATAACCAGAACATTTTGCTGTTAGACAATCCAATACCCAATGGAATCAAACCTAGCATACCGAGGAGAGGCTCTCTAGGTATAGGTAAGCCCAAGACTAATTCCATCCTCTGGAAAACACTATCCCAAAATATCTGTATTTTTCGACATAACCACAACAAAAAGAGCGTGCTACCCACCTCTCTATTACAGTTCCAACAGGTGTTTACAGCACTCAACTTGCAAGATTTAATTCTCAACGGTGACCAGTATAGGTAGTGATTAATTCTTTGTTGTGTATACCTCAAATCCAAATCCACCTTATACTTAACAGGACCTGCACACACACGATTCCATTCAAAATCTGATAATGAATTATTCAAATCAGAGTCCCAATTTGCCCTACCACATTGTGGAACCACCTGGGACGCAGAAGGTGTAATAAGCATATACAAGGTGGACGCAGATAAAGGTACAGACTTAGAATGAAGGAAAATCGCCAGCGGTGCATGTATAGCAGCATTCAACGGCGAAAACAATAAACCAAAAAGCTCCTTCAAAGCATTATAGCGACAAATCTCAGTTGCTTTGAGCTTATATTTAAAGCGTAGAAACTCAAAGTCAACCATATTCTGACCATTAAAGACCTGCCCAATTCTCCAAATACCTGCATTTTGCCACGTGACCCATGATATAACCTTATTATTCTTAACAGCCTGATTTTTCCATAGGCACGAATCTTCACACAATAAAAACTTTTCACCCCGGATCTCATTAACTTTATGCCATTCCTTCACAACATGTTTTATAAAAGGTGGAGTGGTATCAATCGGTAATCTTTCATCCATGAACAAAAGCATGTCTAGTGGCGTGGGAGAGATAGATTCCTTTTCAATTGTACTCCAACCCATGCCATTAATCTCTGCATCCGCCAACCAATGATGCAGTGCACGCAAAGTAAAAGCCGAATGATAATGCCTTATATCAGGAAAACCAAACCCACCCAGATGTACTGGTTTATGTTATGTTTTAATAATAAATATCAAAGACTATATTGAGGTGCCAATAATGGCAACTCCAATATGGCGGGGCTATTTGCAAACTTGTTTTGAAAGATCTGGTTCTCACATGACGAGTTGGAAACCAGGAAGTGAACAATTGTAAACATTTTGGCTGAAGCAGTTGGTTACACTCATGATATGAGCCGGAAGAAGAGTTATGGACGGAGCGCATGGCTGAAATCTTCTTCACATGGGTGATTTTTGTGGAACATTCGCCATAGCCGATGTACTGAACATGCACCAGTAAACTTAATGGGAAGAGCTATCATGAATAAACTTAACAGGACCATCTCGTTCACTGACAAGGAATAGTGTGTTCCACCCCTGGGATTCACCTTCTAAATGTGAGGGAAATTATCTAAGCCTATTGCGGATGCACGGTACAGAGGGGGGTGCCAACAGATGAAGAGCTATTTCGATATGGAGCTTAAGTAATAATAGCATGGCCCCTGGGGATCCAGGGAAATGTATGGCACCTTCCAAATGAGTTCATGTTCAGACCAGAGTTAGCATTAGACGAGAAAGAAGGGACGGTAATACTACTAGAATTAGAGGCAGTAATTTTGAGAGAAGACAGAATACATTGGACCGATGACACCGGACGAGCATGGAGGTCTGTGATTGTGGTGGCAGAAGTATACAGGTTAACTACTGTGACAGACAAAGTACTGTTCAAAGGCAACCGCTCAGATCACGAGGTAGTGTTTGACATTAGCATTACATACCGGATGAAGATACATTACAGAGAATTACCACAGAGAATGGAGATGATGCTACAAGCACCACTGACATTCCTCGTGGGAGACTTGGCAAGTGTCCCCAGTGTCTTATGGACCACAAGTCCCTATGACGTGAGGCTTCTGAAGGGAATAGGAGCAGTGAAAATAAAACTTAAGCAAGGAGCAATTTTCCAGAGAGCTAAACAATATCCCCTGTCGAGGGAGGCAGACAAGGGTATCTACGAGACAATTACAGCCCTAGTAAAGCAAAGCATCTTAATACCATCAGAGTCACCGTGCAACACAGCGCTGTATCCTGTGAAAAATACAACAGGGATTTTGGTCTTTTACACAGGACTTGCGCCCTCTGAACCATATTGTTGAGGCAGAATTTCCTTTAGTTCCGAACCCACCAATAATTTTGTGTAGCATTCTACAGAAGCTACCCACTTCACAGTTATATATTTGAAGAATGCTTTCTTCTCCATACCACTACATCTGGACCACAAGATTTAACATCGTTCATATATAGAAATGAGTGGAAACACACTAGACTTCCTCCAGGGTACTGCAAGTCCCCTTCCATATTGAGCAGGGTCCTCCAAATGGACTTAGGAGGAAATGTACATTTAGAAAGTGTCGTTATACAATAGGTAGCCGGCATCTTAAACGGCAGAAAAATAGATACACACTGTAGAAATGACTCCGAAAAAGGGTACAATGTGGTCAAAGCCAAATTACAATATTGTCAAAAAGAAGTAATGTACATTGGACAACTACAACTAATATTGCAAGACGGTTGGAAAGTGACACCTGATAGAGCAAGACTCCAAAACCCACGACTATAAGACAAATTCTGCAGCTTTTAGGACTATGTAATTACTGCAGAGCGTGGGTATTTTACTACACTGAAAGAAGCACAAAGGGGGGAGGGCACCTTACAGTGGACAGAAGAAATGACCAAGGCATTTGAAGAGCTGAAGATGGCAATCTGCACAGCTCCCGTGTTAGGGATCACTGACTATCAAGACAAATTACTCCAATGGAGTAGTAATGACATCAGTACCGACGCAGAAGACAACCATGGGGCACAAACCATTTGCATACTACAGCAGGAAATTAGACCCAGTTATGAGAGGACACTACGCTTGCGATCAGGCACTGGCTGCAGCTGCATTTGCAGTGGAGAATTCAGCGAGTATTACCATGGGATGCAGCACCACTCTTTTGTGGCGTACGCTCTCTTCGCAATACTAAAAAAGGCTCAAAAGTACATCGACTACCCAAAGAGCTTCGGGGTATGAGGTGATATTGTCAAACCCAACTCTCATGATAGTGAGATGCCGACTTGTCACCACGGCAACATTCCTCGCCAAGCCCATAGAGGATGACAACTGCGTGCACGACTGCACTGCGAACATAGAAAACCATGACGACATCCCAAAAGCACAGGAGAACGCACTTGAGGGGGGAGACATACTTTATATTGACGGGTCGTCGACAATAGACCAGGCCTCAGGAGAAAGACATTTGGGGACGGCGGTAGTGAGGTTAAAAAAGGACGGGAAAAGTGACTTGGTAGTAAGTGCACGTTTACCGTCACATTGTTCAGTGCAGGCTGCTGAGCTAGTAGCTCTAATATTGGCACTGGAGCATAGCAAAAACAAGGAAGTGACCGTTTATTCAGATTCAGCCTACGTGACATTCACAGTGCATTCTGGGCTGTCAAGTTGGCTGAGGAGGGTCTTCCGACGTGTTGATGGGTCACCGGAACAGTACATGCTCCTATTGGGCAGACTAATAGTGGCGCTCCAGTTCCCACTGCGCATAGCAGTATCAAATGCCAGCCCTACACGAGGGGGAAGGAACGGAAACTAAACACGCCACTTATTACTCCTCGTCCCTGGCGCGTAATAATATACGAACCATATATGAACAATGGTATTGAAGGAGGGGAATAACACATTACCCTTGATACAAATTATGGAATTGCAGGGAGCTGCACCCAAAGAAGAGAAGGAATTGTGGGTGAAAAGGGGATGCTCAATATCTCCAACAGATGCTCTATGGCTGCAAAACAACACAGGGAAGGTAGTGAAGCCATTGTCATTATGGCAGACTGCACTGACACACTTGCACCATCCTACCCATATGGGGAAGGATGTACTTGCTGCTCATATTGGAGAAGATTGGTTCTGTCCTAACTTGGTGGAACATGTGGCAGAATGTATGACTAATTGCATTGTTTGCCAACAATTCACAGCAAGCCATACATTATGGGTAGTGAGAGGAACCATACCTCGCCCAATGGGTCTATTCCAGCACCTTCATGTTGATTATATGGACATGCTCCAAGTATGCCAGGCCTACCGTTACATAATAGTGGCTGTGTGCCCATTTTCCAGATGGATGGAAGCCAGTCACTGTTCCCATCCTGATGCCATTAGAGCAGCAAAATTCCTTGTTACAGGAAGGTTTCCCATGATGGGTTGTGTGTGAGGTCCTGCGGTACAACAATGGGCCTCACTTCGCCAATGAGATGTTTCATCATATCACACCCTTTCTAGGAATACAACACCAATCACTCGCAAGCAAACGGGGTGTGCAATCGCCTCAACTGGCTGCTCAAAGAAAGCATTGTTAAGATAAAGAAAACATTAAATAAGAATTGGTTACATTGTTTACCCTTGGCCTTATTCACATTGAGCAACAAACCAGGGTCCAACCACCATTTAACCCCACATGAGGTGGTTTCCGGGCAGCGCATGAGACCTCCGCTGGCTCCTCCCACTAGGGCATTGTTGGATCCCCAAACAATTTCGGATGTATTGGGTCAAGAGATGTATGAATACACCGCTTCCTTGATAGCTAGTGCCTCTTTTATTTCTCACCAACTGCAGGGCCAACGGGAGAGGCCCGAAACAAAAGAAGAAAGCAACAACACAGAAACAACGAGGAACGATTAAAGGCTCCATGACTTTATCCCAGAGAAACTGTCCTTTTGCAGGATTTTACCCAAAAATGGTATAAGCCTCGGTTTATGGGACCGCACATGGTGGAAGAAGTAACAGACCGAGCAGTGAAATGGAAAAATAAAAAAGCCTGGAACTATATTGGCGACATCAAGCCCTGTCAAGCAATGGCCTCTCCTAGCACCAACAGCGAAGGGGCCAACGTTTCACAAGAAGAACAACAAACAGATAATTTAGGAGCATCAACTCCAAGCAGAGGCAAACCCATGATTACTCGCTCACAAGCAATAGAGATAGGGAAAGGACTTGAGGATACACTTTCTGTCTATTCTTTTTCTTTCCGCACACTGATAGCATTCTTCATAAAAGTATGCGACTGTTATTGCTACTTATCCCATGCTTCTCCAAGACCATCACCCAGCGACCTTCCAAAGCCAATTCGTCCACTTGGTTAGGAGATATAACAGTATATGAAGACATCCTTCTAGTGTATTTGTCCGTGTTTTACTGGCCTATTTGTCCAAAACATACGCACAACTGAATAGAGGAAATCCATCAGTACTTGCAGTTCTTCGTTATCCTAGGATACGCGTTGTGTGGGAACAATTATTCCTTCTTGCAATGACACAACATCGCGTTCGTGGAGCTTGAAATAATAAAGTATTAACAACAAAATAATGCATTTCTACCGCATTTCAGGCACGTCATCAATATTTTCAAAGCTATGAAATGTTCTGAAGCTGAGTAAGTAATGAATATAATTATTAAATGTGTGCTATTGGTGTCTTGTGTCTTATTTTTGTTTAGTATTTATTTTTTGACAAATATCCTTTGTTATAGAAAATAAAGCTGCAACTCCTACTAACACTGCGCCAATTACGGCTGGTGTGGTTACCATGTCAGGTGGCGAGGTGACCACTGCTAAAGAAATAGAGAGAGGTAAAAGTAGTGTTGATTCAGATATAGGAGGGGTTGATCTCTATCTCACTGATACTGCTGGAGTATCAAATAACATGTGGTACAAGCACATGACCAAAGTAGTTAAACAAACTACTGGGGAGAGCTGCTGTGTCTGCTCTCTTATCCCCTAAGCCATGAGTGCCTCCAGAACGTTTGTGGCAATTGAAATACCAGCAGCAAAAGCACAGTGCCTTATGTGTACCTGTCAATGTGTACTACCCGAGGAAGGTTCCACGGGAGAATCGTAACCTTGAGATGGATGTCTAAAGCAACATTCCATTACGAAGATAGCTACATAAAAACACTAGACATGATGGACCATTATTGGAAAATAGACCAGGCTACACAATGGATTACTGACGGCCCACAGACAAAAACAATAACACTGAAATAATTACCATGTAGAAGGGACCTAGAGAAATAGAAGGAGAACCAGGATGCTGGGAAAGACCACAGATGTTGGTATATGGCTAAGTATACGCAGCAGAGGGACTGGAGAGAGGAGTGGTAGGGAGCAAGACGAACACGCTGCTAAGGGTTCCAGTAAATACAGTGCAGGAAGAAAATTACGAATGCCTGAAGGAATGGGAAGCAAGTGCGACGTTACTGACCTGGGTGGAGAATGAAGCTGGACCAATGCCCATAATACCACTGAAGAAATCTGCATTGTTTCCAGAACGATGTAAAAGTTGGAGAAAACAAAGACTGCAAGCAAACAGTAAAGGCTCCAGACATGAAAGTTGGCACAGCAGTATTAATGGATCTTTATCGGGCCTGGGGATCTAAGGCATACGAGAAGCTGCCACCCAACTTGGGGGGAGTATGCTTGCTGGTACATATCAACACGCCAGCACTAGTAGTTCCACAGATAGACATCAAAACAGGCAACTGGAGACCACAACGGGGTGAGGACGAAATGGCTGCCTGAGCCTTCGTCTTCCCTGAAGCCCACGAGGAAATGGTGGCGTACTTCAGCAAACTCAGCCCGTTTGGAAAAGAAAGCAGAGAGAGGAAGCGGCTGGCACCTGGCAGGCAGCTTCCTGGAATAAATCGGCGGGGTCAACTTCCTGAAGGCGGCACAGACCAGTGGCCTTCCCCGAGGCCCGGCGTCCACGCTTGCGCGTTCCAGAGCACACAGACAACCACGCCCTGCACTAAACGCAGCGGACCAAGAGGGAGAGACTGCAGTTACGGAAAGGCTGGTAGCGAATTCCCAGAGCACCCACCAGAAGCAGCACAGAGGAAACGTGTCGGTCACCCTGCCAACGAGGGTTCACCACGGAGGGTGAGAAAGCAGGCACCACCGGAGAAAACACGCGGGATGCGCCAGATGAGAGGTCAATGCTCTTGAGAGGAGTTGGGTGGTATAAAGAACTGAGTCCCTCTGGAAGCGAGTGCCCCACCGTGAGCGGCAATCAACACCTGGCTTGGGGGGGCTCCTGGCTCCCGGGCCTAGCCGGCAATCATTCACCCGCTCCACCCAAAATAACTTGAGCACCCAGAAATGTTACGGCCTCCAAAAGCAAGAGCCCGCCTTAACATACACTGCAATTGTGATGCCCCAGCCCCCTCCCCCAGCATGCTGCAGTAAAGGCGGACCATGAGTGCTTGTGCAGACAACATCGCAAGCCAAATAAAGGGACATAGGGGGAAAGACTGTCTAGAACCTTTTCAAAAGCATTGCTTTGCATGTAATTAATCGGGCCCCTTCTCCGAAGTCAGCAGAATTTGGGGGCTTTTGGCACACTGCGTAAGCAGCATGGAGAGGGCAGCATAGTTGTCAAGGGGCACACAGTGCTTCGCTGTGCCCTCCCCCGACCCCAGAGCCGTCAACGAGCAAGGCCAGAAAGCTCTTTGCTGGCAGGGAGGCAGTGGACACACGGAACTAAACGCAGTGCTGGCCCCCTTGGCACCATGGGTCATCCGCCCTAAAACGAACGCAGGATTGCAGCATACACTTCAAAGCAGTATCCCATCGCGCTAGTGCAACCCACCATCACCGCAGGTACCAGGTTCAAAGGCCTTAAGTTAAACGCTGACGCAAGCACACAGTTTAAAAAACGCCCACTACAAGCACTGGTTGCCATAAGGGGCACACGCCTGGAGAATTAGACCTTGCAACTGCACATAGATTACCGGAGTTTCACCGCACAAGCTCAAACATGGCATCTCAACCTCCAACAGATCTACCGATTATACCAGGAGCAGACCACGATGTGTCTACAAAATCAGATATCCGTCTACTCCTGGACAAAATCAGATCTTTAAAGAGCAGCATTGCAATCACAGTGACTGCCCTGCAAGACAGAGTAAACAGAATAGAGGACAAGGTAGAGGCCCTGGAAAATTACCTATTGTCAACAGACCTGAAGACGGAAGGTCGTTACAGGACCTGGAGCCGAGATTGATGACCTCGAGAATCAGAAGAGGAGATCTAACATACGTATACAAAGCCTTAAGGAGACGCCAAACGAAACCCCATCGGGCCTGGATAGTCAAGTGAAAGCCTTAGTCAATTCTCTTTTCGCATCACCACTAAGAATGGCGGATCCCTCTCAGACAATCTATTGAAAATCTGGGGTCTGTAGCAGAATCACAATTACATCTGATACTTGGGGGTAACATCATGAAACAGTTAGGGGACCTGTGCCAGGCAAATTTTGACCCACTCTGGATGGCGATTAAAAGTGATATCCAGAAATGGTCAAAACTAAAACTCTCTTGGGCGGGTAGGTTCACAATTAAAATGAACGTGCTTCTGCGGCTTCTCTTCCTCTTCCAGTCCCTCCCGATAAGAGACTCTATTAATTTTTCTGTGGGAAGGGAAGAGACCTCACATTGCCTACAAGACAATGACCCTTCCAAAAAATAAGGGGGCTATGGCATACACGGACATTTATAAGTACTATAGAGCAGCACAATTCTGCGTGTTACTGGACCACCTGAAGGAATCAGAGAAAAGGCAATGCGTAAACTAGAGAATGTTTATTTCGCACCAGTCACGCTGGGAGAATGGCTCTGGGTCCCCCAAAAATGAATGCAGAGAAGAGTGCGCGAACGCCCGATCCTAGCAGTGTTGTGGGCCCTTTGAAAAAGAAACCAGATATGAGTGGCGTCTCCACATGGCCTTCTCCCCTAAGATGTATGTGGGTGCCTCCAATTAGGGATTTTATAGCTGACCCAATCCGCTTTCAACCACAATATGAGCGGGGTCTGGTCAGGGCAGAGCAGATGTGGAGGAAAGGGATGTTCCTGTCCAAGGAAGAGCTAGAAAGTGCACAACAATGGCAATTGTTTCAACCACTGCTATACCTGCAACTATAAAGCGCACTCACTGACCTGCGGTGGAACAAACTACCCCAGAGACAACTTACACCATTTGAAAGCGTGCTTAACACTCACATGGGCTCCAAAGGGTTAATTGCAAAACTTTATAGCGCTTTGTTGGAAAGGGGACATCTACCAACACCACACACACAGGCAAGTGGGAGAGGGACCTGGGATGGGACGACAACAAAGAGGATTGGGCCGCAGTATACAGAGGTGTCTGGAACTCCACCATTTCGGTCCAATACAAAATGCACAACAGCAGGCTGCTCATGCAATGGCACCTTACCCCGCCAGAGAGTAGTGAAAATGTCCCAGGGGCTAAGTCCGAACTGTTGGCGGGGATGCCCTCAGGTTAGCAACTACTGGCACCAATGGTGGGATTGCATCAAAGATCAAACCGATTGGAAAGAAATCCTGGGCTGGATTCATGACATAGAGGGAATCAGGAGGGCTGAGACCCCACTCCTCGTCTTCTTTGGCGTTGAACTCGTAGAAGACAAATATTTAGTCTTGCCACATTTGCCTAGGAACCTACTTCTAGCAGCTCGGGTGTGCTCAACAATACGGTGGAAGGGTAGCATGCTTCTGTCAAAAAAAGAATGGCTGCGCAAGGCAAAGGAGATATATGAGATGGAAAGTCTTACTGCAACACTAATGGAATCGCACACACACATAGACACAATGTGGCTCCCATTTCTAGAATATTGGGAATGGAACAGGCAAGCGCCCTAAAGTCCCGACTTAATGCAAGTTTTGCAGAGGGAAAAAATGTACTATTGTAGTCTGCTGAAATCGCTGCAGTCCTGAACAAAGCTGTAAGTCAATCGCCAGACATGTTTAAGCTTATGTTTATTTGCTTGTATTGCGCCAGAGCCCGCAGGCATGTACATGTACTTAATAAGTGCTAAATGTTTGCTGTTCTCTCGAAGCTTATTAGGTGTTGGGGGGAGGGAACTGGGAGGAGGGAGAGCGGAAGGAGAGGGGGGTAGAAAATGAAAACAAGATCAATCACTTGCACTGAAGGGCCATTGTGATGCAATGTAACTATATACATCTGTTGATCTTCAATAACAATTTTATTTTAAAAAGAAACAGGCAACTTCCCTAAAATTGACAATGCCAAAGAATAAAGAGATCAGTACAATTAACTAGAGTGACGAGAGGGAACTACATATCGTCAGCATCATAAGATTCACTAGATGGCATACCACCTGAGCACCGGTTGTTCAGCAAAACAGAAATATTCTTCACGTCAGTGGTTCCAGCTGTACAGACATACACAAACTTAAAATGGCTCCAGACTACGAGGTGGGAGCTGATGCAGACAATAAACTCAACTGTCAACGACTTCAATGCCATAAAAGAAGAGCTTCGAGCAGTAAGGTTAATGGCCCTCCAGAACAGATATGTTCTGGATCTTCTCACAGCAATGGAAGGAGGAGTTTGCACCAAGATCGGGTCTTCTTGCTGTACATTCGTTCCAGCAAACGATGAAGCAAACTGGACACTGACTGAAGCGGTTGCCAGATTATCGAAGATGCATGCCAAAATGAAGGAAGAAGCAAAAGGTGCAGGCAAAGATAAAAGTTTGATGTCATGTATATTCTCTGGATACCCACATGGATGGAGAATGGACTGAAAGTGTTGCTAGCAGCACTAATAATAGTGCTACTGACACTGTGTGTGATCAGAATATTCATCACACAATGCTGAAAAACTATGGAAAAAAGTGTAGGCATGAAAGTATTAAATACAACTGCTGAGGAGCACAAAATAGTAGAAGCCTGGAATACCCTCAGGGCAAAGATAAGAGTGTCCATTGTTTCCGACTGAAATGATAATATTTGAGGATCCCAACGACTACAAATAATATTGGGGAAAATGGGTATGGTGCAAACTACTATGGACACCTTGGAGGAGTGATAAAGATTTGGCATCCAAGGGCAACGGTGAATAGTTTTGGAGATGTGGTCGACAGGTCGACCAGAGGGGGACTGAAGAGAGGGTCTATGGAATTGTCCTTGTGTGCCCTATACGCATGACAGCACGAAGAATGAGAAACGAGAGATGCCAGGAGGACAAGTACATCCTACGTATGTGAGCAGATATCCACCTGATGTCTTCGCGGATGCAGGTGCCACATCACTGGACCAGGTTGACTAATGATAAATATCCAGCTGTGCTGACATCATTAGTGATACCACAACATAGTAACGTTCGTCAAGAAGCAAACTCACATCCCTGTACAAAGTTACACAGACACGCACATGCACACACACAAAGAACATGCATTCACAGTTCTATAGACAGAGGACAGATAAATGTACCTACTGTCAGAAGCATTTTTCCTTTCACTAGCCAAACTCAAAAATGCAAGAAAGCAAGAGTTACACAGAGCAAGCTTACAACCACCTATTGAATCTAACCATATGGGACTTCGGGACGTATAATGAACCTGGAAGAGCCAAATACTACTAGCCCCTAAGGAGAATACCAATATATAGGAAAACCATAGAATGACTGTAGTGAATTCACATGAAGCCATAGGCCTCAGAATAAGGAACAAAGACATGCAGATTCTGCAGCATGAAGCAAAGGGCCAGTGCTCGCAACCGAGGACAAGGGTGTGTGGAACATTCCTAGCTCTCAGGGCAGGGAGCCACCTGCAAAATAACAGAATAAATCCTCACTAATTTCAGACCTAAAAGCTCAGTTTTACGGTCCTCACCCACGTGACTCAGCCAAGCCGAACAATAGCCCATTACCCATGGTGGGAAGAGAAGCGGTTCCCAGCCAAGACAGACGTATTTGTTACATGTGTTGCCCAACGAACATTGCAACTTGCGGGCACTCTGCCAGGCTAGGTGGCTATACCGGTGCCAACAATTGGGACACATGGTATTTCTCATTACCTTGAGAAGGTACACTGGGTGCTGTGAACAGAGCAGGGTCCCAAGCCCGGTGTGGGGGGAGGTCGGTGGGGGCAGCGGCCCGCTCCATCCAATCAGGGAGCACAAATCCTGGAGTGGTGTGTAATGGGACATGGGCCAATGGCCACCCTACAACCATGCAGCAATGTACTAGATCGTTTTTGGGCAAGTCTCAGGCAAACCCACCTGACATGGAAGGACCAGTGAGACCACTCATTTGGGGATACCTATAAGTAATAGTACCCGAGCTACCCAATAGAACAAGCTGTAAGGTTTTTAGGGAAGGGTTAGGAATTTTGATGTCGTAATACAATAAAAGGTTGTGACACGGGCCCAGGAACTGTGATTGCTGGAGAATTTTGTTTTTCTGTATGATCTGTCTGTTTGGAAAATAATAGACAGTCCCAACTTTCCCACTCGGCTGAGTTCATTGGGCCCTGGGTACTCTGCTGAGCGGTGACTGTGTTCGTGAACCCCGGTCCTCTGGCATACCCTTTACAAAGCTACAGGACATGGCCGATGCTGTCTGAGGAGAAAGGTTGAATCACAAATGTCCCTTCCAGCTCTGTTCTTCAGATGACATTGCATCAAGGCCACCAACATTCTCAGGATTCATAAATGCCCCAGCCCTGAGTTCAATGGAACTTACCGTATCTGACACCAGATTTTTTTTGCCATCCTGAGGAACAGCAGAAGCCACTTAATATTGTGTTTGTTAGAAAAAAAAAATGTTTGCATTGGGAATAACATTTACGCTTGTAACACTTGGACTGAAAGTCATAGAGGCTTACATTCATTTCAGGATGAATAGCCCTATCGCCTGAATGCAAAATATTATTTCAAATGGATTGTGTCCTCCGATGTATTCCTCATCTTTGATATTCCTATCTCGCCAGTTTTGCCGCTACAGGAAAAATAATTCTCGGCAGAGAGCGCTGTGCATGATCTCGTGGCGTCGATATCCCCCGAGGGCCTCAGTTTACATCTTCAACCCCTTCGACCCCAAAGTCGGGATTTAAGAAATGTTATGACTGCGGATCGAAGATGTCAATAACCGATCCTCACTTTGTCTGCCTGTGGTGTCTGGGCTCCGGGCACCGTAACGATGACTGCGGATCCTGTCAGTCCATGACAGAAAAAGCTCTTCGGGAACGCAGAGGTAAACTGGCGGTGGAGAGGGGGGGGGCTGTAAAGTCTACTTCGAAGAAGGAAAAGAAGTCCAGGGACTCTAGAGACTCCATTCGGCAAAGCGATCGAAAAGGTCCTGGTCGAGGAGTCGATCAAGGCAGTCTTTGTCGTCTTCTTCAAAGAAGAGACGCCATAGGTCTCCCTCTTCTTCATTGGTTTCCTCTACTGAGGTAATCAGGTGGCCAACTAGGTTGGATTCACCACGTAAATGGGATGCCTTTAGTGTGGAAATGATGCAGATGTTTGAGAATGTGGCCTCAACCCCCTCAAAAGAATCAAGCAAAAGCCATGCCCTGGTTGCTCCTTCGGAAAACTCAGGGCAATGAAAGGCTACTTTGTCAACGCCGCGTAGTAAGCCGGCTGTTCGTCGAGATACTCGACCTGACAAAAAGGCATTTAAGGTATCGACTCATGAATCGAATCCATCTCCGATACTGTTGAAAAAACTTAAATCGTCGAGGCCTTCAATGATTTTGTCGACACCATCAGCGCCGGCCACTTAGATGCCAGAATCGAGGGCGATTCCTAGTAAATCGACCCCGTTATCGAACTAGTCTTCGACACTTTCGACAGAATCTTCACTCTCATCGAAGCCCATATCGGTTCAGGAAAAAACTATTAGGCCTGTACCAAAAAAAACTTTAAGTCCATGTCCTCCATTTATGAGAAGGAAATTGCTTCTGATGTGGATACTTCTCCATTTGGGGTCCAGTTTGGCACTCAAAATGTACCTGAAGAGCTCACTGACCCAGAGTCAAGGATGAAAGACCTCTCTGACTCCCTCCTGTCTGCTAGTGGACTTGACACTTCGCCAGAGCTGGAGTTTGGCAGGCCTGACCCCCTCAGAGCATGCCGATTCAAGTTACAGAAATCTTACGAAAAGAGTCAGAGTATATGGGGTGTATAGGGCTTCCCCAGCATATGGGCAGGATGACATGATGGACATCCTGGACCAGGGTTATCAGAAGGACCCAATATGCCCTTCCATAAGGCCCTTCAGAGGAAGGTTGTGGCCAATTGGGAAGCTCCAATTGGGCCTGCTGTGAACAGGAACTTCTCTAAGAAGTATAGACCTTCTAGCAGCTATCCAGACGACCTCACCAAACATCCTACGCCTGAGAGTTTAGTAGTTCAGGCTGCTACTTCAACCAAACAATCTGCCTATCCCTCTATCCCCCGGATAGAGACGACAAGAAGGTTGATGGATTGGCTTGCAAGGTTTTCACATCAGGCAGAATGGCCTTGAAGTCTACTAACGTTACCTGTACCTTGGCTAGTTTTTCTTATACCCTCTGGGACTGTGTTGCCATGGCGGCTGATCACATCCCGAAAGGCGAGGAACGAGACGGCTTCCTGAATATAGTTAAGGGTGGGGACGGAGGCGAAGGGAGAGTGTCTCCAATCAGGACTGGATACTGCTGACAGCATCAGCAGATTCATGGCTGCAAGCGCCGTACTGCACAGGTTTGCATGGTTGAGAAAGTCGGGGTTTGGACCGGCCGTGCAGGCCAGACTGCTCAACATACCCTTCGATGGCTCAAGGTTGTTCGGCAGCAAGGCAGATGAGAGTCTAGAATAGCTGCAGACCTCCAAGTCCCTTGGCGCCTCCATTCGACAACCTCAACAACCCTATTCAGGCTCATCTTCCTGGAGAGTTAGTTCTTTTTGCTTCTATTTTTCAGTTGGTAGAGGAAGAGGACAGGCCGAACAAAGGGGCAGCAAAGAAGGTTCCCACGTGATGTACGAGGAAGGGGTGCTAAATCAGCCCCAGCAGCGGCATCTTTACCCTCAGCTACTTCTAAACCACTCTGAGGCCTTGCCCCACAAGACCCGGTGGGAGGCAGAATCTCACAGAATCTGAACGAATGGCGGGGCATTACTTCAGATGCTTGGCACTGGAAACAGTAGCCCAAGGTTACCGCCTTACTTTTCAAAAAAGGCCTCAAGATCATCCAACTCTATCAAAATTCCAGATCCGCTCCTTGTGCAGGAAATTTTAAACCTGCTAGAGAAAAGTGGAATAGAACACGTACCTGTAGCGGAGAGGAACAATGGTTGGTATTCCCCCTACGTTCTCATTCCCAAGAAGGACGGAGGATTGAGACCCATCTTGCGCTTAAGAAACTTGAACAAGTTCCTCAGGAAGGACAATTTCCAGGTGGTTACCCTTTCTCAGATCCTTCAGGCTCTCCAACTCCAAGACTGGTTGGTATCATTGGACGTTCAGGATACTTACTTTCATGTGCCAATCTATCTCAAGCACAGGCGGTACCTGCGATTTGCGGTTGGAAGTTCTCATTATCAGTTTAGAGTTCTGCCATTCAGGTTTTCACCAAGCTGATGGCGGTAGTGGTAGCGAGTCTCAGGAGAGAGGAGGATTCACGTCTACCCCTACCTGAATGATTGGCTGATCAGGGCTCGTTCAACCGAGCAAGCCCAGGAACATCCCAGTATCTCCTGGCACTTCCTACACAGATTGGGCTTCTCCCTCAATTACAATTAGTCCCATATCATATAATTCCAAAGACTCCAATTCATGGGAGCGGTCTTGGATACTTCCTCTGGGAAATCCTCGCCTCCCGAGGTGAGAGTTCAACACATTCAGCAGGTGGTAGCAAAATTCCAGAATGCCCAATGTCTTCCGGCCTTTGATTTTCTGAGGTTGCCCGGTCTCATGGAATCCTGCATTTTCCTGGTGCTAGAGGCCCGATTGAGAGTGAGATCCCTTCTATGGGCTCTCAGGATTCAGTGGTCCCAGTTTTCAGGGAATATGTCGGATAAACTGCAAGTTCCGAGCAGAGTTGCTCAAGACCTTCTTTGGTGGGCTTGCAAGGACAATATTCTCAAGGGAGAATCTTTTTGGCAACCATGGCCGGAGATAACGGTAGTGACGGACGCCTCACTCACGGGGTGGGGACTCCACGCCAACAAACTGACAATCAGCGGTCGTTGGTCTCCATCAGAGTCCAAACTACACATCAACCTGTTGGAGCTGAGGGCAATCAGACTAGCGCTTAAGACCTTCCTGCCCTCTGTACGGGGGAAAAAATGTCCTGATAATGACGGACAACACAGTGGCCATGTACTACCTCAACAAGAGAGGATGTGTTAGGGTCACTACCACTGTGCAGAGAGGCAATGCAGCTCTGGTTCCCAGGCAGTACAAGAAGGAATTCCTCTGTCGGCAGTTCACATAGCCGGAAAGCAGAACACGACGGCAGATGCTCTGAGCAGGCAGAGCACAGTCTCCCACGAGTGGGAACTAGCTCAGGAAGTCCTTTAAGTGATATTTACCCTTTGGGGAACCGCTCAAGTGGATCTGTAATGAGGTTGCTTTTATGTTGTAATATTTTCTACTGTGAAGACATAAAATCGTAAGTGAGGATTAGTTCAATTGACATCACAGAACTTTACATCAATGAAAAAATAAAAGTATAGCTCCTGCCAATGTAGTCATAAGCATGTGTATAGATATCATTATTTGTTGTTGTCAATGAACCCATGACAATTTCCTTGGATTAAAAAAAAATCCTAAATGGGATCCACCACGACTACAACACCCTTTTATCAAAAGAAAAAACTGAATATCATCAAATATAGCAAGTGACATATATAATAATCTATAAAAGTATAGTAATGCTCACGTTTCAACATACAGAAGGTTCTAAAAATTGTAAGTCTTGTCATTGTGACATAGCCTATCGAGCCACCAAGAAACCTGTCTGTGGATTCAGGTAGAGTACTAGACTTCGCTATTCGGCCCTGTTGTCAATATTTAACATGGGTCAAGAGATATAGCAGCAACAGCATACCTAAGAGGTCTTCCATTTGCTCGGTCTGTGATAGAAAAGAGGCCAACAGTAAGTTATGACCAGTGATTGTTGAGTATGTTTAACATGCATCTGTATTATCGATACTGGCATTGGAAAGCTGAAATGTGAGGAATACAACTCAGTGATAACAATGGGAGGCATAGAACATAACAGGTGGCACAATAAATCACAATATTTCCTCAATCAGTTTTAATAGCGAGTATAAGCTAATTTGTGGCTTTATCACATATATTCTTTAAGAAATCTAAGAAGACAGCAGACCAAGTAGATGTTGAAACATGTTGTGGAATATAATTGAAAACGAGGAAGCATAATACATTCAAAACATTGTCCTTCTTTATACTCACTTCACTGTTTTTATGATGAAACATAGTGTGAACAGCATTGTCTCTTAACCTATGAGTCTGTCTGGATACCCTATTTTGTAAATTGAGAAGACTCGTACATCCCAGCAAGAAAGATCCTGGCTGCACACGTGGAAAGAATTGCCTCTTACATTCGTCAAGACATAATTGACATAGCTGTCTGCTTCGGAATCTGGAAATCCACAGTTGAGCAACCATTGACGCATCAGCGACACACCTTTTTGAGATAATGTGGAGCACCGTACCCAGTGTTTCGTTGAGTAAAGTTTGAACATTTGAGAAAGTATATCCCTGGAAAAAGGGCATACAACTTAACACTACACCCTGGCCTGAAAGTAAACAAAATTTTAAAAAAGAAACTTGATTTGGAAATGTTTTTATAATGAATTTATACAGCTAAACATATACTAATATTTGTGGTATGATCAGAATGAAATATTTTGAGACATTGTTTGTTTGGAGACCAAAACATTTGAAAGATTACATTTTTTCCATAGGAATATTGACACAACATGAAGACAGAGTTGATTTACCTGTAAGCTGAAGATAGTAAGAGCGATATAGAATTAAAGGTCAAAGTTCTGGATCGCTATATTTTTGTAAGCACGAAGCAGAGCAATCGTCTTTTTTTGGATTCTAAGTCAGATTTATACCCTGGGATACAGGGGTTTATATGTGAAATGGGGCGAATACAGGATGGTTTGTTTCTTTGAATAGGTAGGATAGTGTCTGTAGGGGTCAGGAAATGCTATGATGTACAATGACAATATGCTCTGTCTATACCTATAAGCAGGAGCTGGTATTAAAATGATTAAATTAGACCATTTGCTTGTCGCAGACATTATTGTTCACATTTCATAGTCGAATCAAGATGTATTCAATACATTAGAGAGAGAATCCATGTCTGTGTGGGGAGGTGTTGTGTTGGAATGTAATAGAAACATGTATTGCTATGTTTCCTCAATTGAATTTCAAAAGAGGACAAATGTAATTTCCTTGATAAACTAAGAGCACATTGTGAATTTGGCTATTGTGTCAAAATGAAGTCAGGACATGTGCCTATATTTCATTGTTGGAACCATCTACAAAGGACTATTTCTAGACACTCTGTCTGCAGAGGTCAATAGGCCACTTACATATAAAACTTGATTCCTTGGTGTTTGTATATTGACTGTGATTAGAGGGCCTTTCTAATTTCCTCCGGTACTTGTGGTGCACCCACCATACCAGACTCTTGATAAACTGTGTTTACACCTAGCAAACTGGGGGGCTGGCTCCCCTAAGGGGGCCAGAAGGAGAGGGACAGGTGACTGTTTTTATTCTCCAGCATGGAGTCTGGCATCTATTCACATGCTCATGATTATTCTGTGTCATCAGGCTGGGAATCCTTGGTAAAAGAAAAAACAGTTTCACTTTCACTTACAAACGGTGTTTCTCCTTTAAACAAATGTCTGTCCTCTGGGTCATACTGCCCAATCCAATGACAGTCTTCTCCCTATGCCCCTCCTGTGGCAAACATCTTCAGATTTTTTCCAGACGCTTCAGTGTTGGGAGTTCTCGAGTTTGCTCTGTGTGATACTATTTTTGTTCCAAAAGAGCCTGTGCGTTCACTTCTCCATCTGCCGACAGCGGGGATCCGTTGTCAGTAAATTTCAGCGCCCCTCAAGGGCCTTCGATCATCCTAGTTTCCACAAGGTGATGTGGCCGATTTCACGCCCTCCGACCATGACGAAGCAGAATGAAGGAAGGAAGATCCCTTCCCTCTTCAAGTCCTGCACCAAGTGCGGGCTGCGGAATGTGTTTGTTGAAGACGGCACCTGCAATGCCTCTACTGCCTGTATCCGGACCACAAGGACGGAGAATGGGAGCTATGCCTCAGTTTCTCCAAGAAGACGGCGAAGGATAGGCACAGTAGACAGGCGGCATGGCTGAACGCCAAGGCGTCTGCCACGTGCTCCGAGCAGGGTCATGCCTCACCCAGGACTATACGGTCCGAGGAGTACGGTCTTCTAATCCTTTAAGGGTGTCTCATCTGTGGGGGCCCAAGACAAGGCCAAGAACCGCAAGTCTGGGTCCTCTGGGGTCGCTGTAGAAGCAGGTCCCATGGTGAACAGGGTGCGATCGACATCACCCTCCGCCTCCATTGCCAACCGCCAACCAAGCTCCTCCTCGAAAAGGAAATCATCCAACCCAGCTAACCTGCGGGAGAAGCCGCAGACGGAGGAGAAGTAGGCCGAACTGCCCAAGAAGGCCCAATCGGCACAGGATAATACTTCAGCGACGATAGAGCTGGTGGCGGCTGCTCTCACGAAGCCTAACGGGGATGACCCTGTGAAGGTAGCTCCTGCAGCACACAAGGTATCCCTGCCCAAGAGGTGAGAAACGGCTGCAGTGACTTTGGCAAAGTCTGCTGGCACACCTGAGAAGGGGACACCGTCTCAGAACCCGGTTCCGGCCCCTCAAGGTGGAAAGGAGGGAGGGGGGCCCAGATCAGTCACAGGCCGTGGCTCAAGCCATGAAGGGTTCGTCCATGGACGACGAGGACCTGGGGTCCTTACACACGGTCCATGAGGACGTGGAAGAGCACTACGACGGCGGGGGCATAGTGATCGATCATGCCAGCTCCGCCAAGGGATGTGTCTCCGAACATCCTCTCGACCCTCCACACCCTGATGTCGGAGATCCAAAAGAGGATGCCACAGGGCCCACTTCCAATGGTACCCTATACCCCCACGATCAGCCGCCAGCAAAGAAGAGGAAGCGCCATCTGATGCCCCCATTTCAGCCTCCACATCCGCGTCAGGCCCCCTAAACCCCCGCAAGACCCAGACACGGATGGATACGGCCACGATGACGATATCGTCGCAGCGGGTGGTGGGTCCCTGCAGCATAGGCCGTCCCCACCAGATGAGGTGGGGTTGTTCCATTCCATGATCACCAGAGCCTCTGAGTTATTCCAGCTTGTGCCTGAAGAAACCAGGAAGGAGGGTTTCTTGCACCAGAGGCGCGAGGCCTAGAGGAAGACAATCAGGGCGGTATCCCTTCTGGACGACGTGTGGAAGGAAGGCCTAGCCCTCTTGAAGAACCCTTGCACGGCTCTGGCCAAACAGGATAGGCTGGAGAAGTAGTACCGGGTGCCAGAATCTGCACCCCAGTGCCTATGGTTGCAACCAGAGTCTCTTCCAGATACTTTTTGGTCAAAAAGAAAACCGGGGGCCCATTCTAGACCTACCACATCTGAACAAATACCACAAGTACCAAACATTCAGTATGGTCACGTTGCAATACGTGCTCGGCCAACTGGAAAAAGGAGACTTCTTGACGTTGATGGACCTGCAGGATGCCTACTTCCATGTCCCCATTCACAAGAAACAACTAACGTTTCTACGCTTCATAGTGCAGGGACAGCATTAACAGTTCAAGGCTCTACTTTTCGGCTTAAAGTCGGCCCCCATAGTGTTCACGAAGTGCCAGGCACCGCTGGCGGCCCATCCGCGTCTACAGGATTTATACGTATACCCGTATCTCGACGACTTGCTCATCCGGGCCCTCTTGCGAGAGTTGGCCATTGGACACACAGAGGCGACCGTCCAACTGCTAATGGATCTGGGATTCTCCATCAACTATCCAAAGTCCTGCTTGACACCATCACAGAACACGCTGTTCCTAGGAGTCAGATCCAATACAGTATTCTGCCTGCCGTCACCCTCGCAGGAGAGGGTAGCGGCCATTCAAGGGAAGGTGCAGAGGCTGTTGTCGATGAAGACCACCACACTGCAAACCATCAAGTCGTTGCTCAGCATGATGTTGTCTTGCATTTACCTTTATCCGGTTCTGCAGGTTACAGATGCAACCTCTTCAAGAATTCCTGGACGCTCGCCGGATACAGGTGTCCGGAAACTTCACAGACCAGCTCACGCTCGACAAGGAGTTCCGCCGGGTGATAAGGTGGTGGGGCGTCTGCTCCAACATCGCCCGGGGCACAGGGTTTCAAAACCCACCCATACCAGGAGATGGTCACCACGGACCCTTCCATGAAAGGCTGGGGAGCCCACACCGGCGTCTGCATGCCAGAGGCCTATGGCTGCCGGAGGAGAAGGATCTCCATATCAACATCCTGGAGCTACGGGAAGTGTTCTGGGCCCTCAAGTCATTCCTTCCATCGCTGAAGGGCAAGGTAGTGAGGATCTTAACGGACAATACCACCAACATGTTCTACATCAGGAAACAGGGGGGCACTCGATCCCCAGCGCTCTCCAAGAAAACACAGGACTTGTGGCGCTGGGACGTCAGACAAGAGATGTTCCTCGTTTCTCTTGACCTAGCGGGAGTCAAGAACACCATTGCAGAATCCCTCAGCAGGTAATTGCGCTCCTGCCATGAGTGGGAACTTCGGCAGGACCAGATGGACCGCATCTTCATCAAGAGGGGGAGGCCACAGATCGATTTGTTTGTGACGGCGGCAAACTCCAAATGCCAGACGTTTGCCAGCAGATTCCACAAACTGGCATTCTCCGTCCCGTGAGAAGGCCTGTTTCTGTACACGTTTCCTCCGTTGCCTCTCCTGCTACGAGTCATAAACACACTCTCACAGTGCCAATGCAGAATGATACTCATCGCCCCGGTATCAGGTATCAGTGCGTACCTTTGAAATCTCGGCTATCACACTGGTGTTTGCGTGCTCAATACGACTCAATTCCATCACAAAGGTACTGCTTACCAGCGGAGGCACCTACAAATGTTGTCACTGTCGTGCTTATTAAGCAACCCGTGCCATTTTCCCGCAAAAAGCAACAAAAAAAGCCACCACATCTATCAGTAAGAGTGCAAAATCAACTCAAACCGCCGAATGGCACATATTAGCATACCCTCCTGAAGAACCAGTATTCACGTACTGTGGAAACACGTGTCATTCTCAAGAATCAGAGAAATACTAAATACTAACAAAAACTCACAGTAAAACGGACTTAAAGGACTCTCAAGAAAATAGAGCATTCTTAAAAGATATGTGAAGTCAACAGTATATCCAACCTACAAGAAAAGAGCAACTTGAATAGATATCCATTGTGAAGTCAACAAAATATCTAATAAACAAGTATCCGTATCTGTATTGTGTCTCTGCCTGTTACTAAAAAAAACAATACATTTTTTGATAACTGTAGGCGCAACAACAAGGTAATACTCAATTTTGTCTCCGAGGCAGGTTTGGTACCCGGACCTTCTCATCCTGTCAGTGTCGCCTCCGGTCAAGCTGCCAGTGGTTCTTCTCACCAGAGAAGGAGGCGCGATCCTTCACCACGATCCAGGATCGCTGAACCTGAGGGCTTGGCTCCTGCAGCCCTATAGTTTGGAGGATATGAGTTGCCTGTGGACTGTAGGGAGGTCCTCGCCAAGAGCAGGGCGTTGTTGATTTTGAAGTGCTACGGTCACAAGTGGAAGCGTTTCGCTGAGTGCCACTGCACTGCAGATTCTTCCATACTATCCTTGGGCAAGGCCGGACTAGCGTACGCCTCTATCAAGGTACTTCTGGCGGCTATCTCCCGCTACACCAGGTCTCCAGGAAGATCTTTACTTTGGTCTCACCGACTTGTCAAGGAGTTCCTCAAAGGATTCTTTTGATCTTTCCTGCTGGTGAAGGTTCCTGCCCCGACGTGGGAACTCAACGTGGTACTGATGAGGTTGATTGGGGGGGGCCCTTTGAACCTATGCATCAGGCCCTTCTCATGTTCCTCTCTTGGAAAACAGCTTTCCAGGAGGGTAGGTGAGATCCAGGTCCTATCCTGCAAACAGCTATACCCGATTTTCCACGAATCAAGGGTGGTGCTGCGGACGCACCCCACTTTTATCCTGAAGGTTCAGTTGGAATTCCACCTCAACAAGCCTTTGGTGTTACCTGTTTTTATCCGAAGCCTTTGTCACCGGCTGAAAGGGCCTTGCACTCGCTGGACGTTGCTCGTGCCCTGAAGTTGTACGTGACACGCATAAAGATTTTTTGGAAGACTTCTCAACTGTTCGTTAACTTTGGTCCTGTGAATCATGGGAAGGCCTTGTACAAGGCTTCCATCTCAAGGTGGCTCTCTGGCTGCATCACTCACTGTCATCGGTTGGCGAACCGACCGATGCCCGGCCGGCCGAGAGCCCACTCAACCAGAGCGATCGCTGCGACGACGGCGTTCCTGTCTGGTGTTCCCCTGCTGTACATCTGCAGGGCGACTAAGTACCAGAGGTCCACGCACACCTTCACGAGATTTTACTGCGTTAACAGGGATTCCAAGGAGGAGTCCAGAGGCGGCCAAACAGTGCGACAACCTGTTTGCTTGAGGTGAGTCTGTTCCAAAGGTGAAAGTTGATTGCTTCTGTTGAGCTATGCCACCTCCCGTGGTTGTGTAATGTTGTACTGCTATGTATTCGTTACTCATGAGCATGTGAATCCAAGCCAGACACCCTGCTGGAGAAGGAACAAGTTACTTACCTGTAACTATTGTTCTCCAGCATGGGTCTGGCATGGATTCACATGTAAACCCTCTGCAGCTCTTTTTGGTCATACTGCCACTTTACGTGCTTACCAAATCTGAAGATGGCTGCCAGAGTATGGGCTTGGGGAGAGGACTGTCATTGGATGGGGGCAGTATGATCCAGAGGACAGTGATTGGTTTAAAGGAGAAATACAGTTTGTGAGTCAAAGTGAAACTGTTTTTTCTTTTACCGAGGATTCCCAGCCTCACGAAAGGGAATATTCATGAGTATGTCATAAGCTATAATCACTGGATACCGATAACATTTTGAATAGTTTCCAGACCAGACACTCAGAAAGCAGAGTCGATACTCACTACCCACCCTAATCGATACCACATGTTTTGCATCAACATCTCCAACGTTACCACTTATGAACCCTACCATTCTTCTTTTCTTATAGAGGACCAAACAGCGGGACAGACTATAGTTGCAGAAGGGAGTGCTTTACAATACCACTTACATTTTATTTGAAAGGTGGTATGAAGCGAATTATGCCATACGTTTGAATACACCACGACTGCCCCTAGGAATATAGTGTCAACATGTGAGCGGAGGCATTTAATTTCTTGAACCGTGCATAATGTTCTCTATTTCTAAAAATGAATATATCTTGAATCACAATATGCTCTCTTAACATAGAATAAATAACATTTCTTTCATGATATTTATGTAAATGCTGCGTATATACAGCATATTTACAAAAAGATATATCGGAACAAAAGCATCTGCTATTGACTTTAAATGGTGTCATTTAGCAACTAGTACTGTCTACTTCTCTTCTTTTTTACTAATGGATATTTGGATTTAAAAATGTGTATGTTGACAAGCATGAGACGTGTTTTTGGTGGCCCCTTTTTGACAGATACATTTTGTGACAAATTGTGGACCGTGGCACATAATCTAGTCCCCATTTCGGCATTCTACATGCACGCTAAAGCGCTGGTGACAAGCACACTAGAACTGTTGAGTTATTCCTAAAGCTTTGCATGCTTCTCTCATAAATTGACTAGCAAACTGAGTACCTCGGCCGCTGTCTGTACTGAGAGGCAATCCAAACCGAGGAATGAACTCTTCTAAAAACTTTTTTGCCACCGTGACAAAGTCAGCATTTCTACATTGTTGGGCCTCCATCTACCCAGAAAATACATTTACAACAAACCAACAGCAACCATGGTTCATACATGTATGAAGTCAGTATGCACATGTATAAATGGGCCTTCTGGTACAGGACGTGCAGTCATCCTTGTGGGCGCTGCTCTCTCAACATTATATGTTAGACATATAACATAATTTCCACAATACCTCTGAGCCATAGAGGTTAAACCAAGAGCCATCCAATCTCGATGCAAAAAAGTGATCATAGCAGTCCACCCTTTCAGCTTCTGGGGTTTGATCTTGGTGGATTGCCAGACTGGAAAGGAAAGTGATGGGTGGCCGTCAAACTGCAGCACAAACAGGTAATTCATCAGGAGCCAGCGGCCCATTTAAGGTTGCTGTGTGAGCTGCACCATGATATGATATGGCATTTATAACGTGCCTATACACAAGTGTTTCAAGGCGCTAATGTGTTTTCCAAAGTTGTGGAGGACTGTGAGGGATTGTGTCCCTTACATTTCAAGATAGCTACAGCTGCAAGAAGTAACAGTGCATTCAATAAAGCTGATACATATTTTCTATCTAATATTGGCTTGCCCGTGGAAGTTAGATATCCACGCTGCTTCCAAAGGACACTGAAGTCGTAGACCACCCGGTGGCGTACCTGGAGTCGGCATAGATCGTAGCAGATCTATCTCGGGCAAGAGCAGAGGCACGGGTGAGAGCCACACATTTGGTGACCTGTGCTGATTTTGCCATAGGTAATAGATAAGCTTCTAGAACAGCATGGGGGGATACATACAGAATAACCAGAAATCAGTTCCTCAATTTCTGGGACACGGATACAAGATCTGTCAACTAACAGAATCAGGTCAGGATTCAACAAAGTTACATCAGATAGATCAACATGGGGTAACAAGAGTGTCTCCACAACAACCTGACTGTCATGTGGCTTCCCATCCTCTGGGGTTGGTAGCAAAGAAGCATGATTCAGAACTGACTATCGTTTCAAGGTCTCATTGGTGACAGAAATAAGCAACTTTTCAGACTGGGCGAGACGGGAATTCCACACATGCAGTGTATTCCCTTTAATCAATAATGACAAGACAGCGTGGGGAACTGCAAGCATTATAGGATGCCCCTGGACAAGAGAGTCTGTTTTTCTATCAGCTGGGCAGCAGTGGTGATGGCTCACAGAGAAGCTGGGAGTCCTGCAGTTTTGGGGATCTAAAGCTACGCTGTGGTAGGATACGGGCCGGGGCTTATCACTGTGTCACTTGAGAAAACCTGTTGCGCTCATCACAGAACAGCACAAAGGGGTTACTGCAATCTGGCAAACCTAAAGTGGAGCCACTGCAAGTGCTTGCTTAATGATGACAAAGGTATCTTCTTCTTACTGAGACCCTGGCAGGGGCTCAAATCATACATGAGGCTCTGAAGGGGCTTAACTATGGATACATATCCCAGGACTCACTGCCTTCAGTAACTCACCACCCTGAGGAACCTCTGCGTAGATGCCTTGTGACCCTTTTCTTACTCACAAACTTCCAAGATGGGGGAGGATAGAAGCAGATCATCTACGCACTGCACCAGCATTGACCATCCTCAAAACGGAACCGAATCAAGACCTTTCTTTTAAATTTGGGAAAACAAAATATGGCTTTCTACGTATAACATTGGAAGCCTAATGAATGTATGCTGATTACATTTCTGTGGATTTCTGGGTAAATGTGAACAGGTACATAGCTGCCAGGATGTATGGGTATAGAGAAATATGCTGAACACACATCTATAACAGTAAAATATTTACCTGAGTATGGAATACATGACAAAATGTTAGCCGGATCGGGTACAACTGGAAATGCTGGTAACACAGCTGTCTTAACAGCGCGCAAATCCTGAATAAAATAATAAACCACTTTTAATGGTTTCTTAGTGGGTAAAATAGGTGAATTGCAGGAACTATGGGTTGGTACAATGATACCTTATTGAAGAAGGGATTCTATTGCTGGGCGAATGCCTTCTTCAGCCTGTCGGGGAAATAGGAAACTGAGGTACAAATGGAAGGGTCTTGGCAGGATTCAGAGCCATTTTGACAGGTTCATCATTAATCATATAACCAGTGTCATTTGCGTGGGTTGACCATCATTTCTGCAAACAGAGAGTGTCAGCCCGGGCTCAAGTATTCAAATGGGTTATTTCCTGTGATACTGCAGGCACCTGGTGCTTTCTGTGAGCAGGAATATCAAGGTATACACCATCAGGGGAACAGTAAATAGAACAATTTTGCTTACCCAATAAATCGAATCCAAACAAATTCACAGGAGAATAAAGACTCAACAAGAATGCATGTTAATCAGAAATTTGACTTATTTTGACATCAGCAGAGTGGACACAGGATGAGGTATTGGAGTGCCCCCTATGCCTACAGCATTAACTACCTCATCATAATGCATTGTTCGTGAACATTTAGATGCTTTTAATGAAGAGCGTGATTCTCCAGTATCAACCAAACCTGAAATCCTTTGACCAGTAAAAGCACAGTCAAAATACAGGGCAATAGAATCAATCGATATAAGTGGTGCAATAAGTTAAGTTCAGAGACCACTAGACAATCCTAACCATCGGTCTGAAGTGGTGGCAGTGGAGGCCGAGACCTTGTCATTCCGCTTGGCTCGCTTGGCTCGCTTGGCTGTCATACTGAGACCGATGTGGACACTCTGCTTTCCAGTGCACTCATTACACTGATAACTGTACGTATTTGTGTAATTCTTTCAGCAATTTGCCCTGGCTCATATGATTGGGGTGCTCCTCTCCCTCTTCACCGTCCCCGCCCTCATCCACTTGCCACGGGGCGAAAACTTTCCCTTCCCTAACATCCCTTTCCCTTCCACTAACATCATTAGTGAAAACTATAACTCCCACAATCCCTACTTCCATTCTAGATGTCCAACTACTGTGACAAAGAAGAGGCAGATGGGAGTCATGAGGATTACGAATATGAGTCAAAAGGCAATGGTTTCCTATGGGCAGTCTCCATGTTGTCCCGATAATGAGGCAGAGTCTGGCAGGGAAGGACAACTACTCACACCCAACTCCAATCAACTCTAATTGGGAGTATAAAAGCAGCCGCCGGAAACAGCATTTTGAGCGAGCTGAGGATGCAGGAGGGTGCCAGAAAGCCAGAGAGAGAGCCATGCAGCTGAGAGGAATCTTGAAGGCCTGGAGGAGGAAGGACTACCCATACACTGAGCTTGACTGTGCAGGGGAGGCTGATAGTGTGGAGTGAAAGCTGTGCTTCCAGTGCGCCTAAACCAGGGGCAGCTGGGGTTGCCTGGTGACGGCCACAAAACTACTCCCCTGCTGGGTCGAAAAGAAGAGCGCAGGCCTCTGGGAGGGGAGCTGGCAAGACCCTGGCCCCCGGTAGATACCCAAAGTGCTCCTGCTGCTTCTTAAACCACGAGAATGCAGTTTCTGGGAGCTACTGAACTAGGGGCACAATATCCAGAAGTTAATTATGGGACTGGAAGTCCACATTTCTTTCTTTTGGTTTTAGCATAAATCGAAGAAGGGTCCAAGCCTGCCAGAGGGAGACCCTTTGTGAACTTTGAGAGAGGTCCAAGCTCGGCAGAGGGAGACCCTATGTGAACTTTGAGAGGGGTCCGAGCCCGGCAGAGGGAGACCTTTGTGAACTTTGAGAGGGTTCAGAGCCCGACAAAGGGAGAACCATTGGTGAAGAAGAAAAAGCTGAATCTTCAACACGGCCGGTGAGTCGGAGGCAACATGCATGAAATCGGTCACTGAATGAAGGTCGAGGGATGGCAAAATGCAAAGCAATGCTTGTGATCCCGAGCGAAAGGGAATCATAGGGAATGATAAAAGGCGTGCGCCCGACTAAGGGAAGGCCGAGAAATTGTGGAAGCTAAATAGTTTAACCCTGGCTGAGGGTAACCAGAGTGAAAACTAAACAACAAATGAGTAATTGAACTTTGAAGCCAAGATACGATGCCTTAGACATTGGTCCAGCACCACGTGTGTGCTCATTCGAAAGTCTCTGTTAGGTATCCAACTGAAAGGTGACAAATGCTAATGAGTGATAAAGCATTGTGAAATCAAATTGGTCCTGCAACGGGTCAGCAAAACCCTGTGCACATTTGAAAGTTTTTGATAGCAATAGTATAAAGAAAGTGATGACAAAGTAAATTGAAGTTGGCACACGCACCGGCAGAGGGTGATCAGCTGAGAGCTTTTTGGTTAAAGCAAGTTTATGTTGAAAAGCTCAAATTGGAATTAGTCTGAGCCCGGCAGAGGGAGACTAATTGAACATTGTCTTAAAAGGATCTGAGCCCGGTTGAGGGCGATCCGGGGTATGATCCCAGCTAAGGGGGATCCAAGGTGAATCGTACATTACTCAATGCCATTAACACGATAGCAACAATAGAATTGCGCAAATCCAAACCTTGTGCGCATCTAAACTCATAGTACACCCTACAGAAACTCAAAAGAAACTCAGAAGCTCTTTGGAAAAGTCTCCCTTCAACAGCCAACAAGGATAATTTCTTACTAGCATCCCTCAATTATAAAGAAGCCATTGTTCAAGCAAAAAAAGACAATTATAACAACTGCATGACCAAAGCCAAATCTAGCACTAAGGAACTTTTCAACATTCTCAAAGAACTAGAATCTCCTGCCCCATCACCAGACACCTGCACCAAAGATATCTCTTGGTGCACTAATATTCAGAAAGCATTACAAGATAAAATCTCAATGCTTCAAAGTAAAATAGAATCCAAAAAAACTCTACATCACTAATGCAGCCTCCACACTAACTCCCCCTCCTCCAGGCCGGAATACCCACAACCAATTCAACTTCTCCCCCTTGCTACTAAAGAGGTTGAGGACATCATCACAAAACTCCAAATGCTAGGGAGATGTCTGCCCTGCTACTACCATTAAAGAGGCAGCGAAGGAACTCGCCTCATTCATCACATCCCTTATCAATGCATCATTCAAATCTGGTATTGTACCCAATAACTTAAAGGGTGCCTGGGTACTCCCACTACTAAAAAAAGCCAACTCTAGACCCAAAAAATCCATCCAATTATAGACCCATTACCACTGTGCCCTTTCTGCTGAAAATACTAGATCGAGCAGCATACCTGCATATTCAACAACATCTAGAATCAGAAAACCTTGTAAGTCTTTGGCAATCAGGGTTCAGACCCAGGCATGGGACTGAAACAGCTCTGATTGACATTAAGACCCAAATGCAAGCCCTAAAAGGCAAACTGGCCCTTCTCCTCCTAATAGATCTGTCAGCAGCATTCGACCTATTAAACCATAAAGTCCTTTGCAACCATCTAACGTCTGCTGCACATTTCTCGGATAAAGCTAGCGCTTGGATCCAGTCTTTCCTAAACAACAGATCTATGAGGGTCTTTGCACCATCAGCCTCTCCTGAACCAACACCTGCCTCTTGTGGAGTCCCTCAAAGATCTTGCGTGTCCCCAACACTATATAATGTGTTCACAAAGCCTCTGTTTGATTACCTATTTGGGTGTGACCTATACCAATTACGCTGATGACACCCAAATAATCATCCCTATCTCCGGAGACTATGCTACGGATAGCAAAACACTTAATGACATCTACCTCATCATACAAGCCTGGATGGCTAAGCATGGACTCTGTCTTAATGATGATAAGACAGAGTTGCTCCTCTTAGCATCCCCAGCAAACCTCAACAAACTAGAGGAACAATTCACCTCCTTTAACATTGATGGGAACATAATCAAAATCTCTAAGGATGTAAAAACCCTAGGCATTTACATTGATTCTGCTCTCTCACTAACAAGACAAACCAATGCAATTGCCTCCTCTTTGGCCTATACCTGCAAATGAATCACTGCATGCAGACCATTCATCACAACGGCAAACTGCATCACGATAGCCAGAGTCCTAGTCCTGTCAAAACTCTATTTTAATGCGCTGTATCTAGGAAACATCCAACAGAACCTAAATAAGATGCAAGTCATATAAAACAATGCCATCAGATCAGCAATGAACATCCTGAGATCACAACACATCTCCGAAACCAGATGCAATCGGAACTGGCTATCCATCAAGCAAAGAATTGCACTCAAAACCCTGTCACTCACACACAAGTGTCTCGCTAATCTGACACCTAAATATCTGACTAACAGTCTCTCACGCAACATACCAGCCCGTTCTACCAGAACCGCTCAGACACATTGCCTCAAGATTCCCAGGTTTGTATTTATTACATTTTTATATAGCGCTTTACGCCAAAGCGCTTTACAAGAGAACAATAGAGAATACAATAAGCATGGAAAAACAACATGTGAATCAAGTAACAGAAAGCAATACATGCAACAATTTACAACAGATTACTTGAATGCAGTGGTGTAAGATGAGTGGTGTAGGACTGTAGTGAGAGAAGCAAAAAGAAGGAGTAAGGATGGGTAGTAGGATAGAAATGAGAGAGGTAGCAGAAGATGTCAGGGTGGGGAATGGAGGAGACAGGATTTCAGAGAGGTGTGGAAAGAAGGGTAGGAGGAGATGGAGCAGATAGGGAGATGTTTCCAGTGGGAAGGGGCAAGTAGTTGGAAAGAACGGAAGCAGGTTGGGACACATGGTGATGGAGGAGGAGTGAGTAGGAAAAGTTCGGCCGAGTGGAGGGATTGAGAAGGGGTGTAGAAAGAGAGGAGGGAGGAAAGGTAGGGTGGAGAAAGACCATAGAGGGATTTGAAGACGAGACAGAGGAAATTAAATGTGAGCTGGGAGTGAAAGGGGAGCCAACCTAAGGAGGAGAGAGATGAGGAGATGGAATCATAGGGTGAAAGAAGAAAGAGGGAGCGGGATAGCAGAGTGTTAGATAGATTTAAGGGGGGTTAGGTGAGTAGAGGGGAGTCCGAAAAAGAGGGTGGAGCAGTAGAAGAGTCTAGAAAAGACGAGAGAGGTGACTAGGAGTTTAGTAGCATGGAAAGTTAGGAAAGGACACATTTTACGGATGTTATAAAGGTGGAAGCAGCAAGATCTGGCAGTGAGAGAGATATGATGGGAGAGGTTTAATCTACAAAGACAGGAGGGATTAGCTTCCCTGTTCTAGCAGCCAAAACCTGGAACGCTCTCCCTATAACGCTAAGATCTGAACCCTCCTACCATTTGTTCAGGAAAAATGTAAAGTTGTGGCTTCACGAGTAAGAAAGTAGCAGCTCCTTGTGACATTGCCCACCCATGAACTGTTTTGTACTGACACTGTAATTATTGTATTCACAGATACGCATATAACTGAACTATTTGTATATATGTAATTATGCAAGTCAAGCCCCCTTTGGCAATACTACTGTACCCATTCTACGCTTCTGCATGAAACTAAACTGTATGCATGCAACTTTGTAAACTGTAAGATAAACGTATGTAATTATGTAACTTGTAAGATAAGCGCCCAGATGCCTCAGGGCTCGGTGCACTCTACAAATAAATAAACTAAACTAAACCAAACCGTGAGTCACATGAGAAAGAATATCCTACGAGAAAGTGGATGCACAAACAGTCTACTTACATTATGTTAAGATGATCTAAGCCCGGCTCAGAGGGATCATAGGTGAATAGTGAATCGTCTGAGAAATTGAGTACTTGTGAAAATCTGAGAGAAAAATTACTTATTGTTTGTTTGCACATCAGGCCCTCTGAAAGAAGAGACTTTCAAAGGCGAAGAGACTTGGACACTGAAGGCCCTGATGCTAATGATTGTACTGTGTCCTCGTGCTAGAGAAGCCAAAGACTGTGCTAAGCTCGAGTGTACTGCCTTTTCCCGTGCTAAAGCGTGGAGAATGGAGGCCAACGGCCACAACATCCTGACATAACATTTCGTGAACACTTCATTCGTTTTCATAATCTTATTTCCCACACTATTTGTATTTAGAGGTAAGGATTGGCAATAGGATTATTAGTATAGGCCCTTTTATTTTGACTAGACACCACTATCGTTATTATTATTTGATGGTCGTAGCTTGCTCCCATCTATAGATTTAGGATTAGATAGGCGTTTTTCAAACCCTTTTTGAAGTTCAATAAATACCCTTGAACTGTGGTCAATTGTGCCTGTCTTACTGTTGAGACCATGCCTTCCTTACATACCCCATATGTTTGGCTACAGTAGCTTCTTTTTGTCTTTCAACTGTTTCATGGAAATGCTGTGCAGCTAATAAAACTTCAACCAAACCCTTTCCTTCCCAACCTATTAGTAATGCTTAAATTCCTTCAGATACCTTAGGTTGCAAACCTGTAACAAACGGAGTCACCACGGCTTGAGGTGTATGAGCGCTGCATCAGCAATCCCAGAATGTTGTTATAAGTATCGTATCAATCGCTTGAGATATTTTGCAGGATTTACTCCCGTCTTACTTACTAGCAATTATTTTAGACCAATCGGTCGCTCGAGGACACATTTCAGTGATAGTTTGCACCAGTCTATCAGTAAAAGTTTTCAAATACCTAGCAGTGGCAGGTTCTTCAGCTGGCCAATTGGTGCACACTTTATACAAGGTAAATGTAAATGTAGGCAGCACTGCTTGCAAACTATTGATTCAAATCAACACAAGTGGGGTGATAAGTCTATTATGACCTCAAGTTCCTCCTGGAACTAAACATATTTTCTCGTAGCTTTGGAAATCTCTGAACAATATTAAACAAATCAGTAGCGCTCCAGGGGGCATGGACAGTAACTAAAGTATCACCTCCTGCCAGGAGTTGTCTAAGCGGCAATGCACCAGTGCTGGTATTGGCTTGCAAGTTCGGAAACCCTTCTAACGTAGCTGAGGAAGGCGAAAAATGTTTTCAGATCTGTGCTTGTATTTCTGGGCTGAAACGACCAGCCATACGATTTATTGGCGGTTGGGTAGAGTCTGGGCTAGCTGATTGTTGATCGGGTGTAACATTTAAAAGGGCATGGTTATGTTATGTTATTGGGAATTTGTATACCTCTTTTTTTTGTTATTGGTAAGTGTCCAAATTTTCTTAGGCTTTCCCTTAACTGGGGCTCCCTTTGGATTACAGGATATAATCGTTTGTACCTCGCTTTATGGGCCATTACCTGCAGGTTAGAGTACTCGGTTCTCAGGGATTTAACGTCCTTCTGGAATTTTCTTGAATGTCTTTCAATGCCCTGGTTCAGTCTGCCTATTCGTAGCTTTGAAAATACCAATCGAGATAATTGTCACATTGCCGTTGGTGTACACGTGCGCCTTTCTTTTCTAATGCCTTGCATGAATTAATTATTCTGTCAAAGTGAATTGAGGGTGTCTAGGTGACTCACTCTGTGTATATTGTGACTTTTATCCAGGTACTTACATGCTTTGGCCGAAGAGTGAGTAAAGATTAAGTTTACTGTACTTCGTTTAGGGGGAAGCAGCACTTGTTTAGACGACCATGGACCCATTCTCATGGGCATAAAACAAGGAATCACTTATTATTCCTAACTCAGTTTGCGTCAGGACGCTATTATGTCCCATGAGTGGCGATGTGGGTATGGCTCATTAACTGACGGCTCTGCTACGTCTGATCAGAGGCTCGGCTATTACCACCTGACCTGCGTTTCTCCAACAGTACAGAAATGTCAGTGATAGTCGCAAGTGTTGGTCAGATTTCAGACGACTGCTGGTACACAGCCTATGTCCCCCCTTTATGCTACCCACAATGCAGAGCGATTTGACCTTTTTTAGAGACTTGGTAGGTAAGGCCCAAAGACAAGACACAAAAATTAGTAGAAACAAAGCCTAAAACAGCTCCAGTACTATAATAGAAAAGAGTGTGAAATAGAATGGAAGGTCACAACGGAGTTGCACATTGAGGCCTCTCACCTAAAATATTTTCTTAACACTCATACAGAACCCATTCACCCTACTCCCTAATTCATACTACAATAACTTGACCGGCACAGTGGTCTCATGTTTTCCTAAATCTGTAGGGAGCATGGATGCGCTGCTTCTAAACTGCAGTGGCCAACCGCTTTTACTTTTCCTTGTTCAGATAAACAGTTCTATAGACAGGATACTTTCCCTCCTGGCCCTTGGATAATCACAACGTATTTCAGACTTCAGATTTCAGAGGCAAACATTTACCCCAAAAAAGACAAAGGGCTACCCCTAGGTAGCAGTGCTGGCAAGGGTAATAATTAATGAAAACATCTACAAATGGTCCAACACTCTGTGTAAATTATTTACAATTGATTAAATCTTTCTTAAAGGGGCGCGTGTATCTATACTGGATATCACACTGGGTAGCTACAGCATACGGAGGCTATAGAAATGTGATGCTGATAAAAGACAGTAATGTGGCTGAACTGTATTGAGTGCTGGCCTGTAACTTGTTATTACAAGGAGAAAGTCCTGTGCACAATGTTCATGAAGACTTTATTGACTTACTATAATTGCCGGTTGGTCGTGAATACAAAGCAGTGGGAATGACCACTCCACCACGAACGCGTCTCGCAAGGCTCCTTTTCGAGGAAATTCCCGCGAGAAGAACCTTTTGCACTTCCGGTTGACACTGGAGGCGAAGAGGTCCACTTGAGGGGTCCCCCAAAGGACAAAGATCTCCAGGCGAATCTCCTGAGCCAGGTCCCACTCATAAGAGATCGTGCTCTGCCTGCTCAGAGCGTCCGCCGTCTCGTTTTCGTCTCCGGCCAGATGAACTGCCGAGATCGACATTTCCTGCTGGATGGCCCAGAACCAGAGCTGCATCGACTGCCTGCACAGAGGAAGTGACCCTGCCCCCCCTTTTTGTTGAGGTAGTGCATGGCCACTGTGGTGTCCGTCAGAATCAGGACATTCTTTCCTCACACAGTCGGCAGAAAAGCCTTCAGGGCAAGCCTGACGGCCCTCAGCTCCAACAGATTGATATGGAGTCTGGAATCCGACAGAGACCAATGACCGCTGACTGTCAACTCGTTGGCATGAGCTCCCCATCCCGTGAGGGATGCATCCGTCACGATCGTCACCTCCGGCCAGGGTAGCCATAATGGAGCCCCCTTCATCAGATTGCCTTTGACGGCACACCACAGAAGGTCCTGGGCGACCGAGGGCGGCACCTGAACGGGGTCCGACATTCTGCCGGAGGACTGAGACCACTGGAGCTTGAGTGCCCATTGCAAAGATGTCATCCGCAACCTGGCCCCTGGCACCAGAAGAATGCAGGTTGCCATGAGGCCGAGAAATCTCAAGAACTCAAATGCAGGGAGACTCTGGGCATGTTGGAACTTGTGCACCAGCTGCTGAATGTGATGAGCCCTCACCTGGGGAGGAAAACACTCCCCCAGGGACATGTTGAGCACTGCTCTGATGTATTGGAGCCTCTGAGTTGGCATCAAGTGGGACTTCTTTAAGTTGAGGGAGAAGCCCAGCCTGTGGAGGGAGTGGCAGGTGACGGACAGATGATTCAGGACTTGCTCGGGAGAGCGCGCCCTGATCAACCAATCGACGTAGACGTGAATCCCCCCTTTCCTGAGATACGCTGCCACCACCACCATGAGCTTGGTGAAAACCCTTGGGGCGGAGGTCAATCCGAACGGCAGGACCCGAAACTGAAAGTGCAAGTCCCCAAGCGCGAACCTCAGGTAGTACTTGTGCTTGGGATGGATCGGCACATGAAAATAAGCGTCCTTGTGGTCGCGAGACACCAACCAGTCATGAAGTTGAAGGGCCTGGAGGACTTGAGAGAGAGTAACCATCTCAAGTCCATGATGGGTCTCAATCCCCTGTATTTCTTCGAAATCAAAAATAAGGGGAATACCATCCCTTGTTCCTCTCCGCTACAGGCACCAGTTCTATGGCGCCTTTCTCCAGCAGGGATTGAATTGCCTGCGCAAGGAGCAGATCCGAACTCTTCAAAGAGAGATTCCGTGGTGGATTGTCGTGAGGCCTCTGCCGGAAAGGAAGACAGTAGCCGTGGGCTATGATCTCCAGAACCCACATATCTGAAGTAATGGCACGCCACTCTACAAGATGCTGTGGCAGCCTTCTCCCAACCGGCGAACCATGGGACATGGCCTCATGACTGAGCTGAAGCGGCTGCGGCATTGCCTGAGGGCAAAGAGGCAACTGCCCTAGCGGCCTTGGCCCCTCAAGTACCCTGCTTTCCACCTCTGGCACTCCTACGGTGGCCACTTTGACTGGCAGCTCCTCTTGCTTTACCAAAGGATGAGTAATAATGAAAGGAACCTCCCCTCCATTGCTGTCCCTTAGGACGAAAAGATGGAGGTTGGCGAACTGCAGCGCCCAACGACTTCGCTGCAGCTTTGGAGGTCTGCAACCTCTCAAGGCTCTCGTCAGCCTTGCTGCCAAAAAGATGTTCACCATCAAAGGGCATGTTGAGGAGCAGGGACTGCACATCAGGAGCGAACCCCGACTTCCGCAACCACGCTAACCTGCGTATTACGGTGCTCGCCGCCATGGACCGGCTGACGCAATCTGCCAAGTCCAAACCCGACTGAACGGCCTCACACATGGTGTCCTTGCCATCCTGGACCATAGCAAGAAAACCATCCCGTTTGTCCCTTTCGGGAATATGTTCAACCGCTAAGGAAACACAATCCACAGAGTGTGCGTGAAACGTGACAAGGCACATACGGAGTTGGCCGCCTGAAGAGCCATACCCCCTGAAGAAAACACTTTCTTCGCCCAACCATCAAAATGCTTGTCGTCCCTATCAGGAGGGATGGTAGGATACAACGCCTGCTTTGCTGGGGCCGTAGCCGCCTGCACCACCAAACTCTCTAGAGTGGGGTGCTTGGTCACGTAGCAGGGGTCGCTACTGGCTGGGCGATATTTTCGCGGCAAAGACTTGCCCACTGCCGGGAGGCTCTCCGGAGCAGTCCAAGCCGCCGCCGCCACCCTCCTCTGTAGAACCATATGGAACGGCAGTACCGGGTCAGTTGGTGGACCTTGGTCGAGGATATCCGTGAGGTCATCCTGAAGAAAATCCCCTGGGGGAGCAGACCACCCCAAGTACTCGGTGACCCTAGACATAAGGCGCCGGTACGAGGGGTCGGCCTGGGTGCCAGGCTCAGGCCTACAAAACTCCACCTCTGGCGAGGTGTCCAGACCACTGGCGTCGTGCAGGGACTGACGCAGGTCCTCAATCTGGCTATGGCCCAAAAGAATCTCATCTGGCACCGTATCAGGAACCATGCCATCATCAGAGCTCTCATCCACCTCCGAAATGTACTCAAGATGGCGGAAAGTGGGCACAGAATGGGGAACAAAGACATGCTTGACCTTGGCCAGAGCCTTTCTAGGGGGTACCACCGTGCCCCGGGGTACCTCAGACACCACAGCCTCGAAAGGCGTCGAGTGAACGCGGCACCGACAGCGTCGACGGCGTCGGCACAGGCCTTGAGGGCGGAGCCCCAAGCGTATCCCTCGACATCCTGGGCGCCGATGGCGTTGATGACTTCCTCGGAGGCGGAGCCTCGAGAGAGTCCCTCGACGACCTTGGCGCCACAGGCATCGACGTCTTCCACGAAGACATCACAGGCTCACACGGTCTCGAGCGCTTTGAGGACCGGGACCTGGAACGGGCATGACTAGAATGATTCCCCTTGTCCTCGCCCGAAGGCGTACGAGCGGTGTCTCTAGTCCGATCACGACCGACCCCACTCGGAGGCACGGACGGACCAGTGCCCTGCGATTAGAGAATCGCTAGCATCTTCTTACCGAAGGAAGCCTATTCCTCCGGCGTCACATGCTTGGTGGGATAAGCGACCCGCCGACGGGCGGAGTCCTCGGATGAGGACAGGGAAGGCGACCGATGACGGCGCTTCTGGGAGTGCCTTGAAGAGGCAGAGGAGTGGCGGGACCCACTCCGGGACCGAGACCCACTGGACTTCCGATGACAATGCGGAGAGTCGCCCCTCGAATCATCCGTCGAAAGCCCTGTGGACCTCGACTTCCGGGGCTTGGACACCTTACCGACCGACAGTTTCTTCTTGCACTCCCGCAAGGCTTTGGACGTAAGCGACTGGCAGTCGACACAATCATCTGTGTCATGGGCCTCCCCGAGGCACCAGAGGCAGGCGTCGTGCGAGTCCGTCACCGACATCTTGGACCCGCAGTCCCTGCACTTCTTGAAGCCCGGACACGGGGTGGAAGAAGAGGTAGACATCTCGAAGGTTTTGTACTACACAAACGAACAGGTTCGAAGAACCGAAAGAACAGAAACTCCAAAGAGTCGAGGCGCGCCGAGATCTCCGAAGCGAACACGTTCGTGGAAAAAATAGAACCAAGGCTACGGGAGTCGTGCGTCCTACTTATAACATCCAGTGACGTCGGCCGTCGGAGGATGTCCTCGAGGGCGGCGTATCGATGTCATCAACGCAGGACGCAGACACCGAAAGATTTTCCGAAGCAGCACAGCTGTGGTGATTACTGTCATAGATATGGAATACGTCGGAGGACCCAATCCCCTCGAACAGTGGTTTGAAAGTCACATCATCATTTTTTAAAACAAAAGTCAACTCAAGAAAGGAAATTAAATGTTCATAAATTACAATAGAGAAAAGACAATGGATCCAAACAAACTAAAAACAGAAAAGAATCCAAGCCCTAATCGCTGTAGACATATAAAAAGACAAAAAAAACCTTCTTCAATCTGAACAGAAATCAGTTGCCCAAAAGGTTAAGACAAAACTGGGTGATTAAGTAAGATTGAAAGTTGGAAGAGCACAAAGATATCCTCTTTTCAATGCTATTCGTTTTTGAACTTGCAGCTTCAATGTGCTATTTCATTAACTGCAGTCAGTCTTAAATAGACTGCATGATTTTTACATAGGAATATGTACCATTTCAATTCTACTTAGAGCAATTCTTCACATGCAAAAAAGTATCCTCAGAGAATCTAAATCTTCTCTGTGAGGGTATCATGAGTCCAATCTTCAATCAGTCAATAATGCAGTCCTAGTGGAGTCTCATCAAAATAAAAGGGACTTGACTAAAAAACCTATAGCCAATCCTTACCGATAAGTTACAAATAGTGTGGGGTAATGTTCATGAAAAAGAAAAGTATTCACAAAATGATAAGTCAGGATGTTTAGGCCATTGGCCTCCCTTCCCCATGTTTTCAGCACGGGGCAAGACATTCACTTGAGCATAGCACACTCCTGGGCTTCTTCGGCACAAGGACACAGTTCTATTACACGCATCTATCCCCAAGTCTTTTAAGTTATCAAAAGTCTCTTGATACAGAGGGCCTGATGTATCAAACAAACGAAAAAAGTTCCCTTCCAAGTATTCCAAGATCACTTTTCTACCAGAATATTTAGTTTGGAACCCCCTATTCCGGGCTCATATCCTCATGTCCAGTGCTTATAAAATATCTTTTCTCGGGTGACTCACGGTTCACCCTGGACACCACTCAGCCGGGCTCAGATCCCTTTTTTACACAATTAGTCTCCCTTAGTCGGGCTCAGACCAATTACAGTTCATATTAGCAATCCAAAGACTCTCAAATGTGCACAGGGTTTGGCTTGACCTGTTGCAGGACCAATTCGATTTCACAGTACACAATTTTACACTCTATTGGATGTCTGATAGAGTCGTTTGAATGAGCACCCACATGGCGCCAGACCACTCTGTATATGGCATCTACCTTGGTTTCAAAAGTTCAGTCATTCCTGGGATATTCAATTATATTTGCGTCGCTCATCACATACGCCTTACACTCTGTTCTTTGCAGATTTCGTCATACAGTGTTGCCGCTCGCAACTTTGTTTCTAACACAGACCGATCTGCTATCAGACTCCCCGACTCACCGACTTTGCTGACTTTACTGGAGCGGCTTTGTTGTAGGAGCCAAGTACAGTACCACTGCGGCAATCGCTCCTCCCCGCCTTGGCTGTTGATGCGAGAGAGCCCTGTGTACCTTTGACACCCAATTCACCTTTCTGCAGCTTTAATTCCTGGTCTTATGTTTCTTATTCTTGAGGGCTCGTGAAAGTAGCGGTTTTCTTCCTCTGAAAAGGCCAATGGCACTTCCCTCCTTGCAACCCTTTCTGGTCTTGCCACCTTTCTCCTCATGTTAAACTGCCATCTCCGAACTGCTACTTCCGCGTGTGTATTGCCTTGCTCAGAAGGGCTTTCGTGCTCTGCCTTTTATCTGTATAGGAAAGTGGGATGGAAGTCAGCTGTGTGTTATCAGTAATTGCCTGACTACGCCTGACCCTTGTGTTGGGACATGTCAGGTATACGGCTCTGGTGTTGGTCTGTTTTCTCTCACAGTGAGCTGTCCGTGAAACAGTGTTCGTGTCGGGAAAGGGTGGGGGAAGTGAATTACTAGGTATCCTAACTGGTAGGATGGAGAAAAGGTGTTACAAGGAAGGGGATATTGCATCTCACGCTCCGGTGTCCCACTCCCACTCTCCAAGGACCCCTCATCCAGGTGATCCTCCCACACTGGTCCACCCACAGGAACTGGATCCAAAAGCAATGCCCGTGTCCAGGCCACAGATCCCCGGGACAGGCGGTTGAGACACCTTCAAGTTTCTCACAGCTGACTTAAGGGTAAATCAAGACTATTATGTAGGACTTTTTGGGCTGCCTCTGCAGAGTCCACATGAGTGGATTGTCGTTGGAGCCCCGACATAATTCTATGACCCCTCTTCTAACTCTCTAAGCCAGGCTTCCTTACACTTTTTTAATATAGAATGCTAAGTTGCTTTTCATCTCTTCTGTGTTTAAGAACAGGGCCTCCAAAAATTAACTGTTTCATGGTAAGGTTTGTAGTCTGGCCAAGTCAGATGGCTTCAAAGACAATATAGTCTAAAAGTAGATTTAGAAGGGGTGTGGTGTAGTGTGGTCGGACCGCCTGGTCAATGATGGCACTTTGAGATCGTTTTGACTATTGTCAGGATCCGGCTCTGTGGAGATCTCTGTACTGTCGTGCAATCACTCATTGGATAAAGTACTTAAGTTAAAATGTAATAAATGCTTAGACATAAAGGTGATCAACCCTCTGAGAGTAATCTAACACAGTGCAAATCTTAGATAACTATGTAGCTTTTATTCTAATGGATGCATTTCTCCCACAGATTTCTTCGTCTATGAAATTTACTTTAGAAACTGTCTGGGTTGAGAGGATTTTCTGCTTGCCAGCAGAATCCGAGATGGCTCTGTCATGGGTTCTTGGAGCCTTTTCCTCCAGGAAGCGAAGTCATCCACAGAGGCATTGCTAGGGGGAACGGGGGAGGGAGAGCTGAGGGGTTTATAGCCCTGGGTCTTTTGGTTGTAGCCCCGGATAGAAGCTCAGGGGCTACGACCAAACGGCTATGGCTAGCCCTGAGTCCCACCAGTCCCGACATTAGCTAAGCCCCTGATCTTTTCCAGACCTAACAACACCCCTGGTCATCCATTACATATATATGTTTGGAGATGCTGGTACCATCTAATGCTTTTTTTCCTGTGGTCAATATGCAGAAACGTTTTTTCTATTCACCAACCTTTTGACAATTTATGTCCAAAACGTCACAGAAATTGGGTTTCAAACACTGCAGTAATTGTGTCGGTATTAGAGCAACCCCTCGAGTGTGTCTGGTGTCTTAGGAGAGACCATGAGACAAAGAAATGTGATTTGTGCTGCTCAGTGCACCCCAAGCCCATTACGATTGCCAAACGGCATGCAAGATGTTGCCCACTGGAGAAATGTTCTCCAGGAACCACCCTTTGAGTTGATTGTGTCCTCTGACGTATTCCTTATCTTGATAGATCATCTCCAGCTTGCTGGCCTCAGAATTATTTTTTAAGCAGAGGGCGCTGCGCGTCGATGTCCCTCAAGCCGATGTCCCTCGACTGCCTCCGTATCGGCGCCGACGTCATCATGCGTATAAATAGACTCGCGCAGCGTCCGTTGCTCAGTTCTGTTTTTCCGTGCTTTGAGGGCCTCGGAATCGCGTTGCTCAGTTCGTTAGTCAGAAAATATATTGTTCATTATTCCTCGAGAATACCAACTCTTACTCGATGGCTTCCTCATCCGAACCGACGACTCCACGTTCCGGCTTCAAAAAATGTCAAGACTGTGGAAAGAAAATGTCGTTCACAGATCCTCACAGGATCTGTTTGTGGTGCCTGGGATCGGAGCACCAATGTTCGGAGTGCGAGGACTGCATGTCCATGACGGCGAAAGCCTTGAAGGAGCGTAAGGGGAAGCTTGAGAGAGGTAAGACAGTTAAAACTACTTCGAAAGTTTCCTCGGCAGAGTCGAGACATTCGTCTCCTCGCCGACACAGGAAACATTCTCGTTCTAGGTCTCGAAGCAGTTCCCACCACTCTTCGAGATCCAAGCATTCAAGTAAGAGACGTCGAAGATCCCCTTCCTCGTCGTCTTCTTCTGTTTCTCCGGAAAGAGTCACCTGCCCCACAAAACATAGCTCTCAGGCTGAGTGGGAGGAATTCCGTAAAAGGATGCTTAGCGTCTTCGAGAAAGCGGCCTCAACCCCCTCGAAGACAGCTCAGGGTGATACCCTGGGTGAAAGACCCGAAAAATCTAAACACTGTGAGTCGTTGCACCTGGCGAAAGAAACTACTCGAGAGCGTTGCAAACCCTCGAGCAAAGGCACTGTGCCATCGACGCCATCGTCGAAGGTCCCTTCGACGCATAAATCTGCGTCATCAACGCCATTATCGAAGGGCTCATCGACGCATAGGTTGATCGAATCGATGCCGTCTTCGACGCCGAAAAAAAGCAAACCCACGGCCGTCACTACCTCACAGCCAGTGGTCATACCCAGAGTCTCTAACATGACTTCGAGGTCATCGACAACCTTGAGTAGGATCCCGATCCTCTCGAGTTCTTCGAGGCCACTTCTAATCTTCTCGACGCCTTTTTCGGTGTTTTCGAAACCTTTTCCCAACCAATTCTGACAAATTTAGCCCTTCTGCTCTGGAAATGGGATTTAAGCCATTTCCAAGGTCTGATCAGTTCAAACCTTTGTCTTCAATTTATGAGGAAGGGGAGGATTCGTATCAAGAAAGACCCTTTGGGTTGCAGATATCTGCAACACCAGAACCAGAGGAATTTACCTCTGAGGAAAATAGGTTGAAGGACCTTCGAGAATCCTTACATGAGGCAAGTGGGTTAGATACTTGCCCAGAAATAGAATTTGCCAAACCAGACCCAGGGAAACATGCTGAGACCCCTTACAGAATTTTAATGGCAAGAATTATAGAATTCATGGGTTGGTCTACACCTTCACCTGCATTCCAACAGGATGACCTTACAGACATTTTAGTTAAAGGCCCACAGGAGGATCGTGTGGTTCCATTTCACACTGCGTTACAAAGAAAAATATTGGCTAACTGGGAAACTCCTGAGGTTATCCCGGCGGTTAACAAAAAGTTATCAGCCAAATATAGGGTATCTACTACCGACCCTGAATTTTTGTCTAAACATCCAACTCCGGAGAGTCTGGTTGTTCAAGCAGCAAATGCATCAGGCATACCCTACTGTTCCACAGGACAGGGATGACAAAAGATACGACTCTATGGCTAAGAAAGTTTTTTCTGCATGTAGCATGGCGTTGAAATCTATTAACGCTACTTGTACGCTCGCAAGGTTCAGCCATACACTCTGGGAGTGTGCTTCATCAGCGGCTGACTGCCTCCCAGAGGGAGAAGAAAGGGAAGCGTTTCTAAACATCATTAAGGATGGTAAAGACGCAATGTGCGAATCCCTTCAAACTGGCATTGATTCTGCTGACAGCATCAGTAGGGCCATGACGGCAATTACTACAACCCACAGATTTGCGTGGTTGCGAAAGTCTGGGTTTGCTCCAGATGTACAAGCCAGACTTTTAAATATGCCCTTTGACGGCTCTTCTTTATTTGGTAAGAAGGCCGATGACAGCCTAGAAAAGTTACAGACATCCAAAGCAGCAGCAAAATCCCTGGGTGCTGCAATCAGTCAAACGCCATATCGCCCCTCAGGAACCTCTTGGAGAGGTAAGTCATTTCGCTTTTAGTCCGCATTCGGAAAAGGCAGAGGACAGTCGGTTCAAAGAGGTCAAAAAAGATTCACCCGAGGTGAACGGGGTAAAAATACAAAAGCCGCAGCAGCAGCAGCAGGTGCCTCTTTACCCTCGGCACCTGCATCAGCCGCCTCTAAATCACTCTGAGGACTCGCCTCATAAGACACCAGTAGGGGGCAGGCTATAACTCAACATCTGACAGAATGGCAGGCTATTACGTCAGATGCTTGGGCATTGGAGACAGTTGCCCAAGGTTACTGCCTGCCTTTTCTACGCATTCCTCAGTCATCCACCGGGGAACAGCTCTCGGAAAGTTCCAGATCCGCTCCTCTTGCAGGAAATTGTAGACCTGCTGGAGAAAGGTGCCATAGAACCGGTACCTGTAGCGGAGAGGAACAAGGGCTGGTACTCCCCCTACTTCCTAATACCGAAGAAGGACGGAGGACTGAGACCTATCTTGGACTTACGAGAATTGAACACGTTCCTCAGGAAGGACAAGTTCAAGATGGTAACTCTTTCTCAGATCCTTCAGGCCCTCCAGCTCCAGGACTGGTTGCTATATGTGGACCTTCAGGATGCTTATTTCCATGTGCCAATCCATCTCAAAAACAGGAAATACCTGAGGTTCGCAGTTGGCGGCTCTCATTATCAATTTAGAGTTCTGCCATTTGGGCTGACCTCCGCCCCGAGGGTCTTCACCAAGCTAATGTCGGTAGTGGCTGCAAGTCTAAGGAGGGAAGGGATTCACGTCTACCCCTACCTGGACGATTGGCTGATCAGAGCTGTATCTCCGGAACAAGCTCAGATCCAGCTAGATTATGTCTGCCACTTCCTTCACAAACTGGGCTTCTCCCTCAATTTAAAGAAGTCACAGATGATACCATCACAGAGACTCTAGTTCATTGGAGCGCTCCTGGACACTTCCCTGGGAAAAGCCTCGCCACCAGAGGTGAGGGCTCAAGATATTCTGCAGATGGTCACCAAGTTTCAAAATGCCCAACGTCTCCCAGCCTTCGACTTTTTTGAGGTTGCTAGGCCTCATGGCATCCTGCATCTTCCTTGTGCCAGAGGTTCGCCTGAGAATGAGATCTCTTCAGTGGGCAATAAGAACTCAGTGGTCGCAATTCTCAGGGAGAATGACAGATCTCCTTCAGGTTCCGGACAAGGTGGCTCGAGACCTTCAGTGGTGGGCCTGCCAGGAGAACATCTTGAAAGGAGAACTGTTTTGGCAACCATGGCCGGAGATAACAGTAGTCACAGATGCCTCACTCACAGGGTGGGGAGCCCATGCCAACGACTTGACCATCAGCGGTCGTTGGTCTCCATCGGAGTGCAGACTACATATCAACCTGTTAGAGCTGAAAGCAATCAGACTAGCGCTGAAGGCTTTTCTGCCATCTGTACAGGGGAAAAATGTCCTGATAATGACGGACAACACAGTGGCCATGCACTACCTCAACAAAAGAGGAGGCATAGGATCACTGCCTCTGTGCAGAGAGGCGATGCAGCTCTGGTTCTGGCAATCCAAGAAGGAATCTCTCTATCTGTAGTTCACTTAGCCGGAGAGAAAAACTTGTCAGCGGACGCTCTGAGCAGGCAGAGTACAGTCTCCCATGAGTGGGAACTAGCTCAGGAAGTCCTTCAACAGATCTTCACCCTTTGGGGAACCCCTCAAGTGGATCTGTTCGCCATCGGCATCAACAGGAAGTGCGATCAGTTTTGTTCAAGGGAATTTCCCCCAAGAGGAGCTCAAGGGGACGCGTTCGTAGTGGACTGGGAGTTTCCACTTATGTACGCGTTTCCTCCAGTCCCGGTCATTCCTCAAATGATCAGGAGGTTGAGATGGATCCAGAAAGCCATGATCCTAATTGCCCCGGACTGGGCCAGGAAAACGTGGTACCCGGACCTTCTGGACATGTCCATCTGCCCTCCAATTTGTCTTCCACTCAAGGAGAATCTTGTCTCGCAGAAGGGAGGTCAGGTTCTCCATCCAGACATCAGAACCCTCAACCTTCACGCTTGTTATCTGAAAGGTTGAGATACAAGGATTGGGACCTCCCAGATGACGTCATGGAGGTGTTGCTTTCGGCAAGAAGGCCAGCAACAAAGACTTTCGACCGCTGCCGTTGGAACAAATTTTGCAGCTGGTGTAGAGAAAAGAATATCAACCCCTTTTCATGTGGTACACCAACAGTGTTATCTTTTCTACTGTATTTGGCAAATTCGGGCTATCTCGCAGCGCTATCGATCCTCAAGCGCACTGCAGAGGAACCATCGTATTTCAAGTTACCCTTAGGAATACAATTTCTGAAGGGATTAACCAATGTCTATCCTCCAAGACCATTCCAAGTTCCCTTATGGGACTTAAATTTAGTCTTAAATTTCCTGATGGGTACTCCTTTTGAACCACTCCACTCTTGTTCACTAAGGTTTCTCACCCTTAAAACTGTCTTATTAGTGGCATTGACATCTGCTAGGAGGGTGAGCAAATTACAAGCTCTATCTTGTAAACCCCCTCATACAATTTTTCATAAAGACAAAGTTGTCCTACAAGTGAAGCCTAATTTTCTCCCAAAGGTGGTTTCTGAATTCCACATCACTCAGAAGATTACCTTACCTTCATTTAATCCCCCTCCCCATCCGGGGAAAGAGGAAGAAAGGCTGCATAGGCTGGTCCCAAGGCGGGCTTTGAGCTTTTACATCAGCAGACTTGCTAGGATTAGGCAAGCAGACCAACTGTTCGTAGGTTACTCAGGGCACAAATTGGGTTTACATATAACAAAACAGACCATTTCCAGATGGATTATTTTAGCCATTCTGGAATATTACAAACTGGCAGGGAAAGAGCCTCCTCAAAATCTTAGGGCTCATTCAACCAGGGGCATCGCAGCCTCTTCGGCCCTCCAAAGAGGGGTACCGAATCGAGACATATGTGCGGCTGCCACATGGTCGTCTGCACATACCTTCACAAGATTTTACAACCTGGATTCCTCCTCTAGCCAAGAGACTAGATTTGGCAAAGCTGTGTTGCACTCTGTTCATTCTTGAGGGGAAACATGGCAATTTTACTCCCACCTCCAATTGCACACCACTGCTATGGGAGTCTATCAAGATAAGGAATACGTCGGAGGACACAATCCCTTCGAAGAACAAGTTACTTCTTACCTGGTAACGTTCTTTCGATGGGATGTTCCTCCGACGTATTCCTTATCGCCCCTCCCATCCATCCCCTCAGTAAAACTTCCCTTGTGGTTACAGCTTACGCTCCTTCTGGGTCAATAACCAATTCATGTAAAACAACTGTGAACGTCAAAACGGAACTGAGCAACGGACGCTGCGCGAATCTATTTATACGCATGATGACGTCGGCGCCAATACGGAGGCTGTCAAGGGACATCGGCTCGAGGGACATCGACGCGCAGCGCCCTCTACTGAAAAAGAAAATTCCGAGGCCAGCAAGCTGGAGATGATCTATCAAGATAAGGAATACGTCTGAGGAACATCCCATCGAAAGAACGTTACCAGGTAAGAAGTAACTTGTTGTTCTCCCTAGTAACACTGCTTCAGCAGCACCTCTTGAGGTTATTTAGACTAGAAGGATAAAAAGACAAAGAAAGAAAATGCCCAATCACTTAGTAAATCCTCTTCAAGGGCACAGTTAAATAGGTCAAGGCACAGACGACCTGCTCTGCCACTTGCTTCAGGTGGGCCCATTCCTCCTTTCCTCACGCCATCTTTTACTCCCGAAAAGTGCAAGCAATTTAGGTTGTCCACGACAAGGGTATTTTACTAGGGCCCCACCTTCAGTGAAACCTCTGGAAAGCCCAGATGCAAAATTGTACAACATGCAAATGTTCACAACTCCAGACCACCTCTTGTAGGCGGATGTACGGTAAATGACTGAATCCGAAAAGGTCTAATTACAACTTTGCGAAGCCCCCTTGCTACTGGACATTCAGTTTGACGTTTCTCACATTTTTTCAGTGCCAAGGTAGTTGAGTCCTTGAAAAACAGCAACGCCTTAGGCTGACTGAAAAATCCTTAGGGTTTTCATTTTCCACTGCCACATTCTCTTCAAAGAGATAATGATCACACTCCACGCGAAAAGGCTGGGGTTGAGATCATACTCAACATGGCCTGCAGCATCTGCAGAGGAAAAGATTTTGTTCCTTTAGTGGCAGAGGCACTGGGAAGCCCAGAACAAAAGACCTCCATCCCTTTCTTACACCCCAGCAACATAACCACTTCAAATATCTTCCAGGCATGTACTTTCATCTCCTTAATATCGAGAACAACTGTTTTGTTGCGGGTAGCACTTGCTATGTTCCCATTCGGCCTTATTTCAGCTTTGAAGGTATTCATGAAGACTGCAGCGGTTTTCAATTCTCCTCTTCAGAAGAGAAAGGGTGCACTTCTTACCCTGCCTTTACAGCTGGATCCTTTTGGACACTGTCAGAGGAATGGGCTCTAAAGGACCTTAGTATCATGTGCAGCCTCCTCCATCAACCTGAAGCTGCTAAACCCCTTCTATTTCTTGGTTGTCTACACACACAGCTCGACTTCGCTCTCCAGGCAGAGACAAGTGCCTCCAAGCAGTGACAAGTGGAATCAGGGAAGACAAAGGCTGGTGGTGGAGAACTCTCAATGTAAGTGGACAGCCTTATGCAAGGCACACTGTGGCCTCAAACTCGCATATCCCAATCAAACAGTTTTGTCTTTCACCTTACCGTATGGTGTCCTGGGTGGCAAGGGAGGCCATAAGCGGCAGCAGAAGCAGGTTGCAGATTGCAGGAGGCAGGGCCAGTGTTCATCAGGCAAAGGAATCGAAGAAGAGAAGCGAATCTTTGAGCCAATGGAGAAAATTGAAGAGTGAATTAGGTACGCAAACAGTGATGTGACTGACACTAGTGAGAGCTGGCGTCAATGCTGAAGTTGCCTAGTATTGATCTGTAATCACTCCATATGTGGTATGGATGAGACATGGAGCGCCATCTCGGAATAGCGTAATGGACTCTTTTCTGACTTTTTGGGACACATCACCTAGGCTTTGGTATCACCAGTCCCCTTCTGTTGAAGAATATATATGTAAAATTCTGTGCACAGGGTCCCCCAAATAACACCCTGACCCCTATTGAGATCTGTTCCTTACAAGACCCCTATATTCCTTAAATAATCCTTTACCCCTTGGAAAAAATAACAGTAGGGTACACGCTTGGAGAACATCTTAAAATGGGAAGAGAACTACAGCAGGCCACAGCCTAGGAATAAATCACAAAGGGATGTCACTAAGAAGTAAAAGTACAATACGGAAAATATGGTTTTGCCGTCTTTCGCCTTGTATTACTGCCATCTTGGAACTGCTGCTTCCTTGTGTGCTTTGCCATGCTCACCGTGTGCTCTCGTGCTCTGCCTTTTATCCGTGTGGGGAAGTGTAATGGAAGTCAGGTGTGTGCAATGGTCAGTAATTGCCTGATCCTGCATGACCATTGTATTGGAACATGTCAGGTTTACGGCTCGGGTGTTAGTTTGTTTTCTCTCAAAGTGAACTGTCCGTGGGGAAGTGTTTGTCTTGGGAAAGTGGGAGGGAGATTGTGCTCCTAAGTATCCTACTTGTTAGGATGGGGTAAAGGTGTTAGAGGGAAGGGGATACCGCGTCTCGCCATCCGGTGTCCCACTCCCTGAAGACCCCTCACCCAGGCAATCCTCCCGCACTGGTCCACCCCCAGGAACTGGATCCAAAAGCGATGGCAGTGTCCTGGCCACTTGGGTGACAGATCCCCGGGGACTAGCTGGTGAGACACCGTCGGCTGTCGCACACTCCCGTTGACATTCTGTGCATCCATAGTTTGTTCTTCAGTAGAGAATCCACTTTATCCCCCTTTTCGTAGAATGTTTGTTTCAGAAATCTAGATTTTCTATATATATTATCTACTAAATGTGCCCTAGTTCTTCTTTCTTTACCTGAATGTCCGTGAGCATCACCCTATCATCCCTCTAAATGCCTACCTGTAAGGACTTTTGAGAAGCCTAGATATACTTTCTCAGCCTGTCTTCTATAAGCCCTCTTTCCCTTTTTTCAGGCACCTTCTCTAATCATTAAGCCTCGAAAAGCAGTTTTAGCTTTTTACCAAAGGTTTTCCAAGGATGAGCTCCCAGTGTCATTGATTTAAAAAAAGGATCTTATTTCTTCTTTCATTAAATCTCTAAACACTCGGTCGACCAGAAGGGTGTCATTGTATTGTCAATACTTGGTAGCCCCATTCAAACAGTATATATCTAGTGTCATTAATACTAAGTCATGGTGCGACCATCCAACCTCCTTAATCTCACATCCCTTAAATAGCTGTTTCTTACTCTGGTCCATGTTCAGATAAAATATGCAGGTTTATGTGCCATGGGGGGGCGCTAAAATCTTTACCCCTTCCTCTCCGGATGACTCTCTCTTCTAACATTTATGATGAAGTGGTAGTCCATCAAACCCTTGAAGTTGAATGCATCTTTCTTAGTAGAAGTGCACGCTCCCAGTCTTTCAGTCCAGCAGTCCATAATAAAATCTCCCAAAATAATCAAACCACCTTCCACCCAACCCATTATGGTCTTCAAGACCAGTTACAGATTCCTACTTGTCCCTGGTTCAGAGCATATCCAACGCTTAGCTTGACCTGACAAGCACTGATAGGCCTGCCCTCAAACATCGACTTTACTTTTTTCATCTAAATGTGGATGGATCGGCTCAGCAGAATGCCCCTTACCCATACGATCTGAGGCCCAGTTTACCTCACCAGCCAATTTGCCTATATCAACCTGTTCCTCACGTTTTTGAAATTTAGTTTCTTTTACAAATAAGATGGAGATATTGCATTTGTGCATTTCCGCACTTAACATGGATCTCTTGTGTGGGGAGCTGTGCGCTTTTACATGTAATGTAGTTACCTTCAATCCTCCTCCCTACCTCTAGAAATTCAGACCCTAATTCAGAGTTCAAGTAAGTGTCTTTTAAGCTCAATTCAGTTGATGGGCTTTCCTTTTCGGGGTGCCGAGTTTCATGGAAAGTAAGATGTGTACCCTGTTTGGGAATGAGCCACAACAGTTTCTAATATAGAAACGGTTGGGCTTTGTATTTCCGACTAACTTTTCCTAAACTCTGGAACAGATTTTCACATTGGTAGTGAGTTGAAATACCAATTTCCTTCCTCAGCCAGCTTCAATGGGGCATTCTTTGCATACTCTTGTCAACTGTGCCTTGCCCTATTATTTCAATAACACAAAGCATTTAAATCTCAAGGCAACCTGTTGTGGCCAATGGTTTTATTAGGTCCAAACTGTCTTCAAGTAGATGTTTGATAGGTGAAAAGGGTTAATTCACATAACAATTGGCCATTTTTAACAGGTCATCCCAGAGTTCTATTGATACTTCTAAAATGTTAGAAATCTCTGAAATATATCCCATTGATGGAGAAATGTACTGTTCTGATATGGAGGTATCCGTGCATCCTCATGAATAGGTTTCTTTACAAAATGTGTTAATGTGTCACTCCGGGAAAATCATGTACCAGACTAATTGAAAGGGATGTGGATTATATCACTGCTTAAAAAACCCAGATTGGATCCTGACACACAGACAAATTATAGACCAATCAAAAAAATACCCCTTTCCTATTAAAATATTGGATAGAGTGGCATATGAACAGATTCTAAGCCACCCGATCAACTTGAATATATTGAACAAGCGACAGTCAGGTTTCAGACCAGGTTATGGGACCGAGACTGCGCTGTTAGACCTTAAGTCCAGTATTTAACAGGACAAACATCTTTGCTTATGCTACTGGACATGTCTGCTGCATTTGACCTGGTTGGGCACACACTACTTATCAAAATACTTAAGAGTGTGGCCAATTTCAGTGATAATGAAGCGGCATGGTGAAGTCCTTCCTAGAGAACAGGTCCATTCGGGCTTGGAGTGGTGCAGCAGAAGCAAGTTCAATTCAATTGCAATATGGTGTCCCTCACGGGGGGCATTTCTCTCGCCATCACTATACAACATATTCACGGTTCCCTTATTACAGCTATTAGAAGATAGAGACATATGTTTTTACCAACTATGTTGATGACACACAGTGTGTCATCGCCCTATCAGGAATCCATGAAGATACTCGGTCCATAAATGATATATATGGATTGATTGATAGAAAGTGGACTTGCACTCAATAGTGAAAAAATAGAACTAATGGTAATGGGTACTAACACTAGAGTGAAAAAACTGGGATTAGAATACTAGTAGTTACATGTTGCCTGTTGTGAAATTGCAACAAAACAGAAAGTGAGAACGCTGGGAGTATATCTTGATCAGAATGTAGGCATGCAAGTGCAAGTTAACTCGCTAGTATCATCTGAACCCTATTATATTAGACTGTTAGTGGAAATCCATCCCTTTCTCACAACCGAGAACTGTGAGACAGTAGCAAGGGCCATAGTAGGTTCTAAAATTGATTATTATAGCAGTCTCCTAGTTGGGATTTGTAAGGGTGTCTGAACAAGACTTCAAATAATTCAAAATGGCGCAGTTAGGGCAATGATGGGACTGAAAAAATCAGTTCATACTTCGGAAGCAAGACAAAAGCTCCACTGTTTGCCTATAGAAGCTAGAATAGAATTGTTCCTTTTGGTAATCACCTTTAATTTCTTGAATGGACTTAATCCCCAATATCTTGCAGAAACGATGGCCTGAAAACCTGTCCTGAAATCTCTCAGATCTAATAACACAAATCTGCGGGTGGTGCCTAGATTTAAGGTCACCTTAGTAAGCAAAGGGGCCTTTTTTGCAGCAGCCCCTAGAGCATGGTATTCCATCCCACCCAATCTGACAGAAACTAAAACCCTTAAGTTCAAAAACAAATTAAAGACCTATTTCATCATGCATAAAAGAATCCATAAAAACAATACAAAATGCAAAAATGCATACCAATTATAGCACAGTAAAACATAATCATAAAAACCTAACCAGAGCTAGCAGCTAATAAAGATTACAAATACAGTTCATTAGTGTACAGTGGCTCGTTTCAGGGCTGTATACTTACCAGTCATTTCCAGAGATAGAGTACTGTTTTCAAATATGTGAGCAAGGACCAACCCACACGTGGTGAGCCTACCCACAGAAAATATATTAGAGCATGCTGGTAGTGTACAAAGCCCAGTTCTTGCAATAGAGGTTGCATACGCCATCTTCTGGCTTGTGCATAGGCAGGGCAAAAGAAAATCAGATGTGCCATGTCCTCATATAGTGTTTCACACATCGGACAAGATCCATCTGCACTCCCCTATGACTCCCCCGGACCATGCTGCCACCACAGCCCTTAGGTGGATGCAGTGTTAAGCCTTTCCCTAGATACAAGAGCACGATCCGCGGGGAGCTCCACCCATAGCAAATAAAGCTGGACACCGGGGAAATAATTGTCATCAACCCACGATTCTTAGGCTTCATTATTTCTGTACTTTCTCTGTCCATTCTCACAGACTCGTCAAAACATGCAGTTCATCGATTTATCTCTCCCGAGACAACATACTACTGGGTGGGTACAGATGCGTGGTATTAATCACCCTCAGCTTTACCTTTACTGCATAACCTGAGCAGTGCAATACTGGCTGCAGGGAGACAACATCCTCAATTGGTGTACAACCCAATTCCATATGTACTCCAAAATTCGGAGCCGAAGCTGGCAGCCCCTACAAGTTCTTAAGGAATTGGTTCTCCAGAGTCTGGACTGCACTGACATTTGAATACCTCCACAGTTCCATTCCATATCTGGCAACTAATGACGCTTTTCCCTTATACAGCTGCAGCAATAAAAAACCGACTGTACAGCGCCTCCTGAAGCCGGCAGGTAGTCGTCTAAGTCCTCGACTTGCACGCCCAAGAACCCGGGTCAAAAGCCTGAGGTGCCTACTCAAGTGTTATTGATGGTGTCGACCGGTCGAGGAGCATGGATGCCTAAGGCTTCATCTTCAAAAGACATTGACGTCATCCTCTGACCTTTTTTAAAGTCTGTTGGGTCGATTTTTGAAGAGGAGGAAGAAGATGACTTTTTACCATTTGGGTTTCAACGTTTCGGCACGCTCAATGTCCTGGGGAAACTCATTTCAGTGGCATCCCGAATAGAGGATTTGGGTACTTGCCTTAAGGAAGCCAGTGGGCTATACACGTCTCTTGAAGTGGATTTTGCCACTCCAGACTCTGCTGGTCACCCCAGTGCGGCGTACAGGTATGTGATGGGTAAGGTCACTGAATACTCGGGGTGGGGTTGTCCTGCAAAGGATGTAGAAACGATGATCTCACGGATATCCCCTAATGAACATGTTTTGCCTTTTCACTGTGCACTAAAAAATAACATCTTGGGCATTTGGCAGAAGCCAGATACCACTCCTGCTGTCAGTAAGCGGCTGTCAGGTCCTGCTCTTTCTTGTCTGTGGGAGCTGTTGAACCCCACAGACCCCCTGAGATGTATGGCCAACAACTGATAGATGTAACAAGCTGAAATTCAAACACCTCTGAGAGAAAGTGGAAGTGAATAAAATAAAAAAGCAATAGATTTTCTGTCTTCCACTGGGACCTTGTATTTTGTATTTGTATTTATTTATTTATAATGCGCACCTAACCCAGGGGTAGCCAGGCGCAAAGGCAGCAAGAGGTTTGCATACAGTAGGGTGAGGTCCAGCTGCGGTTACAGTGCCGGACATATCACGCCGAATAGGAAGGGTAGAACATATACACTATAGGCAATACTATGTACATATTTACAATCATTTACATTCAATGAGGTGAGAAGCCACATGGTATTGGCGCATCCGGGCTTCGGAAGGTCGTTATGAGTCGAGAGTTTTTAGCCAGTGGATAGTCCTGGCTCTGAAATGGTGGTAGGGTAGGTCCTACCTGCAGGTAGGAGGAAGGGAATTCCAGAATTGCGCTGCTTTTACTGGAAAGCTGTTGCCTCCAGACATTGTACGTTTGAACCTGGGCACCAGAAGAAGGTTGGAATTGGCCGTTCTCGAGGGGCGAGAGAGGGTGGGTCTAGTAAATCTGGAGATGAGGTATTGAGGGGCTGCTTGGTGGAGGCATTTATGAATCAGAGACACCGATTTTAAGGAATATCTTGTCCTTGGTGGATAGCCAGTTGACAGATCTTCTGGAGTCAGAGATATGGGCTTTCTTCGGGATACTGAGGGCCGCTCTAAGGGCATTATTTTGGAGGATTTGGATTTTGTTTGAGATATATTTGTTACAACCTACATATAGAGCGTTGCCATAGTCCAACTTGGACAGGATCAGCGCCCCATCCTGTCCCCCCACAGCAACAATTAATACATGTGCATTCTTCCACAAGAACTGAGAGGAATTGTCTTTCAAAGTTTGAGAGGTTATGAAACTCCTAAGTAAACTCCTTTTTAAAGTCTTTGACAAGTAGCCTTTGATAACTTTTGAAAGGAACACTTTATGTAATTATTTTAACTGTTCTTTCTTGGTTTGCAGAAAAACCTCTCCAAACGATCTGAACTCCAGTTTTATGAGCGCACCTTTTCTCTCAAAATTTTACACGACTCCTCTTTTCAATAAATTGCAGAAATTGACCCTTTTTTATTTCTTTGAACCCTCACTTTTCTGAGATGAGCGCTGAATTAAACTTGTATTGACCTTAGCTACAGTTGTTTTGCTTCACAGAGAAAATGGAGACACCACTCTTCTACGCACATGACTAATGCTCGACTGTCCCAGACTAAACACCCATCTCCTCAGGCACACGCTACTCGATCTTCGAGGAATAGCGTTATCTTCAAAGCTTTAGCGTAATTGACTGACTTGTCTTTTCAAAAGCCCAGAGTAACGCTAGCATAGATGTTGCTCCTTTGCACATGCGCACTAAGCCCTATTGGTTTTCACGTCTTGTCTTTTCATAAACACGAAGCAACGCTAACGTAAACGCTGCTCATTTAAACATGCTCACTGAACCCTGTTGGTTTTCTTTTGCCAAAGCTCCTGCACGGAGCGCATTCACAGTCTTTATCTTAAACAGCTGCATGAACGGAGAAAACAAACACGACTAAAAAGCTATCTGCCCTAACTAAATACCGAACTGACAAAAACCTTTAATACAGATGCCAAGAAGACTTGAATCTCCTGACTTCCTTCAAGTACTCAATTTCGCTGCGCACCCACCAATCACTCTGCTTGTCTTGTCCCACGCAGACTTGTCAGCCTCCTGATGATTTTCAACTCAAGAATCTGTATTACAAACTTTCCTGACTTAGGCCTGAAATCAAGACTTACAATGACCCAGGACCTTCCTGCTTAAGGAAGGACAATGAAAGGCAGTTTAGAATGCCAGTTCTAGCTGAAGGTTCTCATGAACCACCAAGCAGCTGTTAGGTTCAATCTTCTCCAATCAGCTACTAGATTCCTCACTGCCATGATGGTTAGGGAAGCACTCCTTCTGCAAAAAGAATAGTTAAGGGTCAAACCCAAAAGAAATCATCTGGACAATATTTCTCAAATAAAAAGAAACAAAGTGAAACTGAGTGTGATCCAAATAATAAAAGGACAAAGTATGTAACTTAAAATCACTCGTGAACCATCCCCTGTGACTCAGACCTGACCGGGGCTAGTAAGGAAGGACAAGCCATCAGCCATTGACCCTGTTTTCCTTTCAATGCACTGTGATGAATCAGAGGTGATCATTCCCAAAAACCCTGGCCTGTTACTCTTCTCATGTGGGCACGGAAAGGCAACCGCTACCTGATCCTGAACCCGGGGGTGTTAGTGTGTGGGAAAATCTTATGGGAGGGGACCCGGGTCAGGCAGAATTGGAGAACCTTTTGAACAATTTCTCTAATGACCATACAGTTCTAATGGCCTATTGTAAATCTGATGATTATGATGTTAAAACAACTAGAAACATGATGGACTTCAAGACCCATAATGCTCCTAGTACTTAGACAAGGAAGAGGGGTCCAGAGTTACCAAAGAATAATGTGTCCTCTAGATGTAATAATGACCATCAAGTGAGCGGGTTTAAACATTTACAGGCCCTTGAGGTGTGGGAAGAAAAATAGCAGACGGGACAAGCAGAGCTTGGAGTCACTGCTGTGCTGACAGCGGGATGCCGTGCAGAGAGTCTGATGGAGGTCGGGATCCCTAGTGTATGCAGAGGACGTGCAGCGGGAAGCGGTATTGAGGTCTGTGAACCCAAGGGAGAAAGAGGCTCAAAGCATCATGCAGTCTGCTCCGGTGTAAGGTTCTCACCGGTGAGCATACAGGGTTGTGCAGGCTTCGTTGACAGCACGAGCAATGGCATGCAGGTGGGGACTGCCAAACGTTGCAGGAGTCCCGATAAATAAAAAAGAAATGGGAGCAGCATGTCAGAAGGAGACACCAGGAGAAACCCGTGGTTGGCCGGATGCTGCTGACCTCAGAGTGCTCCGAAGGAGACAGCTGAATGATTTTAAGTATCAAACTTTTAAATTTATGCAAACTGGGCACAATTCTGCTATTACGAGAGGTTGAATAGGAAAATATAGCTTTCACACCCTGGCTGGGGGCGGTCATGGGGTTTAACAGCCCGCCAGCCGAGCTCAGACCTCAGCTTGTACTGCGCAGTGTTAAACCCCATGTCCACCCCCCCCCCCCCCCCCAGCCGGGGGGTGAAAGCTATTCGCACACCAGGATTTCCCGGGGTGCGGATAGTTTTATTTATTTTTTTCGTCCGACGGGAGACGAGCTCAGCGCGAGCCCATCTCACGTCACAGAAAAAAAAGTCCCTAAAAAAAGTCTGCCTCCATTAAAATAGAAAAGGGACTAAGTCATGTTCCAAAATAGCCATTGCCATCCAAAAAGGGACCTAGCCCCATTTCTATTTTAATGCCGATGGCTAGATAGGAGGAGCATTGGGGGTCCTGCAGGTAAGTTGGGGTGGGGGTCAAGGGGAATTGGGTTTTTCTAAAATGGGGAGGCAACAGGGAGAGCCTGAGAGTGACACCAAGGCAATTTGAATTTGGCAGTCCCATAACAAGATAGTTGTAAACCGCGTTAACCACATCCAAGAGGCTGTGTAAAAGAAAATTAAATACATCAGGAGAGAAGCCCCCCTCATAACAAGGATCAAGAAGGAGAGAAGTGTAACCTGCATTACTTATGGCATATAGATCAATGTGAGAATTATCCTTTTGTGCACTATGTTGAAGAAAGAAGCTGTATGCCAATTGTGGTAACAAGCCTTACCACAAAGTACAAGTTGTAGTAGTAGGAGTTTTATCCTGGCAGGAGAGTGAACCAGGAAGAAGATAGCTTGAAGTACTGTGAATGTGATATAAGGTTGTTGTGGAAAGAAAGAAGTGTCAAATCCATTACAGTATTTGGTGAACCTTTGTGTAACCATCTTGAATAAGATGTTCTTTCTAAAGATAAATATGATGTGATAACAATTGTTTGATCTTCAAAGAACATTTACTTGGACTTCTGACTTGATGTTGAAGAGAAAGTATTTTGGTTTACCAAGCAAAAGATTGTAATTGTTTGCAAGTGTAAAAAACCTTATGAACTAAAATAGTTACTTTGTCAAGTGAAGGATATATTGAATGAAAAGAACTTTAATTTGTACCTGAATTGGAACTTGGCTAATGTAAAGAACCTTTCTGAAATGTAACTTTGGTTTGGAGAATCCTGACTTGATCCAGTAGAAGAGGATCCAACCCTGGTCACAAGGATTTCTGATTATAATTTTTATGTTTGAATGTATATGTTGTTTTATGAAATCTAAATCACCATATAATTCCTGTCTGATTTGTATTGTATGTATTAGTGTGAGGGACAGATACTTTTGGCCATTTGGTCATTTTCCTTTAACCTTAGTTTGTTAGGTAGGGAAATCCGTATTAGGTTAGGGAAAGATGGGCGTTTTTCTCACCCACTATCATTTTAATAGAATTATCACTTGTGAGAAAACTCTACCTAGGTGTCTGTCTCGTAGCTCTGACACCTCTCAGCAGCCTACCCCCGAAAGCTTGGTAGTCCAAGCAGCTACTTGGACATGCAAGGCAGCTGCCTACCGAACAATCCCTCTTCACAGGAATGATAAAAATATGATGTATTGGGGAGAAGGGTATTTTCCTCTGGGAGCATGGCGCTTAAGGCCATTAACGCGTCTCGCACATTAGCCAAATACATCAGTTCTTTGTGGGATGTTATCTTCCAAGTGGCAGAGAATATTCCCTAGGGGGAAATGATTCAATATGGTACGGTAGCTGCATGTCCAACGGTGTTGGTCGCTCTATGACTGCAAGCACAGTTACAAGAACTGTTACATGGCTACGTAAATTGAGCTTTGCTCCTGATGTCCAATCCAGACTTTTGGACATGCCCTTCGATGGATCACACCTTTTTTGGTGCAAAGGCTGACCGAAGCCAAGTGAAGATGCAAGTTTCTATGCGACCACACCAACTTTAGGTGCTGCCATTCTCCAGCCACAGCAACATCAAACATTTCCCAGAGCTGGCGAGAAGGTTCTTTTAGTTTCTACTCCTCATTTGGACAGAGGGGTAGAAGCCAGACTGCCCAGAGAGGTCAAAGGAGGTTTCCACGTGGCTCTAGAGGCATTGGAGGAAGAGCAGCCCAGACAATCACTTCAGCGTTACCCTCTGCCACAGCCACAGTGCTTAAACCACTTGAGTACTTGATGTACAAGTCTCTGGTGGGAGACAGACTAACCCAGCATCTCAGAGAATGGCAAAACATTACTTTGGATTCTTGAGTGCTGAAGACAGTAGCTCAAGGGTACTTTTCCCATTTTTAAAATGGCCCCCAGATTGTTTCCTGATCGAGCAATCTCTTCAGGAATCAGACCTACTACTTCTTCAGGAGATCCTTTCCCTGCTGGAGAAAGGTGCCATGGAAAAGAGTAACTGTGGTGGTGCAATGCCAGGGTTGGTATTCCACCTACTTTCTGGTTACCAAGAAAGACGGGGGACTGTGACCCATCTTGAACCTGAGATGCTTGAACAAGCTCTCATGAATGACAGATTCACGATGTTCTAGCTCTAGGATTGGATGGTGTCACTCGATCTTCAGGATGCTTACACCCATGTGCCTATACATCCCAAGCACGGAAAGTACCTGAGGCCACCGGCAGTTCTCACTAGCAGTTTTTTGGTACTATCGTTCGGGCTCACCTGTGGCAGGTTTATAGCGTGGTGGCAGCAAATCTAAGCAGGTTAGGGATCCACAGCTTTCCCTACCGAAACAATTAGCTTATCAGAGCTCGTTCTCTCGAACAGGCCTTGGAACATCTCAGCATCACTTCCCACTCTCTTTTTAAACTGGGCTTCTCCCTCAACTTCAGGAAGTCCCAGGGGATACCTTCCCAAAGGCTTCAATTCATTGGAGCAGTCCTGTATTCTACCTCGGGGAAGGCTTCGGCTCTCTCGAGATGAGGACTCGACATATTTTGCAGATTGTGATAAGATTTCAAAATACCCAACATCTTCCGGCTTTTGGTTTTCTGAGGTTTCTGGGCCTCATGGCATCCTGCCTTTTCCTGGTGCCGTAGGCATGCTTAAGGATGAGATCCATCCAGTGGGCCCTCCGATCCCAATGGTCACAATTCTCATGCAGGATGACAGACCTTCTTCAGGTCCCGATCAAGGTCTCACAGGATCTCCTCTGGTGGGCCTGTAAAGAGAATGTGATCGGGGAACCTTTTTGGCAACCCTGGCCGCAGATGACCGTAGTAACTGAATCTTCCCTCATGGGTTGGCAAGCTCACATGAGCAATCTCACGATCACTGGATGATGGCCCCCATTAAAATCCAGACTTCAGATAAACCTCTTAGAGCTGAGGGCAATCCGAGTGGTGCTGATGGCCTTTTTGACTTCCATACAGGGGAAGAAGGTCCTAATAATGAAGGACAACACAATGGCCATGCATTACCTCAATAAAAGAGGTGGTGTATGGTCACTACCTCTGTGCTGGGAGGCACTACAGCTCTGGTTTTGGGCACTGAAAAACTGAATCTCTCCATCGACTGTTCACCTAACTGGATAAGAGAATCAGACGGCGGACGTTCTGAGCAGGCAAAGCACAGTCTCCCACGAGTGGGAATTAGCTCAGGAAGTCCTTCTAGAGATCCTCGCCCCTTGGGAAACCCTCAAGTAGATCTTTTTGTGTCCAGTATCAATAGTAAAAACGACCTATGCTTCCCAAGTGAATTTCCACAGAAAGGAGCTCTTGGGGACGCATTTGTGGTGGACTGGGAATGTCCACTCCTATATGCGTTCCCTCCAGTCCCTGTCATTCCTCATGTCTTCAGGAGGTTGCAGAAGTTCAGAAAGTCCATGATCCTGATCACTATAGATTGGGCCAGGAGACCATGGTACCTGGAACTTCTGGACATGTCCATCTGCTCTCCATTAGGTCTTCTCCAGAGAGCAGACCTGCTCTCCAAGACGGAGGATGTCTTCTTTGCTCAGAAATCATAACTCAGAATCTTCACGCTTGGTTTATGAGAGGTTAAGATACAATTACATTTATGAGAGGTTAAGATACAATTACTGGGACCTTCCAAAAGACGTTATGGAGGTGTTGCTTTTGGCTAGAATGCCAGCAATAAAAGCACTACACCGCTGCTGTTGGAAGATATTTTGCAGCTGGTGTAGAGTTTAAGATATTGATCCTTTTGCTTGTAATATTTCTAAAGAGCTTTCTTTTCGTGTACACCAGGCCCATCAGGGCTTGCAAGTGTCTACTGCCAAGCTACCTGGCAGTGTTATCCATCTTCAAACGCACGCCAGAGCAGGGCTCTTATTTTAAGATGCCCATTGTTAAACAGTTTCTCATGGGACTGAAACATATTTTTCCACCGGTCCCTTTTATAGTCCCCATTTTTAATGGGAGCTCCATTTGAGCCTCTACATTCCTCCCCACTCAGATTGTTGACTTTCCAAAAAAATTTCTGGTAGTCATCACTTCTGCCCCTAGAGTGAGCGAGCTTCAGTTGCTCTTGTGTAAACCTCCTTTTATCAAATTCTTTAAGGAGCAGGTGGTCTTGAGGGTTTGCACCTCTTTCCTTTCAAAGGTGGTGTTGGAAATCCACCCGGCACAAAATATTACCTTGCTGACGTTCTACCCACCTCCTCATCCTTCCAAGGAGGAAGAGAGGTTGCACAGACGGGATCCAAAAAGAGCTTTAAGCTTTCATATTGCCAGGTTGGCAAATTCAAGGCAAGACAATCAACTCTTTATTGGTTAGACCGCACACAGACTGGGTCAAGCTGTGACTAAACAGACCTTGTCATGCTGGATCATTCTGTGCATTACTGAATGTTATTCCTTGGCTGGGATAGATGTCCCTTACACTGTAAGTGCACATTCTACTAGAGATGTGGCAACCACTTCGGCTGTCCATACAGGTGTATCGGTGCAGGACATCTGAAATGCTGCCACGTGGTCTTTGTTACACACCTTCTCAAAACATTACTGCTTGGATTCCTTGTCGGGTCAGGACGCTAAGTTTGGAAAAGCTGTTTTACGCAACATATAAACCATTAACAAAATCCACTGGCCCCACTTCCAATTATAAAAACGGCTATGGGAGTCTATCAAAGATGAGGAATATGTGAGAGGACACAAACCATTAGAAAAAAAACTGACTTACCTAATCATTCTTAATCATCATTGCCCTGCAAACCTAAACCTCTGATTGTGGGTGGATTTTTCGAATTCACACTTCACTCTCTTTCAACGCCCATGCAGGTCATATATCCTCAAGTCGACTGTGCGAAAGGGGTGAAAAACTAGAACTGAGTTAACGGACGCAGTGTGTGCTATTTATACAAACATCAACGTCACGTGTGAGAATGGAAGCCACCGAGGGACATCGACTCGATGACGCACAGTGCCCCTCTGCTGTCAAAACATTTCCAAAGCTGGAAGCAGGATATCGGTATATCAAAGATGAGGAATCTGTGGTAGGAATATCCAGTAGAAAGACCATGATCAGGGATAAGTAACGTTTTTCTTCTGAACTTAACAACTCAATGAATTCACCAGAAAACATGAAGCTTCTACCTTTTAAGTCTTGGAATAATAACACAGTGCCACATTTAAGATACAAACGTTTAAGGCCTGCAACTGACACTCTGTAAATTGCAATTTAGGCTAATGTGGCCATGGGTGCCAAAACAACATTGTACTAGACTTGTGTCTCCTATACCGATTTTGGTGACTTTCAGAAGCAGTGAAGCAGAGTTCTCTTTCACACTTGGTAAAATTATATCTCTATGATACATGACAACAGTGTTGTGTGCAAAGGTTTCTTTTTTAATGTGTTTTTTTTATATACAAGAGCATTTGTGCATAGACATAATATGCACAGGTTTGTATGATTGTATGTGAGAGAAGCAACCTTGTTTGCTCTATAAACACTGATGAAATTTGTTCCAGATTGGGTATCTCAGTGCAATGTTACACCCGATGGTGCTTATCTATGTGATGTTAACATTATAATGATAGTAATATTTAGATACATTATTGTTATAGCCCCATTGATGCTCATTGTGCAATAGCTTTACGATGCCTAACATGAGTTATGCTGCCATTAGCCGCATGCTATTGTTAAAATTAGTTCAGGAAGATCTTTTATGTTATCTCCTCCTGCATCCTCCCTTTCCCCACTTCCCTCAGACGTATAGAAAGCCATTCTTGGTACGAGAACCAGAGCTGGTGTTGTATACATGCATAGCCTAACATCTTAAAACACCTGCCTTTTTCCCCAGAATACAGTAGCTTTTCTCATTTAAGAGTATAGTATTTTGCAGAGCATAAACCTATCCTTTGGAATGTTTACTTTTTTTATGGCTCAGTGCTTTCTCATGTTAATGATTCCTGCCTAATGGCTTCAAATGAAATAAATCTTTATTTCGAAATGTTAGTATTTTCAAAGAAGAAATTATACTTTGAAAATAATAATCTAACTTGTATAGTGGCAATAATAACAATAAATGGCAAAGATCAATACAGTGCCGCTGATTTCAAAAAGCAGCCCAATCATTGTAATCGGTCTAAGAATGGCCTTAAAAGTAAGGTCTAACATTACGCTAGTAAGATCTCTATTCATTTTTTTCTAAATGACAGTGCCCTTTCAGTCAAGTTGTACCCAGCAAATGTAATGTTCTTCTTAGGAACGTATAACAAATAAAATAAAGCCACCCGAGCTTTTAAAATTCCTACATTTCTCAGGCTATTAAGATATTTTCTCCTCCACATCTGGAAGCCGGTCAAACTAAGAGAAAGTGCATAAGATCCTCCTTGGAGACACCATCACAGAATTATTTCTCATTCAGGGAGCTGCTTCACGTATTAATCACAGAGAACATGGGCCTCACATTAAACAAAATGCCCTGATGGCGGCCTGACAATCCATGTTGGATAATATTCATAACTTTGGCTTGTTGTAAACGGGGAGATGTTGAACTTAAGATTCCCTCCATCATTGCCTTACCTGTCATTGCTTAAACGATTTAAACATTCCTGTGCCACAGGTTTCCTATTAATTTTAGAGGCGATGGACAGGTCTAAATAAGCCTGCAGGTAATCTAGGGCTAAAGGTTCTTGCCTTACATAATCCAAACATCTGCTACATATGCAGACAGATTAGAACCTCAGGGACACTTACTAGGTGTATAGGTAGTATAGGTAGCATGAGGGTGTCGTGGGAAAGACCATGAAAGAAGACAAATGTGTTTTTCCTTAACCTGAATTGTCTCAACTCGAGAGTTACCCATACTTCTGCTCCACACCGGGTACTGGGATCAATTTGCTCAGTAGATACAAAGTGAGCATTCTAGTGTTTGGCTGCCCAGTTTTTTGCCAAATCTTATTAGGGCGCCAAGAACCTGGGATAACTTTGTTGCCTCATTTAGTCCACATAAACATTGACAGATGTTTATAAGGATACCAGCATATTCATCGGAAGAACAATATCTGCATATTTCATGCCTAGATTTCCAAAATGCCTCTCTTGAGGGCTCTCTCATAGGGCATTTTGTTTAGTTCGTAAGGTAAAGAATTAATGGAGAGATTGCAAGGCGGGGCTACCAAAGCCCAACCCTGCATTACTCTTAGCCTTAATTGAACGGCACAACTGACTCAAACACACTCTAGATGAGAGGTCACAATCCATCTGAGCCAGAATTGTCAAGGGCTGTCTTGGCACACCCATGCAGGATTGGGGAGCACACAGCCTTGACCGGGTATCACAATAAAACACTGTGGACAGATCCATTAACCCCCATATAATTAGTGCTTTTATAACCAAGCGCATACTGATCAATTGTACCCATACCTTCATGAAATCCATACTGAAAGTTGGATAGGACTTTCTAGATCTTTGCCCACTGCATAATTCCCTTGTAAATTACTTTGCCAAACCATTTGGCAGAAGAATCCAATAAGGAAATCGCCCGTTGCACCCTAGGATCTGATCTATCAACTTTATGGAACATTGGGATTCATACTGTAATCTTCCTACTTGGTGGAACATGCCAATACTACTGTGTCTCAGAATCTGAGGATCCTTCCCTTCCGCCCTCCTCACCTTGTTCTTCTGAAGATCCCTCTGGAGTCTCACTCTTCTTCTTTCTCCTCCTTGTTGCAGGCTTCTTTATCTTCTTTTCTTTTTTCTCAAAGAGATAAGGGGGAGCTTCTCCGGAAGCCACTTTGCCTGGATGTGCAACAAGCCAGGCAGTGTGGACTCCGAGGAGCCAACCCCTTATGAGGGAAAAAGCCTTGCGGCGTAAAAAACCCTGCAGTTCCGTTGAAGTTGAGAGATCCCTTTATGTAGACAGAATCCGGATGAAATATGCTTCCCAGAATCTCTTAAGTGTACTTGAGTCAGGTCCCACGGGGCAAACCTCAGAGCCCCCGCTCCAGAAAAAAAGAGGATTGGGAATTCTGCCAGAAGGAGTGAGGATAGCCAAGAAAGGAGCCCCAATGGAGCGACACACACACAGCAGTAAGTATACTTGAGTGATATGCCAGGTGGAGTAAAAGGAGTAAGCCCAAGCAGCAGCGGGGAAAAACACTGCCTCCCGACAAGACTTCCGAAGGACGGGAGATCACAAACAAAAACAAAAGAGGGAGCCAGGGAGAACGGAGAAACAGCGTACCGCTGAGTCAGAAAAAAGGGATAGAAACACTGACCGCAGGCAGCGGAACGGATTGCAGCAAATAGCGTCTCTGTGAGGGACAGAACATTGGTAGGGATAAAGGCAAGCAAAGGGGAAACAGAGAAAAGCAAGAATGCAAACTTCGAGCGTCAAACCTGAGGAATGGTTGCAACGCAGAGACCGGCCGTTCTGATGCCGGTTTGTAGTGACAGTGGCCATCTTGGAATAAACTAGACCGCTAGATGGAGAAGCGGGGGAGGACGTTGCGGCACAATCAATGTAGCTGCCAACATTTCCACAATTTGTATTTATTTATATATTTATAAAGCGCTGAAAGCCTGTGGACAGTCTACACGGTTGGTGCATGACAGTGTGTTAAAAATTCTAATGAATACATGCACCCAAATTTCAGATTTTGGATTCACATTTGAACATGTATTTCAGGGCCAGGTCAGGCCTGGCCCCTTCGTGCCGGCAGATAACAGTAAAGCTGCCTAGGCCTGGACCTCGCCACAGGAAAAGACTGGGAATCAAAAGATTTCAGCCATAGTTTACCATCTAGATGTTTCTCTGTTGTACTTTCACCAAAAGAAATGGTCCAAGAATTATGTAGCAAGGCAAAATGACTAATCCATCTAGTTGGATTTCATGTGGGTGCATCCCACAACCAGCTAGTCGCTATAATTTGGCCATGTTCTTTACAAGAACAGTTTGTTAAAGGCTATACTACAGTTCCTTTGTTAGGGATTGTTTTCTCATCAATGGCTTTCTTGTAGAGGCACTCACTAATTCTAAAATGCAATTGGGATTTTTCAAAGCATTAAGTATTTCCAGCTTTGCCAGTTCACAGTCTCTACTGAACCAGCATTGAGAAGAACAGACATTTTTCTGTGGGTGAAACAAGGTTAAAAGAATCAGTAGTATTACTAAACACCTTAAGTGGGAGTTCTGTGGTTGTGGTACCTGCTAGTCCTGTTTCAATGTCTGGTGTGGCAGTAGAAATATTTGTACTGAGACTTTGCTTTTCCTTTAGAAATTCCCATTTCAAGTGCTAGCAGACATTACTTAGGTCCTCAGTGATTACTCCTAGGAATAGTTCCAGAAGGTGATGTCAGCTTAAGAGACGGGCCGAAAGAGATGTGATCACTCTCGGCCCTGCTCTCTATTCCAAAGTCTATGTTCTGACTGGGCAGAATCTAATTCAGGGGAATTCCCACCCCAAACCAAATACGCACAATTCATCTTTATTTAATAAAGTTGGCTAGCCATAATTCATTCAATCCATCATGATGTCACGGCTCGCTCCCTTCGCTCCCGTTCCCGCCACTTGGGGGCATGTTTTGGGGTTTCTTCCCTACTGGACATTTCCTCCGAACCTTATGCTACAGTGTCCTGATGAATTGGGAGCGCTAAAACCTTATTTCCCAAATTACTTCCCTTCCGGATCCATCCCAGGTTTTTGGCAGCCAGCATGCTACTGCTACTATAATCAAATGACTATGCTTCCCAGAATGCCTGGCTCACTGCCTCACCTCCTCCCTTGCAGGATAAGGCTGGGTGGAGGATAGGCAACACCTGTGGCTGCAGGTGCAGCAGGCGACACGCCTGAGGGGTGTGCTCGTTAAGCAGCTTTAAAAGCCTCAGTGTGCTTCAGTCCAGCGCTGGTCATTGTTGCAGCGTTCCTGTCGTGACTGGTCCCTTGTTCCTGGTTCCTAGTTTTTGTGCCCAGTTCTAGTTAGTGTTTCTTGTTCCTTATCCTGGAATTCGTATTTTGTATGCCTAATTGATTTCTGCCTTTTGGAAATCCCTTTCTCCCTTTCTCTGTCTGCAGGCAGCCTTTCTCTGAGCTTTCCTTTTGCTGTAGCCCAATTGCCTGTGTTCACTGTTTCCTAGAAATTGCCCTTTGCTACTGAAAGACTTGTTGCATTAATCTTTCCTTTACAGGTTTAGTTTCCTGCCTTTTCACCTTGGATGGGTGGGAAAGTTTCCCTTTTGAAATCGTTTTCACTGCTCCTGATCCTTGCCTTCTATTGGGATCCATGCCATGTTTTCCTTTACACTTTTACATTTATTTCCTATTTTATTATTAGGTGTGAGAAGCTGTTGTAACTAGCTCCTGTGTGATTATCTTTTGTTTTCCACACTGTACTATTCCTTCTTGCCTCTTGACTTGGGTTTAGGTATTTAGTCATCCTCACTCTTTGCCTTTACTGCATTCTGGGTTCTTGTTTGATTTACAGGGTTGTGGGTTAGTACTGACTTTTGAGTGGTCTTTCCGGTCCTCGTGAATACGGACATCCAAGTGGTCTTTACGGTCTTCGTGAGTACTGGCATTCATGTGGTCATTCCGGTCCTTGTGAGTACTGTTTCCAAATTCCTTATCCAGTACCGTCTAGAGTGTCAGCTTACAGATTCTGTCCCTGCTTGCCCTCTATGTGGGCTTAGCGCTGTCAGTATCTGTAATAGCATAGCGGGTAAGGAGTTTGCCGACTTTCCTTTCAGTCATAAGGAGGTTCTAAGTGCTTACCCTACATTCCTTTTCTTATAGTGGTATACACGAGTCTTGGGTATTGAATGCACGTGTTATATTCAAGGTTGTTTACTGTGTATTTTGTGCACATTTCCCCTGCCATATCCATCGCCTTCTTCCTTTCCTGACACATGATTTAATTGCTTGCCTCATTTTACCAACCTCTACCTAGATCCTGCACTGTGAAAAGCTGGTGTAATGGGGCCTGCTCCTCCAGGGATTTTGGTGCCATCACTCCTTTCCTGGGCAAGCTCTTGGAAAAGCTGGCCATCCCCCAGCATAACCTTCACACTGAATCTGTTGGTTGTCTCCATGACGATCAGTCTGGCTTCAGAGCGTCTGGAAGCATCGAAAATACTCTCCTGTACATCCGTGAAGACCTGCTCTCCAACCTTGACTCTTAACCATACTTCTGTCCTCATTCTCCTCGATCTTTCTTCTGCTTTCGACACAGTTAACCATGCCGTCCTGCTCAAGCGCTCTGTGATAACCTGGGTATCACTGATCAGGCCCAGGCCTGGCTGACCACTTTTCTCACTGACGACCCTCTCAGGTCCAACTGGAGTCCTTCCTCTCTACTATCTCTCTCTCTACCTGTGGTGTTCGCAGTGGTTTAACCTCTCTTACTGGCTGTTCACCCAACACCCGAGACCTCTTGTCCACTGCATCGTTGCTCTCTGCTCCAACTTTCAGTGTTATGCGGATGACACCAAGCTCTCTTTCAGACTCCCCTCGGCCGCCTCTACTCCTTCTCTCATTCCTGACTGTCTGTCTGCAATTCTGGAGTGGTGTGCCGCCATTGATATCTGCCTTAATTCCAGTAAGACAGAGATGCTGCTCATCAGAACACCAGCTCCCTCCTGTTCTCTCTCTTTCTCTCTCTCTCTCTCTCCCTCTCTCACTCTCTCGCTCTCTCCCTCTCTCTCTCTCTCTTTCTCTCTCTCTTTCTCTCTCTCTCTCTCTCTCTCTGGCCACCCACTGTCCTCTTCCTACTCCTACCTGTGAGGCTAAGAACCTTGGGGTCATCTTCGACTCCACCCTCTCCTTCGCTCTCCTCACATCTCTGACGTCTCTAAAAAGTCAAACTATCAGCTGCACCTCTTCAGAGGTATTCTTCTTTTCCTCACTTTCCCCCAGAAGCTTACTGTCTCCAGAGCTTTGATCCTATCAAGGCTGAACGACTGCAACAGCCTCTTTCTAAATCTTCCTGCCTCCACTACCTGTGGCGGCAAGGATCAAGTTCTAAACACTGTTATATGGAAGATTTATTGGTCATATAACTCACAGACCCAGTCATAATTTTACTTCTGTGAAAAAACAAGGATGTTTATTAATTTATACTTCGAAGAAGTCAATATGCCTAGCACTATATTACATTCTGTGGAAATGTAACTTTTAAGTATTTTCTCCCGGGTTTCAGTTCACTTTTAAGATTTCTTTAGTGGTCAGAAGGCAGTAGGATTCTGCACAGGCTAGTCATTATAATGACTAGATCTGACAAACCTCGCCTCACTTTCTGGACATCAGCAGGGCCTAACGCTATTGCCAGGAACAAGCTGCAAGTGTATGCAGTCTGGTTCTACTTGTAACTAGCACTGGACTCCGTCCTGCTTCAGTCCCAGTCTGGAATATGCCTCCCCAGAATAGTTTTAGGGCCCTTCTTATAGGACGGTTCCTACCACTCGTCCATTTGAATCAGTCTGTCACTTACAGGATCCCTGGCATTCATTCTTGACCCTCTGTTTTTCTGCTCTGGATGTTTTTTCAATCTGCTTCTTCCTTTTTCTTTCTACTGTATAGGGCTGGCCTTAATAAGAGCATTACTACACCTTTTTATTAATTTACATTAGTTTATTCAAATTTCTCAAATAACATTTCACAGCAACCATTGTGTTTCACCAAGCAGTTAGGATACAGGGCACTAGTCAAATTACATTGTTTTTCATATATCGCATATTATTAAGTATACATTTAAAATGATCGTATTCATATTCAGGGGCTCAACCGAAGATCAAGCTTGTACATCTATCCGAAGTCATCTTCATGTTGCCAATCAGCTGTATCTATTGCTTTATTATGTTATCCTGCCTGTCATGCCCAAAAGCCCTCCCCACATTCCTCACTCAGGAACTGATTCTGGTCGTTTGGCGCCCAGTACTCCCACAACGCTGGGTGGCGATCCTTCAGGAAAGGGGTTCGCCTACGGTGGTCTGTCATCCGTTGCTCGGCTTAATTTGAGTAGGATAGTCTCCCATTGTATTTGGAGTTCTGGTCTATGTTGTGATTGTCCGCCCTGTATATATACCAGTGTATTAAGTTCAGCGTTCCCCCATTTATCTAAATCTGGGAGTCAAGTCAGAGTGTTCGGCTGTTGCAGAGCTTTCCAGGCCATGGTGATGCATCAAACCGCCAATATCAACGCAAAGCCTAATATTTTCCTCAGAGACGTTTGCCTGGATTTTTTAGAACAGGCACCCAGGAGTTATGCCTTGGGAGTTGGTGTAATATGATCTATTTCGATAGGGTCAGTTGGTTCTAAACATTCTCCCAATACTGTATGATCTTAGTGCAGCTCCACAGCATATGAAGCTAGTCAGCGTTTAGTAGTTGGCATTTAGGACAGCAGCGGGCGGTTGCAGGGAACATCTGTGACAATCTCTTGGGGGTCGGGTATACGCTATGTTGCACGTTAAATTGTATTAGTTTGAACCATCCATTTCTAGAATTGTTTCCAAATCTACATCGTCAAAGGTGCAACCCAAGTCCCTCTACCACGTCCCTTTAACTCTCAACTCAGATTCCGATGTTTTATGTAACAAGGCCTCGTATATCAGCGATACCATTTTTCCCCTCCTTTGCTGCCGATTTATAGTGCGCCAAGGATTTCATTGTCATCGGGTTCCTCCGGTAAATCAGGCCAATCACTCTGCTCTTTGCTCACCTTGGTTATATAGGTCAGAAACCGCCCTGCGGTTATATCCTGGGCGGTTTGCAGCTCCACAAATGACAGTATCATCCCTCTTCAAACATATCCCCCCATAGGGCAATCCTGTTCACTTGCCACTTTGTTCGGATATGGTGTAGGATAGTTGGTTTCATCGAAGGGCCAGTACCTAATGGCATGTCTGGTGAATATGGCTTGTTCAATATCAGTCCAGTGCATGTGCAGTGCCACACCCAGATTCCTTTTCTGATCAATAATTCTACCCAAGCCTTATTCGCATCCATTCACAATGCTTCTTTCATTGTGTATGGAGCGATCAAGCTTCTCGAAAGTCTTGCCTCTGAAGTATCGTTCTCCATAAGCCATGTAGCCGCATATTGCAGCTTTGAGGCTAAGTAAATGTTTTCAAAATCTGGCACTCTTAAACCTCCCTAGCTGTGGTTCTATATAAAGTCTGTAGTGCAATTCTGTGTCTGTTATGTCCCCACCGAAGGCTCTTGAGTTAAGTTTTGTAGTGCAGTGAAGAATTTCAGTGGGGTCACATGTGGTATGTTGGCAAAAAAATATAGAAACCGAGGAATGACTATCGCCTTAATTATTGTAATCTTTTCCATCAGTGACAGCAGAAGTTTGTTCCAAGAATCCAGGCAGCCGTCCAGGGCTGTGAGGGCCCTTCCTATATTATTAATATAGGTGTCACTGGTGTCGTGGTACATATTGATCCCTAAGTATCAAAAGGTGTCAGGGCACCACTTTAGTGGCCCGGTTAGCATCTTTAGGCCGCTTGAGCGATTACAGTAATCTAATGGAAAAATGCAAGATTTTTCCCAGTTTATTTGTAGAGCCAGAGAGTCTTCCGAAATTAACAAATATCTCCAGTATATATGTGAAGGAGGTTCCGGGGTGGTTCAAGTACAGCAAGACATGGTCCGCGTATAGCGAGATCAAATGGTGTTCCCGTCTTGTCATTATCCCCAAGTTATCGTACTGTTCCCTGAGTAGGTTAACCAATGTTTCCATTGCTTGTGCAAATAATATTGGGGAGAGAGGGCATCCCTGTCTCATGCCTCGTTGGATTTCCCAAGCTCCCGAAATGGTCCTGCTCGACCGGACTCTAGCTGTCAGGTTCGTGTATAGTAATGTGATCCATTTTATGTGTGTCCCACATACCATAACGGCGTCTAAGCGAAGCAAACATCTATTCCCACCCAAACATATCAAACATTTTGACAGCATCTAAGAACACTATTGCATACTTGTTTCCGAATGTTTCTGCTTCAGCTATTACATGGTGCATTCTCCAGAGGTTCAATGACCTGTTTCTCTCTAGAATGAAGCCCGCTTGGTCCGGGTGTATGAGTTGCGGTGGAAAGGGCTTAAGTCTGCTGGCAATCATGGTACCTCACATTTTATTCAACATTTGCAATGAAATGTCTATATTCATTAACTGTCTCAGCTGGATGCTCAGATTTGGACACTTTAACAAACCGAGCCCATAGTCTCTGCTTTGCCAAGAGCAAATGGAATAGGAGCATCTCTCACATTGCTACATTCTCTTTCCTGGAGAAGAGATTGCATGTTCTATTTCGTCTCTCCTCGCAGCAAAACCAGTGCTCGAAGTGGGCGGGAGCGGTGCTCCTCTACTTTTTTAAATTAAGTTTTACTGTCCCTATACTTTTATTTTTAAAATAAACTCTTCCGGAATGGTTTTATTTTAAAATAAAAGTGTAGGAAGAAGTTGAAACTTGCACTCTCCGTGAACTGCACTGAACATTCTCTTAAAAAGCAGGTTCATGTGTTTGGGAGTTTGTATTGGGTATGGGAGGCGGCATGGCGATGGGGTTTTCTGGAAATGGGTGCAGGCCAGCAGGGAACATAGTTCCACTACTTCTTTTCGTACACTTCGACCACTGAGCAAAACGACATCACCAATATGGCAATTTTCAAAAACTATGAATGAGGTTACTAAAATTACATTTGCAAAAACCTCACCTTCTAAAAATAACAGCATTCGGTTTTTCGAAGCAAGATGTTTTCGGACATGCACGTTAAATTTGTCTTGCATAACAAGAAATGATCTAAGCATTTTTACATACTAACATATGGAAGAATTTCATTTTAAGATGTGTATGTCTTGGGCATTTTTGGCATGTTGGCAATTTGCTGAGATGCACACTAAATGCATATACGCCAAATGTCTATTGTGATAGGGTCAACCTGGGAGCTGTGTGTGGGAGTTGAGAGGGACCGCCATCCCCGACTCCCTGGTATGCATAGAATCATGTATGTGCCTCAGTTCCTTTTCCCTATCTCAGTGGCTTTTAGCCTCTATCCTGGACATGTTTCTTCCTGAATTTTCAGGTGGTTCCCTGGAAGCAGCATCATGCAAAGGAAAATGTGACAACTCTGCATTTCTACTTCTGGGTGGTGCTGTCTGCAGACCCGATGGACCTTAGTACACAAAGGGAGAGCTGACCTACCCACATGGGTTGTTTCTCACACTACTAATTTCTGTGTGATTATTCTGCTACAGGTGAGGCTCATATAGAGTTGGAGCTCTTCCAAAGCCAGTAAATGTAGAACCCGACCAATGCTCTGGATATATCAATAAGTCTATATCTCCTGCTGACCCATTTGGAGGCAATGGCACCAATCAGAAGTGGGCGAGCAATGACACTGGTTGACTACTGTTTTGATTTAGTAGCCATTTTAATTGAATATTTTGACAAAACAAACATTTCTTTTTTTAAAGTGAAACAATTTCAATTTCAGGTGGTCACCAATAGATGGACCTTGTCAACCATCAACAGACATAACCCCGAATCATCATTTAACATCTCCTGGCACAAATATGCATTTTCAGAAACATGGACTACAACTCCCATAATGCACATGAAAGATACCTAGGAAACTTGCTAGGCTAATCCAGAAAAACACTTGGACTCAGGATTGTACACACACAGGTTCCTACATGAAAAGGAGGAAAGTGCCTTTCAGTGGAATGCAACACTCAAAATACCATAGCAATTACTGTGCTTTTGTTTGGTTACGCCTCATCTGCTTTCACATAGAACTCGAATGACACTCTGCACAACACCACAGCTATAAGAATGTAGCTACCTTTCACTACAAATATTTTAACTGTATCTACACACATACTTGACTATCCTCTTACACACACCCCTACAGCTTAATTCCCTAGTGTACCTCTCTCCACCCATACACATGCCATTTAGACATGGGTAGCTAGCAGGGTCTCTGCCAAGCCCTCAGAATCTTTAATGGCCATTATGCACACACGCCTACTAGCACCTCCTAACTTTCCCATACTCTGAGGACGTTCAACCTACAGCGCATTGGGACCATACCCCTATACAAATGACGAAATGAAATGAAATAAATGTCTCCTGGAGTTTGTCAGTGCTGACTTTTCTCCTAAAGTCAGTGTTGGGAATTTCCATTATCCACACCTGTGCAGTCCATTCATAAAGCTCCCCCCTGGCTTTTCTCCCTGCTAGCACTGCTTATACCCACACGTACGACCAGATCAGCCCACTCTCACAGCCTTGTGATACCAAGATTCAGCCTAAAAACTGCTGGAGGAGCCAGCTTCCCAGTCCAAGCAGCCAAACGTTGGAACTCCATATTCATTCCCCTCAGACAAGAACCTTCCTTCCTCACTTTTAAAGCTAAAATAAAAGACTGGTTGAGTAGCAAACCCTCACTTTAAGATGTGTATACCACCTCCTGCTGAACCATCGTATACTTGACCTCTGTTTATCTAAATTGCTTACAATTGCTTCTTGCTCACTGACCCATCTGTAACCAGGGTCCCTCTCTGCAGCTTTACTTGCATGTCAATGCATAATGTATATTGTAAATGTATTCTGCCTCACCTTGTATGTAAATCCTAAGTCTTTCAAGCGCCCAGTTACCTTAGGGTTCGCTGCGCGATATAAATAATAAACAAATACAAACAAATACAAATATAGGCTGCTACACCATAAAGGTTCATGTTCATACATTAAGCTTTGAGCAGCTGGGACTCATTTGGAATCTCTCTACTTGCCTGACCATTCTGCTTCTGCCTGCTACCTATCTCTGCTCCTGTGTTGTCTTGCTCCAGTTCTACTGTCTTTCCCTCTCTGCCAGTGGGTTTCCCCCTCTTCTTTGTGCTGATTTCCTGCAGCTCCCAGCCCTGATTATTATGCTGTGTCCTTGCAGCTTCCAGCCTCTGTTACTTGTGCTGCTTCCCTTCAGTCTCCTACCCTGTTCCTGCTCTGCCCCTCTCCTGCTATCTTGGGTATTTATAATCTCAAGTTTACCCTATTTCGTCATACTGTTTTATCTTGATTTTGTTTGTGTAGTTCCACTTAGTTCTAGTCCTGAGCCTAATGTCCCTGCTTTCTATAACTCGCGTTTCCAGTCCAATTTTGCAACCTGCTGTAATTATATTGAACGGTCCCTTGTAAGAGTTATCTTACTAAAGTCCCTTACTAAAAATTACCTTGTTTCAGACTTAAGCATTCTAGTACAGTGCTGTAGTTTCCTGTGTTCCTGGTTCCTAATCTGAATTCTTGTTTCCCCTTTTGGTCTTTTAGTGTCTGGTAAGTATTCTATAGTGTCCTCGCCTGTGCCTCTGTGTATTCCTTTGTGCAGAGATTTGCTTCTATACTTAGAAGTCAAGCTCTGCCCCTTTCCTTGTATCGTTTTACCTGCAGTCTATCGTGTATTTCATGTAACAGTGGGTGATTGCTATTCCCACCGAAGGCCTCCACTGTATGCGCCTGCTGGACCCACATAGGCGTGTCTCTGTGTCTTTGTGTCCAGACACAGAAGCCACTCTTGCTGTCCTTAACCATGGGCTAGCAGGGTGACTACCTGTTAAAGTAACTTAAATAGAGGCATTGAGCTTTCTTTATTCCCATCCCAACTTGCTCACCATTGGGCTCTGCATTTTTTCCTGTCCCATTGTTTTTATTTTCCTTGGCTGTTCTTCATTCTTGTTCGCCCACCTGCTGTAAACACTTACCTGTCCCTTTTACCAGGGTGCCCTTTTACCAGGGTGCCCTGTTTAAATCCTGACAAAGAAACTATAAGTACCTAAATGCATCTAGGCAAAACAGACACAAAAAGGCCTGGTACAGGAGGAAGGGCCTGGTAACTCAGATGGGAATAGAAAGGGTTTCTCCATTCAAGAGGGTAGTTCTGCTAAATGTAAAATAATGAAGATTTTGTTCAGATAGCAGAGAATACATGCAGCGAAATAAACACTTGTTAAATGGATTTCTTGTTTAGAAAATCAAACATTGTAATAGTAAATGAAACATCAGGCCTTGACAACAACTTTGGTCACTTGAAATAGCATATTAACTTTCAGAAAAGTCATTGATAACATTTCGTTTTTGTTTTGTTGCTGAGAATAACTATTTGCTATTTCAGTATGGAATAGCATTCTGGCTTTCTATCTTTATTAGACGGCACAGCTTTCAGTGAGATAATAGATTACAGAGTGAGAATATTTAGTTTGTTGGATAGATGTTCATTAGCATCTTTCCTGCTCATGTTGTTGGCCATTCAGACTCATCAGGAATCTACAGAGGAGCCACCTGCTGTTCAGAAATTGGCTTTTCAATGACCAAAGGATCGGTAGTATCATATGTGCTTCATCTGGCAGTAAAGAGACAGTGCCTATCTTTGAGCGATCAGCTGCCTTGGGTACAGAAAATAGATTTTGCTTGCTTGATTTTTCATGATGCCATTAATCCATGATTTCTTGCACAGATGAAGGATACCACTGCAACATGGGGATTCAATGCAGTTGTACCTAAAGCAATCCGAGTAGTTTTTGTACCTAAGCATTCCATAGACTCAATGTTAAACAAGCTCTAAATAGAACATTTACATCTCATACTATTAGTGTAAATCTAAACGGGCAGTATCCAGGTGAATTGCTTCCTGCGTGATATCATGCCATCAAATGGTCAATCAATCCCTTCTGGGTTATCACCATTGTGCTGTTGGGTGGACCAAGTAGTTCCTCCAGATTAATAGACTATTGCAAGGTAAGTAATTTGTGTAGTTCCCTTGCTGGGCAAGGAAATGTAACATAACTGTAACAATACATCTCCAGTAAGGGTACCTTTCTTAGGTTTGCCTGAGATCCGAGTACCTCCTTGTTTAGGGGATGTTCTTGTATATGTATGCTGTTCAAAGGAAATGATATGTCATGCTTCGAGTGAAGCATTCTGTAAATCCTCTCTTGACAGAATCTGGCATCCTCCCTGAAGCAGGGGAGTTACCCATATCTTATAAATCTGGTAGGATACCCTATGTGGAGGAAATTTGTTACAGATAAGTGACTTGTGCTTTTGAAGAACAGATAACTGCAAGCATTTTCTAGTGACCTTATTTGTGTATAGTTATGAATGAATTGTTATTATTATTGTGAAATAAATATCCCTCCCTTCTTATCATGTAGCCGAGCAGTTCAGCGCAGCCTGGCCATCATCCGCCAAGCCAAGCAGAAGAAAGAGAAGAAGAAGGAATATTGTATGTATTACAATCGCTTTGGAAAGTGTAACCGAGGGGACAGCTGCCCGTACATCCATGACCCAGAGAAAGTGGCAGTATGCACCAGGTAAGGGAATTAGATATGGTAGATCACGCTGGCTTTGTAGACAATTTGCCAAAGGCATAACACCTCAGTCCTAGCACAATGTATTCTAAATGGTGAAGGTGAATATTCAAGCCAATAACAATTTGCAGTTTAATAGAATACTTCGATAACTACCTCACTCACCATGTCTGGTTATTTGGACTAACCTTGCCATTACTGCTGATCAACATTTTTTAAAGAAATTCTATTAGGAGGTTTTATGTTTCTATGGATACACGTCGACATTCATTTGAGAGTCAACTTCAAACAAAACTACTAAACTTTGCCCTTGCAACAGTCGGCTTTTGCAATTGAGTGAGTTTCATGGTCGACAATATCAATTCATCCTGCTTTTGTTTGAAGTGTAGGCTCCTTCTCCCTGCCTAGTCTATACCCTTTCCCCAATTTCCCTTTGAGAAACCTTTAAAAGTTTAAGCACTTCGCCTTTTTATTTGCTTTTCCCTAACCTGTAGTTTCGCCTTTCCCCTTTTTGAGTAGACTCCTGGACCCAGACAAATGTGCCTGGTCGACTTGGGCCATCTCTCCTTAGGGGCTCTATCAATTTGTTGTCGAACCTGCTACAGGTTTTATATAACTTCACATAACGTTAAGCTGCTTGCAGCTGCTTCAAAGCACTAATTATTAAGTACATTATAATTATCATTATTATTATTATTATTATTGGAGGAATATCTCCTCTTGACAAAGACACCCACTAGCATTACTTAATGAGCCCAATCACCTTCATCCGTAGCCTGATGTTGTACATATACTACCCATATATACTACCCACTCCCTCTCCAATGCTTTTCAATGTATCCTTCTTTTCTGCTTTTGAAGGCCTTCATATCTAGCGGTTCCTGAAGCTCAGTTTGCACTACTCGCCGTGGTAGTGTGATATAAAGTTAGGTGTCCTGTTTAGACATTTAAGAATACTCTGGAATCTAGCAACGCAGGGGATGTTCCTCTAGCATGCATTCTCTTTTTGGCCTTACTCGCTGACCTTTACTTTGTGCCAAGCTTTAGTTATAGGGGCACACCATGAAATTGAGGCCAGTAGGGGAAGATGTGTGAAAGCTCTTCTCTTGTTCCACTGTATTTTCTACTGCACAGTCAAGACAACATAGTAAACCCAAAAGGGGCGGTATGATTCATCACAAATGTGGCACTGTTTAAAAAAATGTAGATTACACAATATTATGTCAGTGCTATGTTTTTTGTGGCAAACTCTGCCTTCATATTTTTGTTTTACAGTTCTTCACAAGAGGAGCCCTTTTGTTGGTAACACTTTGCTCTCAAGGCCCCTCCCTGGACAGGTGAAAAAATTGCAGACTAGCATTTTGGCTACTTGCATCAGAGGGAGTTGTCATCTTAAAAGTGCAGAAAAAACGATTTGATTTGGTGAAACGAGTTAAGAGCTAGAATTTCAGATTCCATGGCCAAGAAATTGATTTATTCCTTTTTTACTTTTGTACCGTACTTCCATCTCACTGTACGGCCTCTTCGCAGCACTAGATAAACTGTTTATCCCTAGGTCGGATAAGTGTCACTGGATAATGGAGGTTGTGAATTTCAATATCTCAGTGGTTTGGCATTCTTTCTTTGTTTCTTTCTTCGGTACAAAGCCATTAAGAACAAACACAATTCATCATATAAAATACAATCAATTCATCAAGAAATCTAAGGAATTTTAGAACAGAAAAACATTAAATTATATATTTTTTTTGTCATAGTTTCAACTGAAACTTTTTTACAAAAAAGAATTGCTCATATAAAACATAACATTACTCTTCACATCACATCAATTGATCATATTTTCAATGCATTTAAATCAAAAGCTATTTCACATCTCAAATGAAAACTAGACAGTCATAGGTGGATCAATTAGATGTTCTAAGTAGTCGATGGTCACACATATTAACATATAGTTTCGGCCAGCAGTAAGTGAAAACCACCAATCATCCATATCATCATTAATTGGTGCAAACCTCCCTAACCCTTCAGAGCATTGTACTGTCAAGGCCATACATTCCACAACTAGATGATAAAGCGATTCTACCTTGTCATTACAAAAACGACAGATGTCATTGTGTGTATTTTTATCATGTCTTAGAAATAGCGATTGTTTTGTTGGCAAAATGTTAAGTCTCATCCTTAAAATGTTGTCCCGGTGGTACATCGATGGAAAAAATTGTAATGATTTAGCTACCTGATTTGCTGCACGTATGTCGTAATTCTGATTTAGACAGGATTTTAACTTTTGCCGATTTACAATCGTCCTGCTTTAGTCCCTATTTCTAAGCTTATTTTTTACTGCGCAAGGGTTCATACATAATAGCTCTGATGAAACTCCTACATGGCTGAGATTTTCTTTGCACAGAGACTGTCCAATCTTTAAGTAAACCATTATATGGTCTTTGTGAAGTTTCTTTAAATATCTGATAAGGGACTGAAATGTCAGATAGTATCATCTTTCTGTACATAGAACAGGACTTCCATAACATTGAGGCACTCAAAGATTGCAGACCCAATTTGAAACGAATAGCATTCATGGATACATAATTAGGAAGCCTCAAAACTTTCCTCCAAAATCGAGCTTCCAATTGGTTCCAAAACAATTGTTCTATATTTAATCCTACTTCGCTTCCAAACGTAACTGCAGCTACTACTTTTTGACGATAGAACTGTATCAGCGGCATTAAGGTAAATTTGCCAAATTCTCAGTGCAATTTAGAGCCTTGAAGTGCTAGGATGTTCATTTTGGATTTAAGCTCTTCGAGCCAGTTCCTTTCTCTGATAGATTTGTTGAACATAATACCAAGATATCTGATGGTTTGCATTTGTTTAAGATTTTTCCGATCAACAGACCATTTAAAGTGTCTACTTTTAACACTGAAATGGGATCCAAAAACAATTATCCTGGATTTGTCAACATTAATCTCCATTCCTAGCTTGTGTAAATAAATCTTTAATTTTGATAAGAGATGCTGCAGCCCTATTGGAGTTGAACCGATCAAGACTACATCATCGGCGTAGGTGATCCAACTAATTGGATGACCATTTATTTGAGGATGGAAAGTTTTGACAGATTTTAGGGCATTTGTATTTTATTGATTTATAAAGCGCCTTACGCCAAAGCGCTGAAAGCTGGCATATCCGCTAGATATAATTTAAAAATTAAAGCAGCTAGTGGACACCCTTGTTTCACTCCTCGTTCTGTTTTGATCTCATCAGAGAGGTCACCATTGGCATTCACCCGCACTCTAATCGTGGTGTAGGTATGTAGCTGGATTATCATTTGAAGTAGGTCATCCGGGCAATGTGTATTTGCCAACTTCTCACACAACATGGCTCGATTCACTTGATCGAACGCCTGATGAAGATCCACAAAAGAGAGAAAGAGTGGTTTCTGGGTCTTCAGGGCTTCGAGCTTCAATATATTCAGGAGGAAAAGATTTATTTCAACACCTACACCTTTAGTGAAGCCCGTTTGTCTTTCATCAATGATTTTCTGATCGGCTGCCCATTTTGCGAGTGGCATCTGCAGATAGGAGACAAATATTTTCCCAATCACGTCTAACAGTGCAATCGGTCAGTAGTTGGCCGGATTTGTACGATCACCCTTCTTAAATACAGGCACAACTACCGCCAATTGCCATGAGGGCGGAATGGTTTGCGCCTCTACTATTCTTACAAACAAGGAATCGATGAAGATTGCCCATTTAAACTTTTTAAGTTTAAAAAAAACAAACATTTTATTGGGTTTTTAAACAATACAACAATCATCATTAATGCGCTCATTGAGAAATTTGAATGTGCCCCCTCCCTCCTCACCCACCTTTCCCAAGACCACAGTTGTCCGTTTTCAGTTCAGCGCATACAGGGTGTCCATTATGGGATGCCGCTGTCATCGGTGGAAGTAGTATCCTCGCTTGGATAAAACAATGACACCGTGAGCGCCACCCATTGTAGTAGGTTCTGACTAGTGTCCAGTTTCTGTTCTCTTTGCGCTTTTTCCCATGCACCGGTTTCAGCCGTCGACCACTTTCGGAGGCCCTCCCACCACATTTTTACGCTAGGGATTTTGGGGCTTTTCCACCCATGGCTATGCCTCTCTTCGCTAAAATGTACATCAAGTCCATGAGCCTGTTCAGAGGTTTGTTCTTTTTTTTTTGTATCTGCCCAGGATGCACGCCTTCGGTGCATGTACATCCAAGGTGATGTCAGCCTTGGCTACCTTGGCCGCGATCTGAGTCCAGAAGGCTTGTATGGTCTGTCATCCCCAGAACATGTGGGTCATCCCCGCGCGGGATTCGCTGCATTGGAGCATTCTACGGTTCTTGCCCCTTTGAATTTGGAGATGACTTGAGGTGTGAGGTATGCTCTGTTGATGATATAGAACTGAATTAGTTGCAGTCGGGCATTTCTGGATACTTTTTTTATGATAGTGTTATAGATTCCCATTCCTTTTCTTACCATTTCTCTTTGCTCTTGAGGTCTTGCTTGGTCTTGCTGTCTAGTAATGTCTCGTAGAGCCTCGAGGTTTTGTGTCCTCCCTCTGCGGCGTATAGCATGTTTCGAGGGGATTGGGTCCTCCGACTTATTCCATATCTATGACAGGTAATGTCCACAGCTGTGCTGCTTCGGAAAATCTTTGGCGTCTGCTTCCTGCGTCGATGACGTTGATGCGCCGTCCCCGAGGACCTCCTCCGACGGCCGACGTCACCCGATGTGATAAGTAGGACGCACGAAGCCCATAGCCTCAGTTCCGTTTTTTCCGCAAACGTGTTCGCTTCGTGAATCTCGGTACGCCTCGACTCGTTGGAGTTTGCTGTTTTCAATTCTCGGTTTGTTGAACCTGTTCGGTTTGTTGTGAAGACCTGTTCGTGGCGATGTCTTTCTCATCTTCAACCCCGCGTCCGGGCTTCAAGAACTGCGGGGACTGTGGGTCCAAGATGTCGGTCACGGACTCGCACAACGCCTGCCTCTGGTGCCTCGGGGAGGCCCACGATACAGACGACTGTGTCGACTGCCATTCGCTCACGGCAAAGGCCTTGCGGGAACGCAAGAAGAAACTGTCGGTAGGCTGGGTGTCTAAGCCCCGGAAGTCGAGCTCTGCGGGGCTTTCGACGGAGGACTCGAGGGGTGACTCTCCGCATCATCGTCAGAAGTCCAGTGGTTCTCCTTCCAGTAGTCGGTCTCGCCACTCCTCCGCCTCTTCGTGGCATTCCCGGAAGCGCCGGCATAGGTCGCCTTCCCCGTCCTCTTCCGAGGACTCCGCCCGTCGGCAGGTCGCTTATCCCTCCATGCAAGCGACACCGGAGGAATGGGCTTCCTTGGGGAAGCAGATGCTAGCGATTCTTGAATCGCAGGGCACCGGTCCGTCCGCGCCTCTGAGTGGGGTCAGTCGGCACCGGTCGAGAGACACCGCCCGTATGCCTTTGGGCTCGGGTGGTCGGCACGGCTTGCGGGATAGGTCCCGCTCGGACAAGGGTAGCCGTTCTCGCCATGCCCGTTCCAGGTCCCGGTCCTCGACGCGCTCGAGACCGCGTGATCCTGTGCCGTCTTGGAAGAAGACGTCGACGCCTGTGGCGCCGAGCTGGTCGACGATTTCTCTCGAGGCTCCGCCTCCGAGGGGGTCGTCGGCGCCTAGGTCGTCGAGAGACACGCTCGGAGCTCCGGCTTCGAGGCCTGTGTCGACGCCGCCGATGCTGGCGGCGCTGCAGCTGACCTCGACGCCGATTCGCTAGACGTCGACGCCTTTTCTGCCGGCGCCGACTCGTTCGGCGCCCTTGACGCCTTTCGAGGCGGTGGTGTCAGAGGGGCCCCGTGGCACGGGGTTTGCCCCTAGAAAGGTTATGGCTAAGGGCAGGCACTGCTTTGGTTCACAGAGGTCTTCCCCTCCCCGCCTGGAGTACATTTCAGAGGGTGATGAAGGCTCTGATGGGGGCTTGGTTCCGGTTACGGTTCCGGATGACCTTATCTCGGGCCATAGCCAGTTTGATGATCTGCGGCAGTCGCTGCATGATGCCAGTGGACTGCCAGTGGAGTTTTGTAGGCCGGAGTCTGGCACTCATGCCGATTCTTCATATCGGCGCCTTATGTCTCGGGTCACCGAGTACTTGGGTTGGTCAGCTCCCCCAGGGGAGTTAGTTCAGGATGATCTCACGGACATCCTTGATCTCGGTCCCCCCACTGACCCGGTTTTGCCTTTTCATATGGCTCTGCAGAGAAGGGTGGCGGCGGCTTGGACTGCTCCGGAGAGTCTCCCGGCAGTGGGCAAGTCTTTGTCGCGAAAATAGCGTCCAGCCAGTAGCGACCCCTGCTACTTGTCTAGGCACCCCACTCCGGAGAGTTTGGTGGTGCAGGCAGCTACGGCCCCGTGAAAGCGGGCGTGGTATCCTACCATCCCTCCGGATAGGAACGACAAACGTTTTGACGGCTGGGCAAAGAAAGTGTTTTCTTCTGGGGGTATGGCGCTTCAGGCGGCCAACTCCATATGTGCCTTGTCTCGTTTCACACACACTCTGTGGAACTGTGTTGCATTAGCGGCTGACCATATTCCCGAAGGGGACGAACGGGATGGTTTCCTTGCTATGGTTCAGGATGGCAAGGATGCTATGTGTGAGGCCGTTCAGTCGGGTTTGGACTTGGCTGTCAGCCGGTCCATGGCGGCGAGCACCGTAATGCGCAGGTTTGCGTGGTTGCGGAAGTCTGGTTTCGCTCCTGATGTGCAGTCCCGGCTCCTCAACATGCCCTTTGACGGTGAACATCTTTTTGGCAGCAAGGTTGCGGACCTCCAAAGCTGCAGCGAAGTCGTTGGGCGCTGCAGTTCGCCAACCTCCGCCTTTTCATCCTAGGGGACAGCAATGGAGGGGAGGTTCCTTTCGCTATTACTCGTCCTTCAGTAATCGTAAGAGTGCCAGAGGTGGAAATAAAGGTACTCGAGGTGCCAAGGCCGCTCGGGCAGTTGCCTCTTTACCCTCAGGCAACGCCGCAGCCGCTACCACTCAGTCATGAGGCCAGGTCCCATGGTTCGCCGGTTGGGGGAAGGCTGGCGCAGCATCTTGTAGAGTGGCAAGCCATTACTTCGGATGTGTGGGTTCTGGAGATCATAACCCAAGGCTACTGTCTTCCTTTTCGGCAGAGGCCTCACGACAATCCACCAGGGAACCTCTTTGAAGTGTCTGGATCCGCTTCTTGCGCAGGAAATTCAAGCTCTGCTGGAGAAAGGCGCCATAGAACTGGTGCCTGTAGCAGAGAGGAACAAGGGATGGTATTCCCCTTATTTTTTGATTTCAAAGAAAGACGGGGGATTGAGACCCATCATGGACTTGCGCGGTTTGAACAAACTCCTCAGGAAGGACAAGTTCAAGATGGTGACTCTTTCTCAAGTCCTTTCAACCAGGCCCTTCAACTTCAGGACTGGTTGGTGTCTCTCGACCTCAAGGATGCTTACTTCCATGTGCCGATCCATCCCAAGCACAAGAAGTACCTGAGGTTCGCGGTTGGTGACTCGCACTTTCAGTTTCGGGTCCTGCCGTTCGATTTGACCTCTGCCCCGAGGGTTTTCACCAAGCTCATGGTGGTGGTGGCAGCGCATCTCAGGAAAGGGGGGATTCACGTCTACCCCTACCTGGACGATTGGTTGATCAGAAGGAGCTCTCCCGAGCAAGTCCTGGATCATCTGTCCGTCACCTGCCACTCCCTTCACAGGCTGGGCTTCTCCCTCAATTTAAAGAAGTCCCATTTGACACCAACGCAGCGGCTCCAGTACATCGGAGTAGTGCTCAACACGTCCCTGGGGCAGTGTTTTCCTCCACAGGTGAGGGCTCTTCACATTCAGCAGATGGTGCACAAGTTTCAGTTTGCCCAGGATCTCCCAGCATCCGAGTTCTTGAGACTGCTCGGCCTCATGGCATCCTGCATTCTTCTGGTGCCAGAGGCTCGTCTGCGGATGAGATCTTTGCAGTTGGCACTCAAGCTCCAGTGGTCTCATTCCTCCGGCAGGCTGTCAGACCCTGTTCAGGTGCCGCCCTCGGTGGCCCGGGACCTTCTGTGGTGGGCCGTCGAGGGCAATCTGATGAAGGGGGCCCCATTTTGGCTGCCCTTGCCAGAGGTGACGATCGTGACGGACGCATCTCTCGCAGGATGGGGAGCTCATGCCAACGAGTTGACAGTCAGCGGTCGTTGGTCTCTGTCGGAGTCCAGACTCCATATCAATCTGTTGGAGCTGAGGGCCGTCAGGCTAGCCCTGAACGCTTTTCTGCCGACTGTGCACGGAAAGAGTGTCCTGATTCTAACGGACAACACGGTGGCCGTGCACTACCTCAACAAAAAGGGGGGGCAGGGTCACTTCCGCTGTGCAGGGCGGCGATGCAGCTCGAATTCTGGGCCATCCAGCAGGAAGTTTCGATCTCGGCTGTTCATCTGGCCGGAGACGACAACGAGATGGCGGACGCTGTGAGCAGGCAGAGCTCGATCTCTCATGAGTGGGAGCTGGCTCAGGAGATTCTCCTGGAGATCTTTGCCCTTTGGGGGACCCCTCAAGTGGATCTCTTTGACTCCAGTGTCAACCGGAAGTGCGAAAGGTTTTGCTCGCAGGAATTTCCTCCAAAAGGAGCCTTAGGAGATGCGTTCATGGTGAAGTGGTCATTCCCACTGCTGTACGCGTTTCATCCAGTCCCCATCATCCCGCAAGTGCTGCGGAGGTTACGGAGGTTCGGTTCCCGGATGATCCTCATTGCTCCGGCGTGGGCCCGGAGGACGTGGTACTCGGACCTTCTAGACTTGTCCATCTGCCCTCTGCGTCGTCTTCCCTACCGAGACGATCTGCTCTCACGGGAGGGGTGTCAGGTTCTCCATCCAGAGGTCAGTTCCCTCAATCTTCATGCTTGGCTTCTGAAAGGTTGAGGTATAAGGATTGGGTCCTCCCTGAAGACGTGATGGAGGTGTTGCTCTCGGCCAGGCGGCCGGCAACAAAGTCTCTGTACCGTTGCCGTTAGAGAAAGTTCTGCGACTGGTGCAGAGTTGAGAATGTGGATCCTTTTGAATGTGACATTCCCATGGTTCTGTCTTTTTTGCTTTCTTTGGCCCACAGGGGCTTGCAAGTGGGGACCATTAAAGGTTACCTGGCGGCGCTCTCCATCTTTAAGCGCTCGTCTGAAGAGTGTTCCTATTTTAAGATTCCTTTGATTTCGCAGTTTTTGAAAGGGCTCACTAATGTGTTCCCTCCGTCACCTTTTCTGGTGCCCGGTTGGGATCTGAACCTTGTTAAGTTTCTTATGGGTGCTCCGTGTGAGCCTTTACATTCTTGCCCTTTGAGGCTGTTGACTCTGAAAACTGTGTTTTTGGTTGCGGTTACTTCCGCTCGCAGAGTGAGTGAGTTACAGGCATTTTCAGTTAAGCCACCCTTCACTGTGTTTCAGAAGGACAGGGTTGTCTGTAGAGTTCGTCCTTCTTTTCTTCCGAAGGTGGCTTCGGAATTTCATTTGAGCCAGAAGGTTGTTCTTCCGGCGTTCTATCCTCCTCCACATCCTGGTAAGGAAGAGGAGAGGCTCCATAGGCTTGATCCTAGGAGAGCGTTGAGCTTTTATATGTCGTGCCTGTCCCGGGTCAGAGTGGACGATCAACTTTCCATTGGTTACGCTGGAAAGCGTTTGGGACAAGCTCTGACGAAACAGACTTTGTCTCGTTGGATTATTTTAGCTATCTCCGAGTGTTACCGCTTGGCAGGTAAGGACCCTCCGGCTGGATTGCGGGCCCATTCTACCAGGTGAGTGGCTGCGTCTACTGCCCTGCAGAGGGGAGTTCATATTCGTCACATCTGTGATGCAGCCACCTGGGCTTCAGTACATACTTTTGTACGTCACTACTCCCTCGATTCCATCAGAGGGCAAGATCTGGCCTTTGGCAAGGCAGTTCTCTATTCCGCAATTTGATTGGGCATGCTAAATTTGTATTCTAAAATTCTTTCCCACCTCCTTGCTTGGTACTGCTTTGGGAGTCTGTCATAGATATCGAATACGTTGCAGGACCCAATCCCCTCGAAGAACAAGTTACTTTCTTACCTGGTAACGTTCTTTCGATGGGATGGTCCAACGACGTATTCCATATTGCTCCCTCCCTACCTTCCCCGCTGCAGAATTTCTTTTGAGATTGCAGCTTGCGTTCCGCAAGGCCTTGTGTGTCTGACTGGCAGAAAACTGGTGGCACACGTTCTGGGAAAAAACTATAACTGAGGCTATGGGCGTCGTGCGTCCTACTTATCACATCGGGTGACGTCGGCCGTCGGAGGAGGTCCTCGGGGACGGCGCATCGACGTCATCGACGCAGGACGCAGACGCCAAAGAGTTTCCAAAGCAGCACAGCTGTGGACACTACCTGTCATAGATATGGAATACGTCGTCGGACCATCCCATCGAAAGAACGTTACCAGGTAAGAAAGTAACTTGTTCTTTCTATGCATTCATGCCCAGTTTCGAGGTTTTCAACTTCTGGCCATCTGTTTGTAAGCCTTCTTGTCACCGCTCCATGGATTAGGAACTGCCCTAATGGCAGCCCCGTTGTCTCATGTAGCTCTGCAAACGTTAGGATGCCTTGGCCATTCACTAGATCTCCCAGGGTGCTGACTCCGTAGGGTTCCCATAAGTTTCTTATCTCCGTCAGGTCCCCGGGCCTATTCGTCATGATCGCTGCTATCGGGATCTGGGGGGGAATATGGGTCATTTGTCTTTGTGGCTTTGCAGGCTCGTTTCCAGATCTAGATTCCCAGCTTTATCAGGTACGGGTTGTGGGTAGTCGCACTATCTGGGGTCCAGAATAGGTCTCTGAGTAGCATGTGGGGGATAGCCGGTTGCAGAAGTCGAGTGTCCATTGTGGTTTCGTCTGCCATCCATTGTATCACGTGCTTCAGTTGGCCTGCCAGGTAGTATAGTTCAAAGTTGGGGATTTGCAGACTTCCCTTATCGTAGGGTCTCTGTAGTACTTCCAGTGCGACTCTATGCCTCCCACCTTGCCACAGGAATCTTCTGCAGAGTTTGTTTAGGCCTTTAAAGAAGAACAATAATGTTGCTTAAATTTGTCTGCATGGGAGAAAAACTGTACATAAACAAAGGGGAACCGGTCCCCAACACTCGACCCTGCTCCTGGAGTGAATCGGAGCAGCAAAGGCTGAAAACGCAGAGCTCAAGGCCGAGCCCCTGCGACCCGCAAGATGGCGGCGCCCGCCATGAAATGAAAACGTAGCAGACGCGGACATGAATCTCTCAAAGTGCGGCAACGAAGAGCACTTCCCCCACCAAAGCCGACAAGGCGGGACGCCCACCTCCCGGTTACACCCTAGCCAGCACTGACGCACTGAGGAGCCGCAGGGGTTGACAACCTGTGAGCCGTGGCCAGTGGCACCAGCGTCGGGAGGTACTCTGGGGCAGAGGAGAATCGAAGACGCTGGGCATCAAGGGAACAAGCTGTCACTACGCACAAGACTGGGGTTGCGGAGATCAGCCAGCTGCACGGGAGAGGAGCGCACAGAGACGGCACCAAAGACAGCCGCCTAGACTGAGGGCGCTGATGGGGAGTCCAACGGAGCAGAGAGAGTGGAGATCCAACTCCCGGGGAACACAGTGAGTGAGGCGAGGAAAGAGTCGCGGACCCCCCCATACCACTCATAATTGGGACACAAGCGTGTGGTGGGCCCCACCCCACACGGTCATCTAGTCAGTGGGGGAGGCCAACAAGACCCACAGGCCCGGTACTGCAAACACAACAGCACAGGCTATAGGCTGGCCCGGAACGGACACTGGGCGCACACAGTGATGGGCGGCCCTCTGACAAAGGAAGGCGAGAACCGGAGCAGCAACTGTAACGCCACCAACTGAGCCACCAGAAGTGCTCCACAGTGGGTAGAGAGCCCCCGTTTGCCTGAACCAAAGGCGTCTGGGGTCAACCATTCCGCCCAACGCCCCGTGCTAACGCAGGTGGTGAGCTGGAGCATGCCCTGACATAATTGCAGGATTCCTGTGAACAGCCCCATTCTTGATAAAGGACCAAACAAACACGAAGGGGAACATAATCTCTGAACACCAACACTAAGCAGCAAAAGCACTTACTCACAGACAAAGAGAGCGACAACACATCAACTGGCAATCGGTCTGAAGGACACCCACTTCTGGATGTAAACCTACAGAAGGGCTAGTTTCACAAGGCAGGGGACACGACGAAGGCAGGGACCAGCTAGAACTAATAAAGGAAGCCGCCTGGATTGCACCCCAAGCAACTGATCTGGGAATAGAAGTAAGGTGGGTCGTAGCAGCCTAAAATTTCGGGCGATGCTACCACACTTGCTTTTCTGCAGATGTGCAAGTTTCCAGTCGTCTGAGCTGCGCAAATACTTCGTTTTATAGCAGTATTATGGGCACATCTGCGGAACTCACTGAAAAGGTGACCTTCTTACATGGCGGTTAGCCACGCCCCTTACTTTTTAAGGGTTAAGTTGAACAGACCATCCTGGCCTGCTGCACCAGAGTTTTTGAGCTTTTCAATTGCAGCTTCAATATCAGCCCTTTTCAGATCCAAAATGGTTGATTGTGCAGACCTTGCACTAACTCCGACCACTTTACTGCCCATTTGATTACGTGAGCCCTCGTTTATTATCGGCCAGATTTCCTGGCTTTTGCATGAGCAGATCAGTTTAAGCATTATATCCGCTTGTTCTTGTTCACGTTGATATTTAAATGACTGCACCCAATTTCTGTACCTCTGACGTAAAAGTCTTTTTCCCTCACTGAGGTCATCCTCTGTGAGGGTATTTTTCCCTGATTTCAGGTCTTTGCACTGGTTTTTTTTCCTCTCTTTGCATTGTTTTACTAAACTGATATTTATGTTTAGAATTGTCATGCCTAAATCCAGATTTGACTTCGGTGAATTGTAACAACAAGGGCTTAAATTCAACTGGGTTTATTCCAGAAACTGCATTTGCACCAAACCTCATTGTGAGCGCAACAATTTCAGTAGGTCGTATTCGCAGCCGATTTAGACCTTGATTTATTTCAAGTATTCCATCATAGTCCATTGAAGAAAAACAGCATCATGGTCACTATTTCTCATTCCTAAAATTTGTAATGAATACATTTTTGCAGTAAATTCACAAGACGTCCAGATATAGTCTATAGTTTTATGGATGGTATTACCATGCCATGTTGCTTTTGCTGGCATGTCACCAATGGTTTGACCGTTCAACATCATGCAGTTCCTGTTTACGAGTTCGGTCCACCATTTGGTGCCTCGCCGTGAACGATGATAATCATTAATGTTTTTCACTTGTCCCTCAGAATTAATCCAAGAATAATTGAGGTCACTGCATATAATAATGGAAACATTCTCATCCTCATGCATGAATTCATCAATCAACCGAGTTACAGAAGATATAAAGTTTGCAGATGTTATTTTTACAGGGTTCCAGTAAACATTTATGAGAAGCAGAAACTCATCCAGGTCAGATTCCTCTTCTGAGATCTTTAAGATGGTTCCTTGAGCGTAGCTATTAGGATGAATGGATCTCAATATGTGCCACCTGGGACAATTTTTCACCAGTGTTAAAAGTCCCAAGAATGGCCGACCAGTCTCATTTTTTAAAGCCGGATTCAAAATTACGGCATATCCTTAGCAAATAGGAGCAGTACGCATCCATGTTTCCTGTAAACATATCCGGTTATATGCATCTCTTTTTAGTTCATAGTCCTGAAATAGATGAAGGAAACCCCTATTATTCCATTAGACTAGTGAGCACAATCGGGAGTTTGTCCGGCCCGGGAGCTAATGACGTTTTATTGAGGATCCATTATTGGCAGCTGGCCGAAAGCTTCATTCGGATCGACTGCGTCCTGCCTCTGCACCTGGTCGACCATTTCCAAAATGGTTCTGCAATGAGTGTCTTCTGTTTTTATTCTTTGAAAAGCTAACTGCTTTTGCAGCCTTTTGTGGGGCAGGTGTGATAGACTTCAAGGCCCCCGCTTCTGCATAGTTATTTATTGCATACCCATGAGCCAGAAAGTCCCTCTTTGCGGATCTTAAGGTGCTGGCTACTAACCGTGATTGTACGTGTAGGATAACCCAATCAGATTTATTTTCCGATTTATATTCTACTAATCGAATAGGTTGAGAGATTAGCCAAGTCCACAGAGGTGAACGAGTTGGCTATATCACACTCGTTTGAGTCAAGGCAAGGCCGTTTGCAAGCCTGACGTTTAGGCATTTCCTCAGCCGCAAGAGATTTTTCATCCCCAAGCTCTTTCTCAAGCGAAGAGTTGTGTTTCGCCGGCCGTTTAAACATCGGCACAGCTGGAGGAGTTATCAAATTTCTAATAAAGCGTTTTGATGCATTTGATTTCAGTGCCTTACCATTCTTTTTTTTTTTTGGACCATCTTTTTTTGGTCGAATTGAACTCTCAAGTTTCTTATTGTCAAGATTTCTTATTAAAGTTTTTTTCCCATCAGACAATATTCCGAAGGAAGCCACCTTTGCACTGCCTCCATTGCAGGCCAGCGGAGGAAGAGAACCAACAGGCTTGGCTTTCACCTCATGGCACTTTTCGATGACAGAATGACCAGTAGCACTTTTGTAATTTTCAGCAGATGCGGGCTTCAATAAGTTGGCACACTGGTTATTAGTCGCTCTGGGTTGGTCCGGTTCTACACTTTTCTCAATTAAGACACCTACACGTGTTGAATCATCTGTTGTAGGGATCACTGAGCTTAAAGAAATTATCACTGGAGGCTGAGCAGATGTCGATTGATCAATCAGTCTTCTCTCCGCTGCCAAATTTAGTGCTGGCTCTAAATACGAGCATTTCCACGGAGAAGAGCTTGCCGTGCTGTTTTGTTTGCAAGACACATCGTGTTCGACCCTGTTTGTACAACCGTGTTGAGGGTTTACTCGCATCCAATTGCTACACTCTAGCACAGCAGTGATCAAGTCAGTTTTTTGAGAGAGTTCAGTCTCAGCGAACATGCTTAGCCTATTCTGCCATTTTGCAGACACTTCTGCTTCTACATCTAGGCGTTTTAAAGTGTGGTCAGCTAAAGACTCTAGGGCCGCAATCTTCGCATTTACCGTTGCTAACAAGGCATTCTGATCCTTCATGTCGTCATGAATCGCTTAATACAGTTTCAAGAAGGGAATCATGGCTGTTGATGTAGCAGCCAGGACATTGTTATACATTTGAAGGCATGCGGCTACAGAACGATGTTGTTTGTTTAAGTGCTCTGTTTCGGAATCTTCATTTAAAGGTGGCATATGATGCTGTGGTGGATTCGGAGTGTCGGCACTCTGTAGACCATACATCACACTACTTTGCACCAAGTTTTTTGGAGTAGCGTCTAGTCCCTGCCGAACCTCCACTGTTTTCAAGCGGGTACTGCTTTAAATTCTCAAAGGAGTGCTGGTCAAAGTTGCGCCAGCTAATCCAGCACTAGTTAAAGATGAAGTATATTTCTCCGGCATTGAATCTTTCATGGATTCACATGCTTAGAATATTCCCCGTCGACAGACTGGGAACCCTCGGTAAGCTTATAAAGCCGTTTCCCATAGGAAAACGTTCGACACTTTCGTGTCCTATTTATGTCATTTTGGGCTGCGCACGCATGCCCCACTAGGATGTAGCGGTATAAATGTCCCGCCCCCGCGGCTCCCTTCAGATTTCAACCGTCTCCAAAGTAGTGGGAGCACCTCGTGTAGTCTACTATTTTGTTAGGTTGTGCTGTTGCAGTTTTTTTTTTTCTCCTGATGTCGGGGAAAAGCGCTGTTCCGCCCGTGCGCTATGTGCGGGTTGAAGAAGGTGTACGAGGGGGACGGACATATAGACTGCATATACTTTCTCCACCCTCATCATTCGGCAGACAAGTGCGACATATGTAAGGGCTTCTCCCAGAAGACTCTTAAAGATCGGAGTCGAAGACTTGTGGCTTGGTTGAATGATGTAGCAGGGGCATACCCGCCTTCGAAGGTGGGCTCCACGCGCAGCGCGGCCTCAGTGTCAAAATCTTCAGGGGCCGCGCACCGCTCAACGTCGTCGGAACCCCCGGTAAAGAAATTGCGACCGGAGGAGAAAGAATCATCGGAAGGCCATTCCAAGGACTCTTCGAAGAAGAAGGCCTTGTCATCCTCATCTTCAACGAGGAAAGACAGAAAAGAAAAATCTAAATCCTCCTCGAGCGATCGTCATAGATCGGCCTCGGGTCGAGATGCAGAAAAACGCAGGTCGAGTTCGGAAAAGGCGGGAACGCCTCACAGGCCTGCACGACCACCACCGTCGTGGACGGTAGGGCAGTCGTCGACTACTTCTCTGCCGCTGGCGCAGTTGGTCTCAACCGTTCCTGGACCGCAGACGACGACGACGTCGATGACGGAGATCCCGCAAGAGGCCTGGCGTCCAGAGGTATACGACCCAATTTTGCCAGAAACACTTCTGTGTCCTCGGGAGACGAGTATGTGAGAATAGCTGGCCCTGCAGACCTAGGGTTACAAGGGGTTACCAGGCCTCTCTCTGGGAGCAATCCGGGTTCTACCCCTCTGCTCAATCCACAGTCACTTTTGTCATTCGAAGTCTTATCCACGTTGCAAACGTTGCTGAAGACACTGGATGACAGACTACCTCGAACAACTCCGGCTAGGTCGGTCATCGACGACCCGAGCCCGTCTCGTCGACCACCACAGTCAGCCCCCGCGGCAGTGCCGCCGGATGCAAACCTCTCGGCTCCATGCCGCGAGGAAGGGGAGCTGATGGATTCGGACTCGGACAGCAGAGCCTCGTCAGTTGTCTCCCTCTCCCCCTCCAGGGATCCAACCTGGGAGTCCGAAGCAGAATTGGAACCCCCAAGAAGCCCGGCTCAGCCGTCTCCCCCAGACGATATTGAGTCATTTCACACCATGATGGCCAGGGTTTGTACAGAATTAGGGCTGGCCCAGGAAGAAGAGAAAAAGGACTTTTTTCTTTTCGACCACATGGGGAAAAGGAGAAGGTCTGTGTTTTCAGTTCCCATCCTGGATCATGTGTGGAAGGAAGGATTGCAGGCCATGTGCCACCCTTTCTCGGAACCAGCGATAAAGGGTCGTCTAGAGAAAAAATGTAAGGGCCCGGACTCTACTCCCATGTGCCTTTCCTCCCAACCAACTCCTGACTCAGTGGTATCGGCGGAGGCGGCGAGAAAGGCGAGGGCCCCAGCACAAGTGCACGACCCCACCGGAAAGTGATGCCAGACGGCAGGATGCTTTTGGCAAAAAAGTGCTGTCGGTAGGTGCTACCACAGTGAAAGCGGCCAATTCTCTAGCCATAGTTTCCAGATACGACAGGGAGATGTGGCACCGGCTGGCTCCTATACTGGAACACCTTCCGGATGAACATCGCAAAGCGGCTATGCTGCTGGTCATGGAAGGTGAAGAGGCTTCCAATCATGCCATAAACATCGCAGTGGACCTCGCGGAGTCGGGGTTTAAGCAGGTGAACAACGGTGTGGTTCTCCGATGGCAGGCATGGCTAAAATGCACCAACTTCCGACCGGAGGTGCAGTACAAGGTACTGGATATGCCTTTTGAAGGAGACCTCGTCTTCGGCGAGAAGGTGGACGAAGCCCTGAAGGGCATGAAAGAGGACTTGGACACGGCGCGTTCCTTGGGGGCCCTCCAGAGTGGTTGGAGTTTCCGGTCTTTTCGTCCCTTCAGGGGAGCATCGGGAAATTCCAGATTCTCGGCATCGAGGGACAGATCCTTCAGTAGGCCAGCATATCCCTCCCAGGGATACAGACGGGCTTCGCAAGCGGCTAAACGTCTCCGGGACTACCGGGCCCCCAAGAAGAGAGCAGGTTACTCATCGTCGAGAGATAAGCAGGCCAAGGACCAGCAATGAAGGGCATCGGAACGTTCTGGTGGCAGAGTATCACGTTACATCAACGAATGGGAGCAAATAACAACGGATCAATGGGTGTTGGACACCGTGAAATACGGACATTCCCTGCAATTCAAAAGCAACCCTCCGCACATTCCACCAGCGTTTGTAGCTCAATCCCATCTGAGCGTGTTGCAGCAGGAAGAAGCACTTATGCTACATAAAGGTGCTATAGAATTGGTTCCGTCGTCACAAAGGGGTCAAGGGGTTTATTCCCGATACTTTGTGGTGAAAAAGCCAAACAGAAAGTGGCGTCCCATCCTAGACCTGCGCGAGCTAAACAAATCGTTGAAATGCATGAAGTTCAAGATGCTCACGCTCCAAGAAGTGATCCGGTCAGTTCAAGAAGGCGATTTTCTGGCGTCTCTGGACCTGCAGGACGTGTACTTCCACATAGCGATGTGTCGTCGACACAAGAAGTTCCTAAGGTTTGTGGTAGGGCGGACTCACTACCAGTTCACAATACTTCCCTTTGGGCTGAAATCTTCTCCCAGAACGTTCACGAAATGTTTGGCCCTGGTGGCAGCCTGGCTGAGAAGGCAAGGCCATCATGTATACCCGTATCTCAACGACTGGTTGGTGAGGGGGTCCTCCCCTATGTCGACGCACAGAAGTCTGCAGGCCACCATGAGCCTCTTACAACGGCTGGGGTTTGCGATAAACTTCGAGAAATCCTTGTTAACACCGTCAGGAAGCTTGGTGTTCCTGGGCGCACAGTTTGAGACTCAGTCAGGGTTAGTGAGGCCATCCCTCGACAGGATCACCAAACACAGTCGATTGGCAGGTCAGTTTAAAATCAATACCAGACTGTCAGTGAGAAAATATACGTCGATCCTGGGCGCTATGGCGTCCTGCATTCCTCTGGTGGGCAACTGCCGCCTGTTCATGAGGCCCGTGCAACAGTTTCTGGCAGACCGATGGACGCAGGCTCAAGGCCTCTGGTCAGACAAACTGACCGTCGACGACGAGCTCCTACTAGCTCTTCAGTGGTGGAAAAGCGTCCAGAATCTATCCAGAGGAGTACCCCTACAGGAGCCGGAGTTTCGGTTAACCATAGTGACGGACGCGTCCCTAACTGGCTGGGGGGCACACATGGGCACTCTGCAAACACAAGGACGTTGGTCTCGGAGGGAATCTCTCCTGCACATCAACGTTCTGGAATTGAGAGCAGTGCGCTGGGCCCTGAGGGCGTTCCTGCCTCACATCAGAGGGTCCACGGTGAGAGTTTTGACAGACAACACCACGGCAATGTTTTACTTGAGGAAGCAAGGCGGCACACGATCTAGAATCCTTTCCATCGAGGCTCAGAAGGTGTGGCACTGGGCTCTGAAACACGATATATCCATCGTAGCTCATCACCTTCCAGGAGTAAGGAACAAACAGACGGACTCGCTCAGCAGAAATATGGACCAGATTCACGAGTGGAAAATAGACACCGGTCAATTGTCAAAGGTCTTTGAGAAATGGGGGCGGCCTCCGCTGGATCTCTTCGCCACAAAGAGGAACAAGAAGTGCGAGATGTATGCCAGCAGGTGGCCACAGGAGGGTTCGCTGGGGGAAGCGTTCTCCTTCCCGTGGATGGACAAGTTCCTCTACGCCTTCCCTCCGTTTCCTCTGATACAGAGAACTCTGCAGTGGATAGGCAGGTACAGGTGCCGAGTCATCCTGGTGGCACCGTGTTGGCCGAGGCAACCGTGGTTTTACGACCTGCTTCACCTGTCAGTGGATCATCCGATAACATTCCCGAAGATTCCCAACCTCCTGTCCCGGGACAAGGGAACAGTAAGGCATCACAATCCAGACAGTCTCAATCTCACAGCTTGGCTCCTGACTTTTCAGAATTTGGTGCCTTGAACATTTCCTCGGACTGTCGGAGGATCTTACAAGCTGCGCGAGCCCCTTCCACCAACAAGTTCTACAGGTGTAAGTGGAGAAGATTCTGTGCGTGGTGTCAAGGACAGACGGGAGTGCGACCTCTGAGGGTTCCTCCGGAACAGCTTCTTCCGTATCTGCTACACCTAGCAAAAAGCGGATTGTCCTTTTCATCACTAAAGGTTCACCTGGCGGCCATCTCTAAGTTCACAAGAAGAAGGAAGTCATCTCCCTTGTTTAGTGACAGGTTAGTGAAACACTTCATGAGAGGTTTGTTCCGGACATTCCCTCCGGTTAAACGTTTTCCACCTACGTGGAGCCTGAATATAGTGCTGGCAGGGTTAATGAAACCACCCTTTGAGCCAATGGCCACATCGTCGATGAAGTTCTTGTCATGGAAAGTGGCTTTTCTAATAGCTATAACATCAGCCAGACGGATCTCGGAGTTGCAAGCGTTGGTCATAGACCCTCCGTACCTAAGATTTTTCAAGGACAAAGTGATTCTGTCAACAAGTCCTCATTTCATCCCAAAAGTTCCTACAACTTATCATAAGCACTCACCCATTGTCCTGCCCACCTTCTTCGCGACCCCCTCGTCGTCTGCGGAAAAGTTCCTACATACCTTGGATGTCAAGAGAGCTCTAAAATGTTACCTTCATTGAACTCAACAACTTCGATCTACGCAGCAACTCTTCGGTGCATATGGCCCTTCGGCAAAAGGGAAGGCAATTTCAAAACAGGGACTGGCCCGATGGGTCTTGTCGACGATTGCCTTCTGTCATTCAAAAGCGGGAAAACCACTACAAGGACGTCCGAGAGCTCATTCAACCAGGGCGACTTCGTCGTCGACGGCGTTGTGGGCAGGGGGGTACCACTGACGGACATTTGCCAGGCAGCAGCATGGTCAGTGCCTCACACATTTACCCGCCACTATTGCCTCGAACGACAGCATGCGGACGAAATACAAATGGGAAGAGCAATCTTGCGACATCTATTTCAATAAGGTAAGCCCTTTTTTCAAGAAGGGTCTATGCTGATTTGGATATATACATGTATGGATATATATATATACATATATATATATACTGTTATAGCTTTATAGGGATATTGCTCTGTGCAGTTACTATGGCACACTTTAAATTCAAATCTTATGTAAGTTTGGTTCGCTATATGCAGGATTGGGTGGCTGCCGGATTGCATTCACACCATGAAAGATCCAATGCTGGAGAAGGGAATAGTTTCTTACCTGTAACTCCATTTCTCCAGCATTGGTATCTTTCCTTGATTTCACATGTGCCCGCCGGCCTACCCTAAATGCAATCGTCTTGTAATTCTTAGTTTCACCCCATTCTGCCTTGGGAGGGGTCGAAATCTGAAGGGAGCCGCGGGGGTGGGGCATTTATACCGCTACGTCCTAGTGGGGCATGCGTGCGCGGCCCAAAATGACGTAGATAGGACACGAAAGTGTCAAACGTTTTCCTATGGGAAACGGCTTTATAAGCTTACCGAGGGTTCCCAGTCTGTCGACGGGGAATATCCTAAGCATGTGAATCCATGGAAGATACCAATGCTGGAGAAATGGAGTTCCAGGTAAGAAACTATTCCCTTCCTTTGGCATCCGGAGGTGACAACTGACTAGGAGACACAATGACCCACCGTCGATGTAGCAGATGCTACGATATCCTGTTCTCTTCTATGATACACATTTCCACTGGAGCCTAGGGGAGTTTGTTTTAGCTGTAGGAAATCACTTTTTAAACGTTCAGCCAATCTCACCTCCTTTGCCGCCGCATCATCAAAATGAAAGCGCATTTTCTTTTCAATAATACTGTTGTGCAGCAAAGTTAGTAAAGGAGGCACGTCATCACAGGGCAGATCCATAGATGTAACGTGTGTTTTATTTCTAGAATTTGAGTCCTTAACCAACTTCTCACTAGATTGCACTTTATCTGAAGCTGGTGCATTTACCACTGTGTCATCTTTGTTATTCAACTTTGCAAAGACTTTAGAACTATGTTCACTGCATGTATCATGTGTATCAAGTGTCAAGCAATCAGTTGTTGTAGTGCAAGTGATCTTCTCCATGCAACGCGCTTGACAATCAGATCGATCGACAGGGAGAAACTTTCGAATGTTATTCACACTGACTTCACTCGAATCAATTTGAGCGCATACAATGTCATGAGTCACTAATGGTCCCGTACCAATGAAGGATGAACCTTGCGCTATACAACTCTTTGAAGTTGTGCTGCTATTGTCAAGTATTTCCATGTGTTTACTGGCTTCCAAGAGTTCTCTGTCGGAAAACTCATTTCTCGCATCTTTTGTGGTGTTCTTGCCTACTGTTAAACATACATCTAGCCCTTTAATTGGTGACAAATCCTCAGCATGATCTGTATCACTTTCAATCAGTTTAGGCTAGACAGTTATGTATGTAGCAGACTTGCAATGATCGCTGACCTGTAAATTGTTATTACAGGCCCTTCGGCAGAAGATGGGTAACAGTCTTTAGCTTCAACGGCTGCCATTACAACATAGGCAAGAGCAAAAGCAGAAGGGGAGGGGGAGCGGGGGATAGCAGAGTGATTACAGTGAATCGTGACACTGGATGTTTGCAATTCGATCGCTTGTAGTTCATCCTCACACACTCCCTCACCTCAACCATTCACTACACAAATGCGCTAAACCCCCGGAGAATGAAGGCAGAAAAATTCATGCTTTCAACAAGGAAGTACTTACCATCGGGGCATTCACAGTTAAAGCTGGCGATAGTGGCCCGCTATGACCACGTAATGTGACACCGGTTGGCTACCATCTTCGAGCATTTGCCCGAACAACAGCAAAAGGAAGCCATGGCAATCGTACATGAGGTGGAGGAGGCCTCAAACCATAGTATATATATATTGCAGTAGACCTCGCAGGGACAGGATTCAATTAGATTGCTAATGGGGTCGTCCTGAGAAGACATGGGTGACTATGCTGCACGGACTTTAGGCAGGAGGTGCAACATAAGGTCGTTGACATGCCATTTGAAGAAGAAAACATTTTTGGCGACCAAATCGATAAAGCTCTTAAGGCAATAAAGGTGGATTCTGATACTCCTCGATCATTGACTGCCTTACAGAGCAGAAGGTCTTTTCGTCCCTTTTGGGGAGCCTCGGGTCAAAAAATGTTTGTCTTCCACAAGAGACTCCAAGGGCTACGCAAGACCCGGCTACTACTCCCAGGGATATAGAAGGAACTACCAGTCCTCCCAACGCAGTAGGGACTACTGCCAACCACAACGCAAATGCGGCTCGGCCACCTCGCAGAGAGGTAGGCAGAACAAAGCCCAGCAATGATTGCTCCAAAAGCGCACCAGTGGGGTGAAATGTGGCGCTTCATTTCGACAGGTGGCAAGCAATTACAAATGACAGATGGGTGCTAGATGCCATCTAACACGGCCATCTGTTGGAATTCAAACGTACACAAAAACCTTTACCTCCCGTAACGGTGTCGCATCCGCACCGTCAAATCCTTCTGCAAGAATTGTGTCAAATGTTAGAAAAAAGGGCAATAGAAAGAGTTCCTCCTCGATCGAGGGGAAAAGGAATATACTCAAGATACTTCATAGTAAAAAAGCAGGACGGAAAGTGGCGTCTGATCTTGGACTTAAGAAAATTAAACAAAAATATCAAGAAACGAAAGTTCAAAATGGTCACACTACAAGACGTCGTAAAGGCCTTACATCCTCACAAACATTTAGCGGCTTTAGACTTGAAAGTCGCCTACTTTCACATCCAAATACATCTGAGGCACTGACAGTATCTCAGAATCAAGGTCGGGGAGAGTCATTACCAGTTCCGAGCCCTTCCGTTCAGCTTGCCTCAGAAAACGGGGCCACCACGTCTACCCATACCTAGACGACTGATTTGTCAGAGGCCCAACACATCAAGAAACCGCGACTTCACTGACGTAGACAGAAACTCCAACAGTTTGCGATAAACTATGCCAAATTCTGCGTAGTGCCACCGAAAAGTTTGGTGTTCCTGGGTGCACATTTTTTCACAGCACAGGGCCCAGTCAGACCCTCAGCTGATAGAGTGCACAGATCAATGAACCTGGCCCCAAACAAACAAATCACGGTGCACAGACACATGGCTCTACTAGGAATCATGTTGTCCTGCATTCCATTAATACCCAATTGCAGGCTACACATGTGCCCGGTGCAGCGATTTCTAGCTACCAGGTGGTCGCAGACACAAGGTCCCTGGGCATACAAGATAACCATCACTCCTGTGCTTTCAAGGTCACTGAAATGGTGGACAGGGCTCGACAACATCTTGAAAGGGATGCCACTGGTAGAACCGACTCCCAACTCATGATCGTGACTGAGGAGCTCACCTAGGCAGATACCAGATCAAAGTTCTATGGATTCCCGAAGAATCGACCCTACACATAAATGTCCTGGAGCTGCGATCAGTCATTGGGCCCTAAAATCCTTTGTTCCACTGATTCAAAATTCAGTAGTGTGGATCCTCACAATACCACCACAATGGTTTACCTGCGCAAGCAGGGAGGAACACGATCAAACACCTTGTCTCAGGAAGCTCAAACCATTTGGCACTGGGCCATTCGCAACAACATCTTTCTGCAGGCATTCCACCTTCCGGGGACACACAACCAACAGGCAGACACCCTCAGCAGGCACTCTACACAATCCCACGAATGGCACCTTCACGGCAACCAAATATACAAGATCTTCTCTGCGTGGGGCCAGCCTCCTCTGGACCTCTTCGCCACAGTGTCCAACAAGCAATGCAAAGAATTTGCTAGCCGGTTGCTGCACCCAAACTCGCAGGGGGACGCGTTCTCATTCCCATGGACCGAATCTTCGCATATGCGTTCCCTCCACTTCCGCTGATCAGGAAGACAATCCAGATGATCCGCAGATACCATTGCAAAATGATCCTGATGGCACCATACTGGCTCAGACAAACCTGGTTCTCGGACCTCCTTCAGTTATCAGCGGACACACCAATACATCTGGGGTCCCACGCCGATCTCCTGTTGCAGAACAATGGTGCAATCCTGCATCACGACACATGCTCCCTCAAGCTGACAGCATGGCTCCTGATGAGGCCAAATTCGTCCACCTAGACATCCCGCAGGAATGCCAGCGCATACTGGCAGCAGCTACGGCCCCTTCCACTAACAGCTCCTACAACCAAAAGTTGAAAAGGTTCTGTGCGTGGTGTTCGCAGCAGTCCAACCTGCAACCACTGGCCATACAACCACAACAGGTTCTTCCTTACCTGCTGAAGCTGGCAAAGGAAGGTCTTGCTGTCTCCTCCATAAAAGTACACCTGGCAGCAATCTCCAGGTTTACCAGAAGTAGAGGGAAACATCCTCTCTACAGCGACAGGCTGCTCAAGCATTTCATAAAGGGGCTTTTTCCACAAAGAAAATAATACCACCAGTGTGAAGCCTAAATCTGGTCCTAGCCTCATGAAGCCCCAATTTGAACCTCTCTCTTCAGTGCAAATACAGTTTGTGACCTGGAAAGTGGCAAAGTAATCCTCTCCACCAATCCCCACTTTATCCCAAAAGTGCCATCTGAATTTAACAAGAATGCAACCATCGCGTTACCTACATTCTTCCAGAAGCCATCTCCCCAGCTGAGAGAGCATTGCACTGCCTGGATGTTAAAAGGGTGTTAAAATACTACCTGGACCGGACAAAATTCTTTAGAGGGGCAAGACAGCTCTTTATCACTTGTGGTCCCTCAAACAAAGGGAACGCCATCACAAAACAGGGCATCGCAAGGTGGATATCCTCTGTGATTTCCTTCTGCCACACAAAGGCCAACAGGCCACTGCAGGCTACAGCCAGAGTACATTCTACAAGAGCCACGACGACTTTGGCAGCTCTCTATTCAGGAGTACCCATCAAAGACATTTGCCAGGCAGCAACATGGGCATTGCCCCACACATTCACTAGGCACTACTGCCTGCAGCAACAGCATGCGGAGGACGTGCAAATGGGACGAGCAGTCCTTCAACGGCTGTTCCAGTAAGGTAAGCCCTGCAGCTTCCAGGTTTTTGTAATTACGTATGTATACTTCTGGCATGTGCGTAAGAATGCAGAGGTATCCAATCTTTGTTTGCCTGGTTTTTCTCCTCCAGACATGTATACTGCTATAAAATCTGTTCACAGCATATGAATCTATGAAAGATCCAATGTTGGAGAAGGGAGTAGTTTCTTACCTGTAACTCCCTTTTTCCAGCGTTGGTATCTCTCATAGATTCACATTCTCCCTCCAGGCAAACATCCTCGACAGGGGGTTATCCTCTAGCTTGAGTGGTTAAAATCTGAGGGAAGCTGCTGGGCGGAGCTACACACTCGACGTCCTATTGGTAGGGACCTAAAGCACCTACAACGACGTCGATGGGACACTCAAGGTGTCAACCTTTTTGAATAGAAAAAGTAACAAATTCAAGTAACTGGGGTTTCCCATCAATGAAAGATACCAACGCTGGAGAAATAGTTACAGGTAAGTAACTACTCCCTTCTCTTTGGTTGTAGCTAGTTCCATGAGGAGGGTGGAGCAGAACACTCACCTAGCAGTGATTGCAAAATCGTTTTATTCGGAAGTTCAAATGGGAAGTTGTAAGTAGTGAAACTAGGGGTTTTGGGGATTCCAAGATGGCCGCCGGACTGTGAGGATGCACTCCTCGAGTCCTCCGTGCAGGCACATAAAAATGAGAACATCGCGGCGTATGAAAGTTTACCGACAAGACAAAATGAGCTGCCGGAAAGCACAACAGGACTCGGATTGAACATCTGTGCGGTGCAGGTCTGGGGAAAAGGGTCCGGTGCGTGTGGCGGAGCCCGCAGCAATCAGGCGCGCACCCAGCGGTGGGGAAGGACATACCCCGCTGGACGCCCCAGGAGAAAGCGCGGGGACCTGGAGCAGCAACAGCTGGCAACTAATAACGCTTGGCCGCGGACGGCCGGTGGTGTCGTCCCTGCCCCCCAGGACACGGAGACCCGAGTTCCGACGGAGGACACCCCGGGGACAAGAGTCAGTCTGTGACGGAGGTTTCCCTCCCCAACCCGACAGCGCACTTCGGCAGTATGGGAAGGCTGCGGAGCACCGCCTGCTCCCGCAACCAAGGTATCAGCAGCAGCGGCCAGCGGGGCGAGTGCCCAGGGGAGAGGCAGCGGTGCGGACAGATGGAGGGGCAGACAGGCACCAAAGGAGGGGGCCCGTGTGCTGAGGCGTTTACCGGCCCCCCCACAGAAGAGCAGGGAATTGACGCCAGACGCGTCCAGCAGTCTGTGGTCGGGCCGTTTCCCGCATGGTGGCAACCTGGGGTCACCCCGTGATGCTGAGAAACTCCCGAGGCCCAGCCGGGGGAGTCGGATACTCTCCCGTGGGGGCGGCGAGGCGTGGGAGGCTCTGGATCTGCACCAACTCAAGCGGCTCAATTGCAGAGGCACCAATCCCACCACATTCCGGGGAGCCAGGTTGTGGTTGGGCTCCGTGGGGAGACCGGCCCATATGCGGGGCCCGCCCAGAGTACTCAAGTTAAAAAGGAAAAGGCAACGGTCACAATAGCAACATACATACTGCTTCAGGCATAATACCAGCTGACAGTAGCCAGATCGATTCAGATGCCAGGACCAAACCCAAAACGGGTCCATCAAGAGCACAGACCCCAGCGAGACCCCAGGAGGGGCAGATAGAGAAGTGCTGGCGACAAAGGCACCAAACACAAGCAGATTCGCCATCTCCTCCACCAGGGTTGTCCACTGCAGCAAAGGACCACCCAACCAGCATAATGGCAACCGACAAAGACGAACTCTTGAACTGCTTAAAAGGTATGGAGGCCAGAATGACAAAAGCCTTCCATACTCAAATGCAACAACTAAGGGAGGACCTGAAATCGTCCCTCCAGGAGGTCAATAAAGAAATGGCGGAGATACGCGAAAGAGGCCTCTCGAATATCACAGAGGAGACTAATCAAAACAGCCTGCTACTAGACCAGTTGGCGACCGCGACAAACAATTTGGAGCTCCAGGCGGAGGATCTGGAAAACCGCTCGAGAAGATCCAATATTAGGAATCGATACATGACAAGGACTTAAGAGACACGATGCAACTCTGCTTTAGCAGCCTGCTAGCAGATGCCCATCCTGAAACAATCGGCTTCGACAGAATACATTGAGTGGCCCCAATACGCAATGAACCAGGGTTGCGACCCAGAGATGTCCTAATAGCGATGACATCGTATGGTCTGAAAGAGGAGGTGCTACGTGCGGCAAGGTCAAACGGGGGGACCTTACGATTAATGGGTCCTGCATACAGCTATACCAAGACCTCGCCTGGATCACTCTTCATAAAAGACGGCTAATGCAACCTGTCATGAAAGCCCTTCAAGTACATCAAATCAGATATAGCTGGACGCACCCGTTCGGCCTGTCATTTACATGGGAAGGAAAACCGAGGAGAATTGGGAACTGCGCAGAAGGTCTGGCTCTGCTACACTTGGAGGACGAGCAGCCAGAGGCACCCACGTGCCCGGGGCCTAACATGACTGGCCCGTCCAGCAGACCATGGGAATGGTCAACAGGAAGAAAGCATAGACGGGGGAGGACAGGAAGAAGCGGCAGCTCTCGACCGACTCAGTTCTGTGAACAGAGAGGCCCGCCGGATTCGAACACGGCCCATCACACGGACAATGAGTGAAGCGCTACCTAAATGGGAGAAGACCGCAAAACTGCTCCGAAGCGCCTGCACGGAGGTAGGAGGTCACTAATCTTGGAAGCAGGGTCAGGTAAAACAACTCCTGACTATTGTGAACTGGGGGGAATCTGGAGGCCTTACGCCCGTTTCGTCCAGCGGGGGGCCCATCAGGGGCCCAGGCCTTATACACTCCCAGGATGGGGGGAAAGGGAAGGGGGTGGGAAGGGGAGGGTAAGGGAACGAAGGATAGGAAAGCAAGAAACCCAAAAACTATGAATAAAGACGAGCCACCTCCATAACTGTGTAATAACAGTAGGAAAATAGACAGAGAAAAGTACAGTAGCAGAATATGGGGTCCAATATGCATAGACTCTGGTAGACCTGGTAGAATGCTCCAGTTACCGCCCCATAGGTCTCCTCAATACTGACGCAAAACTGTATGCAAAAATACTGGCAAATCGGTTGGCGACAGTATTGCCCGAGATAATACACGTAGACCAGGCAGGCTTTGTACGGGGGAGACACACTCAGGATAACGTCAGGCGCGTAATTGACATCATAGATTGGGGGAACAGGGGGGCCCAGAAATTCGCTATTGCTGCGCTTGACGCCACACGAGCATTCGACAGCATAGACTGGGAGTACTTAAGACTGGTACTAGAGGGTTTTGGCTGTGGGGCGACATTCACCAAGATGGTTTTGGCAAATTACCAGCATCCATCTACGCATCTAATGGTGAACGGCTATTCCTCAGAAAGAATCAATATCCGAAGAGGTACTCGGCAAGGGTGGCCTCTCTCCCCTCTCATATTCGCCATGGCAATGGAGCCATTTTCCTACAGAATTAGGGAAGACCTGGGAATTAGAGGGGTGCAAACTGGGGAGATCCAAAATAAGATAGCCCTATATGCAGATGATGATATGCTTTACATGGCAGACTCAAAGCACACGTTACCCAGAATAATTAAAGAACTGCAGAAGTTCGAAAAGACATCAGGGTTCACAATAAACTATTCAAAATCCAAAGCGCTGAACATAACCGAAGGTAGCAGGGACATAGCACACCTGAAGGAACGATATCCCCTACAGTGGGAAAAGCAGTCCCTGGAATATCTAGGGATTCATATCACTAGATCCATAAAGAACCTGCTCAAAGCAAACATTACACCTCTATGGAAGTGCCTGCAGGAAGACTTGCAGAGATGGGACGCTCAGGAATTATCATGGTTTGCTAGGATAGCGGCGATAAAAATGACCTTGTTACCCAAACTACTGTATGTTGTAAGCTCAACCCCAGTGGTGATCCCCCCCAAAACTGATTCAGGTGGGGGGGGAAATAGAACAGACCGCGACAGACATCCCATTGGGTATGCTACCATTCCTAAAGAGGAGGGAGGGAGGGAGGGAGGGAGGGAGAGAGGGAGAGAGCGAGAGAGGGAGAGAGGGAGAGATTGATTATCCTATTAGAGGCCACAAAAATGACTCTACACACCTGGGATAAGGCTACCCGTGGCAGGGGGGTAAACAAGGTCTGGGCCCACTGTCCCCTATCGTGCATAATCCAGACTTTTCGCCTTGGCTTCATAAAATGTTCTGGGAAGGTTGGAGGGAAGCTGACACAGTGTCCCTACAAGATATGTATCAGGATGATGCCCCACTTTCCTTCGAAATATGCAAACAAAGATTTGGCATTACCGAACATCACAGATTTAAAAATATACAATTGCGTCACTGGATCTCACACCCAGAGGTAAAAAGGGCTGAGTTACGACCCCCCCCCCAGTAGGCCTAGAACTCATGTTACGGGAGGGGACACATGAAAAAGGGATTACCAGACTGTACAAGCTACTAGACAAAGCGCAAATAGATGAAACCCTCCAATATATGAAGGACTGGGAGCGGGACATAGGGGAGAAGATCACACAGGAAGAATGGAGTCAAATCTGGAGGAGGGCTCACAAAATATCCAAATCCACGGCAATTAAAGAATCTGCATACAAATGATGTTATTGCTAGTATTTGCCCCCAAGTAGAATACATAAAATGAACCCCACATATACCCCAGAATGTTGGCGTCAGTGTGGAGAAAGAGGTGACTTGTTCCACATGTGGTGGTCATGCCCAAGGGTAAAAGTGTACTGGAAAGAAATACTGCGCCTAATCAGAGACATAACGGGCGCAGACCTACCATGGTCCCCGAAAGTCATCCTGTTGGGGGCAGTGACAGAAGGGATTTATGCAGCCTCAGGGAACAGAGCGGCCCTCATTACCCACCTACTGTCTGCAGCAAGGATGACAGTGGCCCAACAATGGAAGACAGTGGAAGGCCCTAAAGCCCCATGGTGGTGGGTGAAAGTGTGGGGAGTTATGGCAATGGAGAACATCTGCGCCACAAAATCGGTGACGTACTTGAAATTCTTGGCCATATGGGATCCACTTCAGGACTATGCGGGGGAGAGGGAGACTCAATTCTTTAAACCCAGGATTCTAACAAACATCCATATTAGATAAAGACAGCAGAAGACATGGAGGAGGAGTGGGCTCATGAAACTGCTCTGGTTACAACCATGATTTAGATTGGTTCGAATAATAATAAGGGAAGGGGGCGGGAAGGGTGGGTGAGGGTGGGAGGGGTTGGGGGAAAGGTTTGAAGACAATACTAGTCTTAATGACAAAAGTTCAAGTATGTTGAATAAAGGGTTCATATGGGTTATAATGTTTACAACACATGCTGTAACTAAAGGCCAATTATAGTCTTAAGTAAAAATGAAAATAAAGTTGATTAAAAAAAAAAAAGAAACTAGGGGTTTTAACACAAATGGATGGATCAACTTGGTACAGGTCATCAATATCAACAAAAAGGTATCAATATCCCAATCAAGTCGGCCTATCTTATCCCCTAGATGCCTTCCCTGTGGAAAGGGGCTGAAGCATCCCTGGTCACAGTGGACACATCCATCTTGAGTGTTTACCAAGCTCTGTTGTTGCCTTTTGCTCCAAGGGCTATGGCATGGATAAGTTGAAAGGAACGCCCATCAGGAAATATCTAACTTTAAAGGCAAATCCTTGGATAAGGTGGATGAACGAGGGATAAAGTAGGTTTAGTGGAGCGCAAATTCAAAATGACGTAGTATCCTGAGTCCAATCCCTATTATACTTTACAACTCAGGACAAGATTTTTCAATTCATTCACAGCCACAGGCATTTTTAAGGGTCCATGCACACTTCTTTGTCTTCACCTTTGTCTTGATCTGTGCGTTTGTCCTTTGGGGGAGGCCTTGTTATTAAACCCCTCTTGCCTCAGGGGTTTCTCCAGTGCATTATGGAGCAAGACTCCTAACTTCTCCTGTCTCCTTATGTGTTTCTCTGTGCATTTTCAAGTAGGAATTCTTGCACTTTCACTGGATACTTATGGCTAACCTCTCTCCTCCCCATTTGGGTTCTCATGGGCGTCAAGATCCTGTAGCTGGGCAGGTGACCTTGCAGCTTCTACCACAATGTCAGCTAGAGACTCTGGCTGGTTTTTGCCTAATGACTCTCCTCAAGGCCTAGCTCCTAACTGTTTTTCGGGCAAAGTTTCCTAAACTGCTCTCTAGTCTACCCTGAACCCTAGGCCTTTCTCCCTCCATTCAGGATTCTCAAACTTGCGTGGTTTTTCCCCCTGTCTTAAACGTGCATTAGGATAGTTCCTTAATCCTGAGTGTTGTTAGTCTTGTCCTATTGCTCAACCCTCTTGGCTCTCGCTGTCTCGTCTGCCTGCCCTAGTGTTCCCCTCTCCCTTCCTCCCTCTCCTCTCCCTACCTACTCTATGGTGCTCTCTGTCTCTCCTATCTTTTCTAACTGCTTCTCTGTTGACTATCCTGCCCTCCTCACGAAATCTGGTAGTAAGAAGTTTAAAAGGGATATCCTGGTCTCCAAAACAGGCCTCCCTATCGCTGACACCTATACCAGTGCCTCCTCCAAGGAAACTTTCATTGACATCCTCTTTGACGTTCCCTCGCCAGACCTATGGACGCTACATATGGTCTCTGTGCTCTCTCCTTTCTCTTCTTCTCCCATTAATGGCGGCACCTGGTGGGGTGCCCTCCTGGCCTCCTTCCATTCCTCTAAGGTAATCATTAATGTTAATTCTAATGGGACTGTCTTGGTCCAAGACCCTCAGGCCAACCTTCACCTCTTTGATAGACGCTTCCCGCGCCTCATCAATTTCCTTTCATCTCCTGCTGTCCCCTCTCTCCCCTCCATGGCCTCCTCGCCTCCCCCTGCTGCCTCCTCCTGGGCTACATTGCCCTCTCACTCTCTCTCTGCCCGCCTTCGGGCTCCTTCTACACCTCCGCAGGAAGTACCTCTGATTTGTACCCCTTCCCGGAAGTCCTTCAAGGATGGCAACCTTCTCCACATAGCCACTCTTAACTCTCGCTCAGCTGTCAAACACTCCTCCGACATCTGCCGGCTTCTGGAAGAACTTGACCTCGATGTCCTCGGTCTCACCGAGACATGGTTCACGGCCAGCTCTGTCACAAGCTTTGACACGCTCCTCCCAGAAGGCTACAAGATCCTCTCTACGCCCAGGTCCAACCGCACCATAGGGGGTGTAGCCCTGATCTTCCCTGAGTCCATCCCTGCCTCTGTCATCCCTACGCAGGCCTACTCCTCTTTTGAATGCCTCATCTGCAGGCTTTCTCTCCCCCAGCCATTCCTTTACTGTGGCTACTATCTATCGGCCGCCTGTTCAGATTTCCTCCTTCCCCTCCGAGTGGGCGGACCTCTCCTCCTCACTCCTGGCCTCGACCACTCAACTCCTCCTTCTTGAAGACTTCAACATCCACCTGGAGGCCTCCTGTCCTCCCTCTGGACTCTTTCGCAACCTCTGCGACCCACTCTCTCTCTCACTATTCTCCCCTCTGGCCCACTCACTCTGGATGTTATCAGACCTTCCCCTCTATGTCCCTCTCACCACTCCTCTCTCCTGGAGTGATCACTTTCTCCTTTCCTCCCATCTCACCCTCTCTACCCCACAGGCCAAGCCACTTCCATCACTGCCACCCACCTTCTCGGTTATCCGACCCATGAAGCGCTTATCAGTTGAGGCTTTCGCTGCCACTTTCTCACCCTCCCTCCCCCTTTGGCTGATTCTCACACTGACACAGCCCTCTCCACTCTGCTATATCTGATACCCTTGATATCCTTGCCCCTGTCATGAGGAACCGCTTGAAGCCCAAAGCCAAGAGCAACTCCTGGTACGACTCAGACCTCGTCACCCTTAAACTCAAGTGCAGGGTGGCCGAGAGGAAATAGCGGGCTTCTTGTACATCCTCTGACAAACTGGCCTGCCACCTGCTCCAAAGGCAATACCGGCTCTCTGTCCTCTCCAAGAAGCGAGCTCATATCCAAGCCCGTGTCTCAGCGGTATCTAATAACTTGGCTGAAATCTGCAAGGAGCTGGCCAATCCTGCCACAGTCTCTACCTCTGCTGTCCCTTCCCAGGCCCTCTGCACAGCACTGGCTTCTCACTTCATCTCTAAAACTCAGGACATCCTGTCTTTACTCTCCTCCTCTCCTCTCTTTCCCTATTCTCCCTTCTCTCCCTCCTTCTTTGCCTTTCCCCTGTTTTCCGCAGATGAGGTTTCTAGACAAATTCTGATCTATGAAAGTCTCGTCAAAACAGGCTCACCCCTGTTCCTTCAAAACCATCAAGGACCACATTGACACCCTGGCTCCTGCCCTGGCTGACTTCTGCAACCACTCCCTCGCCACTGGAGTCTTCCCATCCCCCCTGAAGCACTCCCTTGTGCACCCTCTTCTTAAGAAAACCCTCTGCCGCTCCCTCCTGCCCGGCCAACTATCCCCCAATCTCCATCACTCCCTTCCTGGGCAAGTTCCTGGAGAAACTGGCCATCTCCCAGCTTAATCTCCACAATGAATCTGTTGGTTGTCTTCATGACCATCAGTCTGGCTTCAGAGCTGCCAGAAGCACGGAAACTGGTGTCCTGAACATCCGTGAAGACCTGCTCTCAAACCTTGACTCTTAACACCCGCTGTGACTTCATCTTGCTTGATCTCTCTTTTGCCTTTGACACTGTCAACCATTGCATCCTGCTAAAGTGTCTCCGCGATAACCTAGGTATTACCGGTCAGGCCCTGGCGTGGCTGACTTCCTTCCTCTCTGACCGCCCCTCCCAGGTCCAACTTGGGTCCTTCCTCTCTGCTATCTTTTTCTCTACCTGTGGTGTCCCCCAGGGATCTATCCTCTCTCCCTGGCGTTCAACCAATACCTGGCACTCCTTGCCCACCGCATTGCCAATCTCTGCCCCAACTTTCAGTGCTACGCGGATGACATTCAACTCATTTTCAGGCTACCCTCAGCCACCTCTTCCCCGCCTCTCATCTCTCACTGTCTGTCTGCTATCCAAGAGTGGTGTGCTGCCAATGACCTCTGCCTTAATGCCAGTAAGACTGAGATTCTCCTCATCGGCACTCCCACTCCTTCCTTTCCTGTAGCTCTCTGGCCGACTTCTCTTGGCCCTCTTCCTGCTCCCACCGGCAAGGCAAAGAACCTGGGTGTCATCTTTGACTCCACACTCTTTCTCCCCTCACATCTCTGACATCTCTAAGAAGTCACATTACCAGCTGCACCTCCTTAGAGGTATTCTTCCTTTCCTCTCCTTCCCCCAGAAGCTCACTGTCTCCAGAGTTCTGGTTCTCTCCGGGCTGGACTATTGCAGCAGCCTCTTTCTAAATCTGCCTGCTTCTACTCTACGCCCTCTTCAATTCATCCAGAACAGGACTGCAAGACTTGTCCTTGGCCTCAAGCCCAGGTATCGAATGTCTCCAGGACTGAAATCTCTTCACTGGCTCCCAGTGGCTGCGAGGATTAAGTTCAAAACCCTCTGCATCGTCCACAAGGCCTTCTGTAGCCTGGGGCCTCAATACCTTCAACTCTCTCTTCCTAAATCTCTTCTCTCGCGAGCTCTTTGCTCAACCGCCTCCCGATCCCTCACGGTCAGTCACTTCTCCAAGCAACGAGTTGGTGGTAGATCTCCCTCTTCGGCTGGGGCCTCCCTCTGGAACAGCCTCCCGCCTCCCCGAAACTTGAGGAGAACCATCTTCGGTTCCGGAAGCACCTAAAAACCTTCCTCTTTGCTTCCGCTTTCTCTCCCCCTCTCCCCTGCTGAAGTCCTGGCTGATACTGAGACTGCACGGGTTACCTGTCCACCCATCTGATCTCAGGCCAAAGCCCTGCCAGTTGCACGCTTGTGCTGCCTTCCTGGAAACCCCTGCACCTGGGGACTGTTTTCTGTATCCCTACAGTCCCCTAACCAGCACTTATGTCTACTCTCACCCTGCACTTGCCACCTGCTGGCTGTTCTTTCTTTATTTTATGTTATGATTATTATTCCATGTACTGCACTTTCCCCTCCCCCCGCACTTTTCTCCCTTCCCTTGCACGATCTGAATGACACCTTGACTAGTAAGATGGTTGTCTGTCTTCCCTCTGTTCCCCCTCCCTTGCCTCGTCGCGCCTTGAAACACTTGTGTATAGGCGCGTTATAAATGTCATATCATATCATTTAGCCTGACCTCTTCAATGACATAGCCTAATTGGCACAGCCACTTTCTGTTATGTCTTCCTTTTTGACCTTGTTGGCTTAGGCAACACAGGTTCTGACTCTGCTGCTCCTCATTCTCCCTCTCACTATAACACAACTCGGTATCTGGAATGTCCTCATAAATCCCTTAAAATGACGAGGGTTCTGTCTCTTATTATGTAATTTATTATGGAATAATTGTCCCAATTAATGTTCTGATTTGTGGGTCAATTTTCCTATTAGTAGTTTTGCTTTTCATTGACAATTCCGTGCTGGATCCACAACCTCTTAATTTGTTGGTTTTTAGACTTACTAGCTAATTGGTGTTATTTTGATTTACTAATGTAAATTTGCCTCTGGCCTGAGATAAGAAGCATGTCTGCCATGCTAAGATCATCAGTGAGCAGGGTCATGGCAGCCCAGTATGTTTGTTCCCTTACTTTGCAGCACCCTTGCATGGAGCCTGTGGGCTCACTCTGTGCATGTTTCCTGATTGACAAAGAATTATCATTTGGTTCCGGTTCAGACACACAATGCTGGGACGAGTCCTGCTCCTAACACAGAATTGCGAGCGAGCCCAGAACTAACTGCCAAACCACTGGCTTGCCTGGAAAATGGTACACAGCTTCTCTGGGGCTAATTTCACAAGATCTCATACCTTAAGTACTAATTCTTCCCGCCTCTATTAAGTGCTGGATTCTCACTTCCATTGTAAGACACATTTCACCCGGCTGGTTTGTGGTGTCTGCCAGACCTTGAAAGTTGCTGAACGTTTATTTCATTCAAGGGACCATTGGGTGAGATCTAAGGGAGTCTCCATGTGCTTCCTTCAGGGGTTCTCCCATCTTACTCACTGGACACTACGCAGATGTACTCATCACACCAGGTACCAAGTGGTTGGCCACCTTCCTGAGAGGTTGCTGTCTTGAGCACTCTGCTGTTGTGGAGATGATAATATATAATTTTGACCTTGATTCATTGATCTGCTGGGAGACCGGAAAGCACACTCATATCATGACCAGGGTGATCAACAAAAAGGCTGGACCAGGGAATAGTGTTAATAAAGGTTTTATTAACAAAGATGTAGAGTTTGGGCCAAAATAACAATCAAGTTGGGTCTAAATTAAACAATGTTGTCCAGAGTGGGGTGTAGTTCTCTGGGACACATTAACCTAAATAAAGTGTCTTTTGTGAGGTAAATGTGATCAAACAAAATGTTCTTCTACTTCTTAGTAAGTGTGGGACCAGCTCGTTGTTGTCTTGTGAAATCAATCCAATAATCAGTGAGCTATAGTCTTTGGCTCCAGGGTCTCCCAACCCCTTCTTTTAGTCCATGTCGTTGTTGGCTTCTGGGGTGGTTCCAACCCTTTTCCCACAATAATTGGGGTCTCTTTTCCTTTGTTCTCTGTTCCGATTTTCTGCGCGTGGGTGATCTCTGTAACTGGGCGGAGCCACTGGACGATAGGAGCCTGCCCTAAACCTCTGACATGGTCCTCACTTTGTCCCTCATCTCCTCCCTCTTTCCCTGCCTTTGCTCTTTCAGCCACCTCCTCAATCTCTCTCACATTCCTGGAATCTCGTTCCCACAAAAGATTGCACTAAATTGTGTCCCTTCTTCGGTGTACCGCTTTTGGACTTCGGTTGTGGCACCGCCTTTTTAACAATATTACACTCCACACTTCTCTCCATCACGTCCTTTACAGGTTTCTCCTTCAGCTCTTCAGTCCCTCTATCGCTTCCTCCTTCACCATCTTAAAGTTACCCAGTGCTTCCATTTAACTTCTTCCTCCACCAACTGTTCCTCCAACTTATCTTTGTATTCACCTATAGCCTCTTGTTTTCTTATCCAACTCTCAATATTTTCCAGCCATGCACTCTCCTTCTTCACTACTTTGCACTTGTTCTTCATCCCTTTTGGCCCCTCTCACATAACAACTACGGTTCTCCTACTCTCTCTTCAACTCTCTTCTCTTTCATCTCTTTAAGTGCCTTCTTTTTCCCCTTTCGGTACTTCTCATACAATAGTGAGGGGTCTCTAATTCTCCACCCTCTCTGCCACTCTGCGGACCTTACTTGCCCCGAGCTCCTTGGTTTTTGTTATCTTAGCCCATTGATATCTTACTTCTTCAGGTTCGGACTTTCTCCAGCATTCCTGTCCTCATCTGTAGCTTCCTTATCCCAGACTTCTGGATCTCTATTCTAGCCTCTTTCTCTCCCCGGCTGTATGGACTCTACTCTAGTCCTCTCACTCCAAGTCTTGCTCCTTATCCAGCTACTTCTGTTCACCTCTCCAACAATTCCCAATTCTCTTTTTTTCCTAGCTTCACCACCTTCTGAACCTATGGGTTTTGTAGGGCCCTGGCCTCTACTACCAGCCTCGCTCTGGTGTAAAGAGAGTCTGGTGTTGTAGACCGGATGACAATTGGCTGTTGACTCTGCTTCTCGGAGTGGCTCTCGTGTGGGGCTTATAATGGACTTGTCCCTCCTTCTGGGTGGTCCTCCTTATCTAGAAAACCCTAGACCTTCCTTCCCGTCTCTATTTGCGCAAAGGAAACTCTGGTGTGCTGGTTTGGTATAGGGAATGTGGGAGTCGTGGTTCTTTGGGCCTGAGTGGGCCTCTACTGTCTGCTGGATGGCAGCTTTAAGAACCTTGTCCGCCATCTAGGAGATCACAAAATCCTCTTCCTCCTTTATTTTTGTGACACATAAACTGGCTGCCTATTACACTCCTGATTGCTTCCAGTTCTGAGGTTCGATTTGGGGCTTGCTAAGCTCTACCATTTGGCCGTCCTTTCACTGGTGGTAACACTTTGGCCCCTCCTTCTGGGTATTCTGCCTTGGCCTATATGTTTTTAATTGTATGGGAATGAATGCTTGAACTGGCTGACTTCCTCTTGGATTATCTGGGCTAGCTCATGACCCTCTTTTTCTCTCTACATAATTAGTAGAGGTTTTCCCACCCGTGCAAGGGTAGCTGAGCATGCAGGTGCCGCCGGACCACTGCTCAGATACTCCCCATCCCATCCTGGTTCCAGCATCACATCGCTTGTAAGGGGCACCCGGCACAATGGAAAACCAACATCCACTAACACAGTCAGGCAGAGGACTTCATCACAGTTCAGACATAAACTCTTAGCCTGATATTAGATTCTTTGAAGATTCTGGTTCTCCTTCTTTTGTGTTTCAGTATAGAGAAGCTTACAGTAATCTGACTGGAAAGGAGCAAGACACCAGATGAATTCTTCCCAATGGTTTTCCACAGTGGATATTCTTTCTTATCAGCATGAGATACCAATTGGTGCTCTTCATTGTGAGTATGAGACTATAATCAAAGACCCAGAGATGTAGCTCCTAGATTGCTTCTTTCGGTTTCTGGTTTCGGCCCTGGCACTCCTGGACAGCAGGAGCATTCGAACGCACATTGGTGTGCCGAACCCCTATCAGCAAGCACTTATCACTCACCATCCAGGGGTCACCTCCTGGGCCTTCAACAGCCTCAGCTTCTTCTTTCTGGTCTATAGCTCCTGCCAGCGTCTTAGATATATAGCCCTCAGAAAGCCTTTGACTTTCTCTCTTCCTTTAGATGTGGTCTCCATGAGGGTCTTCACTATAACTCCCAGCAAGCTTTTCTCTCTCGCTTACTGTCTTCAAAATCGTATCTCTGCCATTGTCTGCGATATAACGCACATTAGAATTCAGGTCTCTCTCTATCCCTCCCTCTCTCTCTCTCTCCCCTCTCCATCCCTCAATCCCTCTCTCGTTCTCTCTCGTGTTCTCTCTCTCCCTCGTCTACCTCTCACAGTCTGGTTCTCACTCTAGGGCTGGCTCACGCCCACTTTATCTACTGCTCAGGGAACCTTCTCACCATGTAGAGGCTATTGTTCCCTGGTCTCTGCATTCTCTTCAGGCCCAGGCCCCTCTGACTTTTGCTAGTTCTCCTAAAGAATTCTCTGGCTCTGGGTTCACAGTTATACCACATACATCTGCACTCCTGGCTTCCCTTCACACAGACTGTGGAAACACAACCTCTTTCATACTTTCTGGGCCATTGTGTTACTCCCTGCTTGGCTGGCGTTGTAAGGCAGTTTGCTGCAGGAATCTGTTTTGAAGTGAGGCTTTGTAGTTCATAACGCAAGTGCTGGGGAATTGAAAAAGGCTGATGTGCATTTTGAGTTTTAGTGCCCAGCTTATTTTCCTCTCATGCAAGTCCTGCTGCTAAATGTGAATGCAGCAGCAGGCTTTCCTCTGTGCTGTTCTGGCTCAGTGAGAGAGAGGTACTGTTTATGCAGTATCGGAATGTGTTTTCCCAATGTGATGTTTGGTGTACCTCACCTGTCTTCTTGGAGAGTGTAGCTAGTGGTTCTATATAAAGTAACAGTTTGGATTACTGCTGGATGTTGTATTTATGGGAACTGTTTTTTTTCTGCAGACTGATTGGGTCTTGGACAGGTTGGAGGTAACTCAGGTTATTCAGTGTTCATCTCTTTCCTACGTTAATGGGCATCCCAGACATCTGTGCCCTAATCAGAAGCTGACGTAATATGACTTTGTAACACTGTTGTAATATACTGCAAAGAGATGTCCTGTTGAATAAGGGGAGGAGGCATTCTCCATTTCAAGAGCCATGGGAAAAAGGCTGTTGGTTGGCATTCAAGTGATGATGATCACTGTTTTGCGGCCTTGCAAATTCAATCGTGTTTCTTTGATTACGAAATGTATGCTTTAAGCAGTCCCTGATTTTGTTGCACTGAATAGAAGTTGTAAAAGAATACAGTCCAGCGGATCTCCACAGCAGACAATTTTAGGCATCTGACCTGATGACCAATTTGTTAGGGTGAAGCAAATATACTGCAGTGTCAGATCTGAGAACCCAGGCCACTTGTCCAGATGTTATGGGAGTTCATCACAGTTCACTGCCATAAACAGCAGTCAGGACAAGTAGGGTCACGATTTAAGAGATTACGGAGTCCAGTGAGGTGATAGGATCCACTCTGACATCCATTAGTGTGTGTTCATTTCCGTTGCTTTGATGTCTAGTTTGCCACAATCCTGATGAGCTTCATATAAGGAGTCTTTGGTGTCCTGTGAGTTGCCTTGTGAAATCCTGACATGTTGGGTTTGCATTGAGCATTCCCTGGGTTTTATCCTTGTCCCTTCATCCCTTTTAGACCTGGCTCCAACCACTTACTATTCACTCCATCTTTCAGATTACATCTTTCTAAACTCATCATTGCGTTAGTGTCAAATGCTTTGGTGATGTTGCGAATGTTGAGTCGCAGAGTTGCTCTGTTTGAATCCTCTATGAATGTCTCAAAAGTCTCAAAGCTTTCCAGGAATCTGGGTTGGAAGACCGTTTTCATGCCCCTATGTCCGAGTAGCTCTGTTTGTCCCTGATCCTGTAGTTCTCCATGGTGGGTAGTGGCTTCTAAAGTGAAGATGATCAGTGAATTGTTGGACTGGGACTAGGACGGAAGCTCCATATTTGAAGTTCTTAGGCCACAGGAGAATATGAGAACAAGGCTGTATTCATTGTTCAATAGATTTTCTGAGTGAACCATAATGCACATTGGTTCTCTTCTACTTCAGAAGGTATTTCTATTATGTGAGTCCTAAAGACCCCCTTTAGAAGGATTTTGCACATAAACACAATGAAATGTTCAACAGACCATGAAGGATCCAACAGCCCAATATAAACAATCTGTGACATACCAAGCATTGCCTTCAGTATCACATAATAAAAAAACAAAGAGCCAACTATGAACAATTAGACCTAATGTAAGAAAGAAATAAGGAAAGAAAGGCAGACAGAAGAATACCTATTACCAGTTTTAACCCATGTAGATTCTTATTCAAGGAGCCATCAAATCAGAGCGAGTCAATAGAAAGAAGAGGATCAGAAGTACATTTGATCACCTCCTTAATCCACAGGCCATAGAATGAAGTTTCAATTTATTTTTATTTTTTTTATTTTTTTTATTTTTTTTGATCTAGTTTATTTGTAAACCTTTTCATCATTTACCAGATTTCGTTTGTATGTAAGCTTAGTGCTTTAAAATGCAATTATTGTTGTTTATTTTATTTTTTTTGTTTAGTTCGAGTATGGAGCTTAAAAAAAGTACAATTGTGTAGATATATTTGTTATTATTACCACTAAGGAGTGTGGCCCACCTTTCTTGGGTGGTCATTTGTTTGGCTGACAGTTGAAAGAACGTTCCAAATTGTTTACGTTGAGAGGAGAGTTCTTTGCATTCCATGACCAAGTGGAAAATAGTTTCAGCTATTTCTGTGTCTTTGCAGAACCGGCAGTAGTTGTTTACAGCATCAATCTTTCTTGTTGTAGATAAGTATGAATTTGTGGGAAGAATGTTCAGACGTACTTTTAGAAACATTGTACGAATGGTTTGGTCTGGGAAGATTTTCAAGTAAGCTGGTGGTTCATGAATTTTTCTATTGTCTTTTGTGCATTGAAGATTTTGTTTGTAGGTATTCTTTTTGTTTAATGGTCTTTATCCAGTCGTTATGCAAGAGTTTTATTTTTGCATGTTGTGGGCGAAGGGTGAGGAGTTCTTCTGATATATCTTCGTTTTCCATTTCAATTCTCATTGAGGATTTCCAGTTTTTGTAGTATTGTGGTATTAAAGGTGTTTTCTTTTGCTCGTAGAATTTGGATAGCTGGTGTTTTTTCATCTGTAAGTATTTTGCGGTAAATGTCTAATCTTTTCCATTGTAGAAAGGAGTCGATTGACTGGGTTGCCAGTTCGTAGCGTATTCTTGGCATTGGGTATGTTTGTGGAAGCCGAAGGATTTTTCGCCAAAATATTGATTCGTATTTCGTCCAGTTAATTGTGTGGGCATTCAACATTGCCTCTGTTCCGTATGTTAGTATCGGTATGTACTTCTGTCTGTAATAGGCGATGATGGGATTGAAAGAAAACGTGCCATATTTTCTATGAAGTATACATCCTTGTCTTGATAGGGTTTGGGCTGTTTGATCAATTTTGTCTATCCATTGGTCTTCTGATTTCAATTGATTTATTGGAATGCCAAGGTATTTAAAGGATGTCACGTTTTCAATTTTGGAGTCGTTGATGGTAAAAGTCGGTTGGTATGATTTTTTTGTGGGTGGTTTCGTGAGAATCATTGTCTTGGTTTTCCCAGTGTTGATTGTTAATTCGTTAGTTCCCATATATTGACTCAAGGCTGTCAGAGAGGCTTGTAGTCCAGTTGGTGTTTTATCAAGCAGAACAATATCGTCTGCATATGCCATTGCCGGGACTGGTATCGAGTTAATTCTTGGAGGGTTGGTTATGTTGGATGTTAGATGTTCTTCAATGTCAGCAGTATACAGGTTGGAAAGTGTTGCTGCCAGAGGGCATCCTTGTTTTAGTCCATTTGCTGTTGGTATAGCAGAAGTTGTGGCTCCTTGTTTCGATAATCTTACTTTTATGGTGGTTTCTGAGTACAGTAGGATGATCGGTTCAAGGATATTCGGCGGGCAGTTCCATGCTCTAAGTTTCGCCCATAGATTTTCACGTGAGATTGCATCAAAGGCCATTTTTAGGTCATTGAATGCTGCGCATATTTTGGTGTTAGAATTGATGGCTTCATGTTTGATTAGTTGTAATATTATCAAATTGAGATTTGTTCCAACGTTGGCCGTGAATCCTGTTTGCCTAGTTGAGAATTTGTTATTTTTTGTAGCCCATGTGGTTAGTTGTTTTAAGAGTACTGCTGCAAATAGTTTCCCTAGCGGATCGAGGAGGGCAATCGGACGGAAATTTTGAGAATCTTCCCTTGGTCCTTGCTTGTGAATTGGTACAATTATTGCCGACCTCCAAGAGTTGGGTATTCGGTGAAGTGTGTTGATCAAAATTGTAATGTGGCACAAGAAGTTAGCCCAGGCAGTTGGGTCTTGTTTAATGACAGCATTGGATAGGCCGTCAGGGCCTGGTGCTCTGGAGGTGTTCAAATTTGTAATCAGTTGCATGAAGTCTTCGAATTCCACATGTACTTTCCATGTTGGTTCTATTACAGACACTGTGTTCTGAGGGTCTGTTCTTCGTGATGCATAGATGTTCGCAAAGTGGGTTATCCAAGTTTCTTGTGGTACGTTAGCTGTAAGTTTGTTGTTTTTGGTGGTTGTCATTGAGCAAGTTCCAGAGCTCTCTGGTATTGTGAGTCTTATGGAGTTTCAGTATGTTTTCTGCATCTGCTTGTTGGATGAAGATTTTTTGGGATTTGATCCAATTGGAATGGTTCTGTTTCAAGGATTTGATCTGGTTCCTACTCTGTGCAGATGAGGTTTTCTTTAGCTGTCGTATTGTTCGGTTTAGACATTTTTTTCTTTCAGCATTTTCTTGATTGTATGTGTGACGGTGGTCTTTGTGAAGACGGTTTTTGATGGTTTGTCGGAAAGGAAGTAAGATCCATTCATAGTTGAGTTTTTCATGGTCTGTCAAGTTGGCATCTTGAAATTTTTTTGCCAGAGTGGCTAGAGTTGGTTGTGGAATCCTTAGTCTTGATATTGTACAATTTAGCTCGAGCACCGGTGATATTGCTGGTTCACTTAATTGGGTGAAAGGTTGAGAGTGAACAGTGAGTTGATTATGATCGCTTTTGTCGGTGGGTACCGTTTGTACTTTTGTGACTGATTGCTGTAGGCTCTCAGATAGAAATATATAATCAAAATTGCATGAGATGATCCTCTGGTCCATGTTGGGGTGTAGGGTGTAGAGGAAGTTGCATGGTTCAAGATTGTCAGATTTCGTGTCGTGATTTCTTTAATCCATCTCCTTGCTTTTGGGGAGAGAGTTCTGGTTCTTAGCAGGCAGCCATTCTTGTTGTGCAGCTTGATGTTTAAGTCGCCACAGATTATTATTTCCAGTATTTGTTTTGTTGTAGCTTTGTCAATTGAACACTCCATTTAGGAAAGCATCCGTTGTTATTGCTGCTGGGTTCCAATAGAGGTTTAGGATTAAAAGTATTGAGTTATTTTTACTTTCTCCGTTTTGATCAGAGGGACCACGTGAACCCGAGCTTAATTAGTTGTTATGAATTGGACATTGTAGAGTCATTTGTAGATGCAGTATCTGTGAACGAAGTTTCAGAGTCATAGGTCCTTCTGATCTCTTGTTCGGCTCTGAGAGGTTGACGTGTTCATATTAAGTCTTCCATAGATACAGTGTCTGTGAAAGAGGTGTCGGAGTCGTAGTTTCTTCTACTCGATAGATCATTTCTGCGTGATTGACGTGTTTGTGGCGGGTTACTTAGGCATCTGTCAAGTCTGTTATGTTTGGGTAACTGGTTTACCGTATCTGATTTTGTTTGGTAGTAGTTCTTTTTCTCGCTCCTTGTGGTTTCTTTGTTCTTCGGTTTATTGGATAGTCTTGTATATGTTGAAGCCCAACAAGTTTTTGTAATTGGGCTCGCATTGATAGAATGAGGTCTTGATTGTCACGATCAGGTATCTCTATAACAATTTTATCTAAATTTGAGTCGTCTTTGAAGGTTATGAGATCGATGTCTTTTGTTGTTAGTTTATTCAGATGAGGTATTGCGCCAAAGAGACAAAGTAAATTGGTTCTATTTAAGATTATTGGTTCCAGTCTTTTGATTTCATTTTCAATGTGGATTTCATATATTTCATTCTGTCGTAGTGGATTGAAAATATTGGGAGGATTTGGTTATGCTCAGTAGAATCTTGCAGTGTTCTCATAAGCGAGACCGATGAGATTTGATCATAGGTTTCGTCTCTCGTTTCTTCTATTGTCTCGTTTTCCATCGAAATGTCTGAGATTTCTTCTAATGAGAGATCTGTAGTTTTGTCTTGATTTTTATTTGGCTGTTGTTCATAAACTGAAGAGTATTCATCAATTATTATAAAGCCTGCCTGGTTTATTGGTTGAAAGGAGTATGGGTTGTTTTCTAATGCTTGTTCTTCATGAGTGGATAGATTGAGCAATTCTTCGTCAATGGGTGATTGCGTTGGAATCAGTTGCGATACTTGAGAGTGTATCTGAATTGTGGGCTCTTGATCTCTCTGTGTACTGGTAGGTGGTAGTATTGTACGGGTTGTGGTTTTTTGCTTTGGTGGTTGTGAAGGTTGAGTATTCTGATTCACGGTTCTTAGAAATGCTTGCGATCCCGTTTGTCGTTTTTTGATATTTTTCTGCTGTGTGGGTTTTGCATCATTTATTGTTTTTTCCTTTGCAAAGATCTGGTAGGCTTCTGTTGGTTTCTTAGTTGTTTTATTTAAGTTGGTTGCCTCTGGCTTTTGAATGGTGGTAGTTTAGTCTGGTTCATTTGGTGCCTGTTGTTTAACAAACGCACTTGTTTCCGTTGGATATTGTGCTGGGTTTGGATGAAGGAGGCTCGTGGTTCCTTGGTCGTTTGGTATGTTCGATTGTTGCTGGTGATGTACTTTAAGCATCTGTAGTAATTCTGCTGTGAGCTTTGTTTTTTCTTGCCGGTCATCTCTCGCTATTTCAGCCAGTCTTTGTTGCCATCGATGTGTTTCGTCTGATTCGACTGACAGGCAGGTTTCAACTGTTGAAACAAAGTGTTCCATGTGAATCTTTTTCGAGTGAATTAAAGCTAGGAGGGTTGCTTGATCCTTCATAGTGTCTTTCATATCTTTGTGTAATTTCAAGAAAGGGATCATCGCTTGGGAGAGTGTTGCGATGAGCATATTTTGCAAATCTAGCATTGTGGTAGGAAACCTTGGGTTTATGTTTTCTTTAGAAGGATCATGATTTTGCGTGGCGCTGACATTCTTTTGTTGGGGATTGCTTGATTTTGAGTTCTTGGTTATGGGATCTGGGGTGTAATAAGAGTCATCTGAGTCATAGTTGAAGCGTGTATGAGTTGTTTTTCCTTCAGCGAGGTCAGATTGCGGTTCTTTTTTCACCGGTTTGTTTTGCGTGCCGTGCAAGATGCACAGTGTCGATGTTAATTGAATTTGATTTGGTTCTGTTATGTTTCCAAATATTTCTTTTCTTTTTTCTATGGTTGTCATTATTGACTCGATTTCTATAATATCCATTGATAATCTTGCCACTTTGGTTCTTAGTTTAGGGATTGTAGAGTCCACTGAAAATGTGGATTTGATAGAGTTGTGGGTATGAAGCCACGCGAGTCTTGCAAGTCTTGCTTTTTCTTTCTTCGTCTGTTGGGATGTTATCAGGGCTGAGTGTTGGGTATTTGTGTCTTCTCGCAGTTCAGTTGGATGGTGTTGTGCGGTGTCTTTACCAACAGGGTGATTGGGGACATCTTTTGCTTTTTGTTTGGTGCTCATTTCGTGTGTTGTGACACTAGTTTCAGAAGTTTGGCCATTTGTTGCACTTGCTTGGATTTGATCAGATGCCGTTTTTGTATGCTCTTCATAGTTGGTTGGAAGATTTGGTGTATATTCATGTGTCTTGTTACCAAGGGAATTGTGATTTGTAGGTCGCTCTTTTCTGCTAATGCTGACAGAAGGATCATTTTCAGGCCTTTCAGATCGGGGTCGCGAAGTGCATGAGGGTGCAGCGGGTGAAATGTCTTGTTGAGATTCAGAGCACGGATTGTAAACTTGTGCTTTGATTTCCAAAGGTAACCGCTCTGTTGAGTTGAGTTGTTGACTGTTTACAGTAATTTGTGTCTCAGGCGGAGGTTGGGGAATTTCCTGGATAAAGTTGTCATTTTCTGAGTCGATTTCTGTGATGAACTGAGATTCTTGTGTGGGTTGAGGGTTTAATAGCAGAGGTTTTAGGTTTCCTTTAAGGGTTGCTGCTTTGTTAAAAGATTGTTCCATTTTTAGCTGTAATATATCTTGCTCCGTAGTGCTAGCTGTTGCTAGTTTGGTTGTTTGTCTTGTTTTTGGATGTTGGATGGGATGTTGCTTGGTGGGTCGAGTTGTCGTCATCATCGTTGGGTCACTATGTATTCAATTGGGATCCAAGGAAATTATCCTTTCGGTCTCCCAAAAGTTTTTGCAGATAGTGCTTTATTGATGTAGTATTCAGGTTCATGGGGGTGAGCCCTTTCAGTTCTCTGAGCAATGGTAGGATCAGAGTGTGTTGGGATCCAAGGATGTAATTCCTTTCGGTCTCCCAGCGGTAGTTGAAGGTAGAATTTAGACGAGCCCTTTCGGTCTCCTGGACAGCGACAGGAACCAATGATGTGTTCCTTTCGGTCTCGTAGCAGTAATTGAAGGTATGGTATAGATGTATTCAGGATCCAGGGGACAAACCCTTTCGGTCTCCTGGCCGGTGTTGGCGTGTAGATGTCGGTTTTCGTTATTTCAGCTCGGTAAGATGAAGCTTTAGGATCTTCTACTGGTTTTGCTTTTCTATTGGGAATGGTCAGTGGTGCAGGATCCAAGAGGTAAACTCTTTTGGTCTCCTGTTTGTATTTCGCACTGATCGCCGCTTTCTTCAATTTGAAAGTGTGATGTTAAAGATGGCTTTTGTTTCGGGGTGGATGTCAGCAGGGAGGCAGATGTTGGAAGTTCAGTGTTTTGTGGGCACAATGGGAGACTGGCCCAGTGAGTTCTTTAGGGGCGGACGTCTTTCATTGATTCTTTCCTTCTATTCCAAATTTATTTATTTTTTTATTATTTTTTTATTTTTATTTTTTTTATTTTTATTCTTAAAACGTTTTTAGGAAGGTGATGATTGCCAATCTAGGTGAAGAGACGAATCCTGATCCGTGGAGGTGAGGTGGCAGCGCGACCTCGCTGGTCGGTAGGCGTTTGCTCAGCAGGAAGGCAGACGTGGGAAGACAGCAAGGCTGTGGACGTCGGAGATCGACAGGCAAAGGTGCTGAGGCAGGGCAGCACAGCGGCAAACAAACGTTGTAAGGCGGCGAGGCCGTAGTCGCCGAGGATCAGCAGTCAAGAGCGGTGAGCCAGAGCAGTGCAAACGTGGGCCTGCCGACCGCTCTGTAGTCAAGCAGGAGGCAGTCGGATGCTGGAGAACAGCGAGGCTGTGGGCGTCGGAGATGAGCAGGTAAGATTGCTGGGGTGGAGCAGTGCAGAGAGGGGGAGAGTGGAATCCAAGGGGCCCGCAGGGAGCACAAACAATAGGGCGGGTAAAGGGGGCAGTCTCTGCTGATGTCGGAGCAGAAAGTAACCTCCGGAGGGGTGAAAGCCGAGAAAGAAGGGCGAGAAGAGAGGGTCCGGGTCCGGGTGGAGTAGTGTAGAAGAAGGGTGGACGGAGGGAAGGGGTAACGAAGAGTTGAACTAAACAGATGGGAAGGTGGGAATAGGCGGAAATGCGAGGGAAGAGGGAGGAAAGGAGAGAATGGTAGAAAGGAGGATAGGAGTGAGGGGGGAGGGATGAGGAGGGGATATCGCCCCCGAGGGGGGGGGGGAAATGTGTCTCACCGGGAAGGCAGTCAAGGCGTTGCATCCAACAGTAAAAGGCAGTAAATCTGCACAGGTTTCCAGCGAGCCCGGAGGCAGGGTTTGGCGGGCGCCGCGGAGCCTGCAGAGCCTAAAGACCAAAAGACACTGCAGCAGACTCCGCGGCCGCTCCGCGGCTTTCTGGGTGTTTTGAAGGAAGCACCAGTTGAAACAAAAAGAGGACTAGAAGCAGGTCACAGTTCCTCACAGGTACAGGAGCAAACGCTGTAGAGTCTTCTCACAACCGCAACCAAAAGACTCTGCAGCAGAGTCCCCGGCCGCTCCGCGGCTTTCTGGGTGTTTTGAAGGAAGCACCAGTTGAAACAAAAAGAGGACTAGAAGCAGGTCACAGTTCCTCACAGGTACAGGAGTAAACGCTGTAGAGTCTTCTCACAAACGCAACCAAAAGACTCTGCAGCAGACTCCGAAGTTTCAATAGTACCTTGCTCGGTTTAAAAAAGTGTCTTTGTTGATTTGCCGTTTGCAAGTGAACATCATCCCTAGCAGACACAATTTGGGTGATTGTTCTATAACCACTCCTGTCACTAAGCAAGTTATGTCAGCGCTCTGCACCATAAATCGCGTATAGAGGCACAATCCCAAACCATGTATATGAAATCAGCATTGGGGGGAGTACACCTGGGGCATGCTGCTGCTCTTTAATGCACAAGCGTATGCACTGTCACAGGAGGTGAATACATTCCATGTAGAAAATGTATCCAGTTAAAACAAGCATTCATAGACTCCTATTTAGTGTGTCGACGAATGCAAGGCCGTTCAGCATCAATCAAGCCCTACCCAAGTCCCTATTCCAATTGCTCCTCATTTTAAATTCTAGATTGCAGTAAATTGGAGTGAAGGCCCAATACAGTGCTGAGACCTGCCTACCCCTTCCACTAACTTTTTGATTGCTACGATCACCTCATGTTTTGATGGTATATCTGCAAACTACAGCCTGTGTTGCAGCATAATTTGAACATTGCCTGATGTGAATTTCCCATTAAGTGAAAAAAACTCTGGGAAAGACATTACCTTACATTACCGTACATATTTATATAGTGAAAGCATCGCCTGTCTGACTCAGTACTGCCTACTAATTTCAGGCAAAATACCTTTAAATATACTATTGCACCACAATAGGGTTCCTAATGGAACAATAGCAGATGTGATCCGCCTGGGAGCAAAAGTTGCTCAACACATGCAATATCTGCAGAGGAGTAGGCAGCATAGTTATCACATCCGTGGTAGCCGTAAATACAGTTATTATTGTTTTAGATAGTTGCACCATATTACAGATCATTCACCCGGGTAAGTCAAGTGGACCGTCATTCTACCAGGGGGGTCACATGTTCAAACTGAGCACAAAAATAGTTAAAAAGGTCAGGAACTCCAGTCTGACAAGTTGCTAAGGACATTTTAGTGTAGCCAGCAATACAGAAGGAGTTCTACCTCTTTCAAATAACTAGACTAATAGACCGTCCAATGCATTGAGAAAGTCAGAGGGATAATAGTGTTGATACCGTTAAGCATGCGCCGAAGACTGGGCGTTAGAACCGGCTTGGCCACCGGTGCTTTTTCCTATTTGAGTCAGGGAAGTCTGGAACGCAATCCAACCACTTTAGTAAACTTATAAACACAATCTCAACGTACTTATGGTAGACCTTGTCAAAATCATTATTAATGAATTAACCCTAATATATTCAGGAATCAAGTGACAATGGTATCAGTAGTTCGCTCGCTCACCCCTGCCAATGGAACTACAAACTCAGACTATTTAGAGTATGATCGGAATAGCCACTACCGTGCACTCACATGTAATGGCATATTATCTGCGAAAGATGACACAACACGAGGAACACCTGAAACGATCACTCTGATTAACAAAGGAGTCTGTCAATTTGCAGTTTAAAGGCCCCATAATCAACCAAATGAAAGGGGTGATAAAGAAAGCCCCTGCCTAGTTCTGCCATTAATTGTAAAGAACCTTGAAATGCAATTGTTGGTTTGCACCCCATATAAAAGCTCAAGCCACCACAAAAAAACTAGGGTTGTACCCAGCGAGGCTCAGAAATGCTTGTAGCACATTTTCCGTATTAGCCATAGGGATATTTTCCAGCATTGGATTTTTCATAGATTCACATGCTGTATGAATATTCACCATCGTCAGGCTGGGAATCCTCGGTAACGTAGAGCTCTAGTACAGTTTGCTCCACCCGTCGAGGCCATCTTCAGACTTTTTACCACACCTTGTGTTGGGAGTCCTCAAAATCTCTTCCTCAGATAATCTCGCCATTTTCTATGAATTGTACTTCAAGTTTCTTCGTTCAGACATGTTTTCGGAATCCTTAACGCCAGCAACATCTGGGATTTGCTTCTGTCCGGTGGCTGGCGCCCCGTGAAGTGGAATCTCCTCTTCCACTGTGAGGCCTAAATCTATGACAGAGTCCATGAGGAAAAGCCTTTTCAGTGGCTGTGCCTGATGCTGCCTGAATAATGCGTACGTGGAAGACCTCCACGACAACTATCTCTACTGCTTACGCACAACACTCAGGGTTGTTCCATCTGCCAGTCATTTTTTAATAAGATGCCCCGAGAACGCCACTGCAGGTTAGTGGATCGGCTCGATAACACCGGAGGGGCCTCTGACTCGGCCTCAGTACGCCGTCATGCCTCGCTCAAGTAGAGTAGGCCAACCCACTCTAGCAAGAGGTAACGGTTGCATGAAGAGGCTGCTAGGAGTAAGAAGTCTAAGAAGACACAGTCCAGGGAAGACTCAGCAACTTCGGGGTCTTTGTCTATGAAGGAGTCATCGTTGACATCTGCGACTACGCAGGGCAGGGCAGCTCCTTCAACGGCTTTACACTCTTCGTTGTCCAAATCATCTATGTCAAAGGGTCAGACCAAGTCTTCGTCATCGACAGGCAAAGCCCTCTTGACGTTCCCGGCGACGCCTAAGCCTACAACCACAACACTGTCGACGGCCATATCCACGAGAGGCTGCAAACTGTCGACCATGATGCCATCGTCAACCTTGATGAGCACTGCAGTCGATGACCACGACTCCTTTGACGAGTGGCTGAAAAATGTCAACCAACATACTGTTGACGACTTCCTCCATAATATCATCCAAGTCTCCTTCCGTCACAGTGGCAAAAGTTTAGTTGGCTCAACCATCTGCCCTGGCAGCCTTTCCCAGGCCTCTGTCCTTTCCCATTGGCTCTGGGGATCACACCGGCTGCGATAAGCTCATCAGCTATCCCACCAGAAGACCTCCTTCGACCATCAGATTTAGAAGACACTGTAGCAGTCTTTTCTTGCGAAGAGGTGAATATGGATGTGCAACACCCAGCCCTGAATTGGCTATGCCTCTGCCGACAGCAGTTTCTCCTGTTCCTCCAGCTGTGCCTGTAGCACCAGCTCCGAGAGTCGTCTCCTTTGACATTCTCGCCACATTACACTGTAGTCGGGGGCTTAGGTTGTTCATGCCTGCAGAGCCAGGCCAGAGTCCTCCCAGACTTGTAGCCTTCCACGTGGAAGCGTGGTGTCCTAGTGACATAATCAAATTTGGCATTGGGATTGTATCAATGCGAGCTCCCTCTCCGTTGATCATAGTCCCGGGTGCTCAGTCTCCAATGTTTTTATTGTATTCTCCATGGCCTCCTTTTCCCCTTTCAGCTGTTTGCGAATTCCCCCTGCCCCTGCTATAATTTCACCCCTCACGACCACCTTCATAGCTTCCCAGACCGTGCTCCAGCTGCTTACACTACCAATGTTTTCTGTAAAGAAATTAACTATGGTGTCCCGTAGGGTGTCCCTTAAGGGAGCGTCTCCCAGGGCTTCAGTGCACATATGCAACATCGGGATAGGGGGCCGAGGGCCCCTAAGTTCCCATAGTATCACTAAGGGAGAATGTTCCGAAATAGCGTAGCCCATGCATTCCGCACTAACGAATTTAGCCAGTTGCTCAGCGCCAACAAAGAGGTAATCCAACCTAGCGTGCAGTTTGTGGGGCGAGGGGCAGAGTAGAAGGAGTAGCCCCTAGGGTGGGGGTGCAGTTCTCTCCACACATCTACCAGGTTAAGCTCGGAAAGTGCATCATTCAAGGCCTTAGAGGCAGGTGAGGGGTCAGTGTGATTAGAGTGGGTCCTATCAAGCACATGGGCTTTTACGCTATTAAAATCACCACCCCATATAAGGAAGGTGTCCCGCCTGGATGCGATCTGACCTCAGAGCATATGTATGTGGTCTGGTATTTTCTGATTTGGGAAGTAAGAGTTAATTATACATACGGTTTCCTGTTTTAGAGGTTCATACTTTTTCACTTCCGGGGGTGTTTTTCCAGTGTTTTAAAAAATGTTCAGAGTCTATGTTTATCCGTTTTTTCCCGTTTGCCACCTTCAAAAAACCGCAGAGAACTGTTTTTTCCAGTGCATTAACTCAAATATTATTTTATTGTTTCATTGCGTGTATAATTACGGTAATGTCTCTCACAGCAAGATGTTATGAACACTTTCCGGAGAATAAAGATGAATGTGCTAATCCAGTAATATCTAACTCACTTTAGTGGAGATGAGGATTATTTTGACTGTCAAAAGAAATAAACGCCAAGCAGATAATAACTCTTTATCAAGTGCTGCTCACTAAGAAATGAGAAGGGAGTCTCATTAATGTACCCCCTGAGGCTTGACTGGAGGGAGTGAGCAGGCCATAAGTTTGTTGGGTGTGGGAATATCAGGGGATCCTATAGCAGAATGTTGAAAAGGCAACTCAGCAGGTTAGATGATTGTTGTTGGGAAGTTTTATGTTTATACCTTGCGGTAAATCATATGGCTATTTTCTTATTCTTGCTACAGCATATGCTTTAAAATGTGTTGTTTTGACTGGGGATGAGCATGGCTCTCTCGCTTCACTCTGTGTGGGAACCTTTGTCCCCATATCGAAAATCAAAAGCTGGCACCCATGAATTTACTCACAGTAAGTGAATATATGTTAAAGTGAAATATACAAATGTAGTTCCCCTTAGAAGAAAGTGGGCAAGAGAAAAGAGCATTGGACTTTAAAAAAGTAATTAACACTAGAAAAATAACCTCAGAGAGGAAATGTTCCAATAAATGAAAAGTACTTGTACTATAGCAAGGTATTCACACAAATATATAAATTCTTATAGAACTATGGTACGGAAAAATAGTACAATTGTGACATTATTCCCCCCCTATCTTGACTGGGAGACTATAAATACCAGAATGCAATTCTGCAAAAGGCAAAAAATTGCCTCTGGGTTTTGAAAGACTTATAACAAAATGTAATGTGTGAAAGGGTTACCCGTTTGTGTTTGACACATGCAGGTTTCATATAAAATGTGATGGAAGTATTACATTCTGAAAATAATGTTGTTAGTTTTAAACTGTTCTGTGTTACATTTGCCTGGAGGACGGCATAGATTTAGGGAACTAACTTGTGCTTTCGAAGGGATTGTGTCCTCCGATGTATTCCTCATTTTTGATATAATCCATTCCAGCTTGCTGGCCCCAGAAATGTTTTTCAGTAGAGGGGGCTGCGCGTTGACGTCCCTCGAGTGGGTGTCCCTCGACAGCCTCCGTATCGGCTCCGACGTCATCATGAGTACAAATAGACTCGCCTAGCGTCCGTTGCTCAGTTCCATTTAGAAGTTTAGTTTTGCTTTGCATGAATTTGGTTAATAACCTTGAAGGAGCGTAAGCTGCAACTACAAGGAAAGATTTTTACTGCGGGGAAGGATGGGAGGGACGATAAGGAATATGTCGGAGGAACATCCCATCGAAAGAACGTTACCAGTTTGGTAAGTAACTTGTTCTTCGAAGGGATTGTGTCCTCTGACGTATTCCTCATCTTTGATAGACTCCCATAGCAGTAGTATATAGAGGAGGCGGGAGTAAAATTAAATGTTTCCCTTTAAAGATGTACAGAATAAAACACAGCTTTTCCAAATTTTGTCTCCTGTCTAGAGGAGGAATCAATGCTGTAAAATTTAGTAAAAGTGTGTGCGGACGATTATGTGGCAGCCGCACATATGTCCTTAATTGGAACTCCTCTTTAGACAGCTGAAGAGGCTGCGATACCCCTGGTTGAATGGGCCCTAAGATATTGAGGGGGCTCTCTTCCTGTCAATTTATAGCATTTTATAATAGTTAAAATAATCCATCTTGAAATGGTTTGTTTTGTAATTGGCAAACCTAATTTGTGCCCTGCATATCCCACAAACAATTGGTCTGCTTGTCTGATTCTTGCAAGTCTGTTAATGTAAAAGCTTAATGCACGTCTTGGATCGAGCCTGTGTAATCTCTCTTCCTCTTTCCCTGCATGGGAAGGAGGATAGAATGAGGGTAAAGTTATTTTCTGAGTAATGTGGAATTCTGAGACCACCTTTGGGAGAAAATTGGGCTTCACTTGTAAAACAACCTTACCTTTATGAAAGATTGTATGAGGAGGTTTGCTCACTCTTCTGGCAGAAGTTAAAGACACTAGAAAAACGGTTTTAAGAGTGAGAAACCTTAATGAACAGGAATGAAGGGGTTCGATTGAAGTACCCTTTAGAAATTTCAAGACTAAGTTTAGGTCCCACAATGGAACTTGAAAAGGGATAGAGGGATAAACATTAGTTAATCCTTCCAGAAATTGAATTACTAAAGGTAATTTGAAATATGAAGGCTCCTCAGCAGTGCGCTTAAAGATTGACAGCGCTGCGAGGTAGCCCTTGATCGTACCAACTTGAAGACCTGAGTTTGAGAAGTAAAGCAAGAAAGATAACACCATCTGTGTATTACATGAAAAGGGTTCAATATTCTTTTCTCTACACCAGCTGCAAAATTTGTTCCAACGGCAGCGGTATAAAGTCTTTGTTGCTGGCCTTCTGGCTGAAAGCAACACCTCCATGACGTCATCCGGGAAGTCCCAATCCTTGTATCTCAACCTTTCAGAAACCAGGCGTGAAGGTTGAGGGTTCTGATATGGGGTTGGAGAACCTGACCTCCCTTCTGCGAGAGAAGATCCTCTCTTTGCGGAAGACGAATCGGAGGGCAGATGGACATGTCTAGAAGATCCGGGTACCACGTTCTCCTGGCCCAATCCGGGGCAATTAGGATCATGGGTTTCCGGAATCTTCTCAACCTCCTGATCATTTGAGGAATGACGGGGAGTGGAGGAAACACGTACAGAACTGGATACTCCCAGTCCACTACGAACGCTCCCCTAGAACTCCTCTTGGGGAAAATTCCCTTGAGCAATACTGATCGCACTTCCTGTTGATACTGGTGGCAAACAGATCCACTTGAGGGGTTCCCCAAAGGGCGAAGATCTCTTGAAGGACTTCCTGAGCTAGTTCCCACTCGTGGGAGACTGTGTTCGAAGGCTGTCGAGGGACACCGACTCGAGGGATGTCGACGCGCATCGCCCTCTACTGGAAAACATTTCTGAGGCCAGCAAGCTGAAATGGATTATATCACAGATAAGGAATACATCAGAGGAACATCCCATCGAAAGAACGTTACCAGTTTGGTAAGCAACTTGTTCTTCTGTGTGCTTTCAGATTTAAATTCCCATTTGCATTTCTTTACATGGAATGGTTACAAGTGTCTTGTCCAAAACAATAACCCCTTAAATGAACCATCATTTATAAATCGCTCCTAATTTTAAAACTCCCCTTAAAGACACAAAGTGCTGCGTAGCAATTAGGGGGCCTGCAGCTCTGATTAGCTGCTGGGTTCTGGTGCTCAAGAGAGGCACAATAGGTTGGAACGTGATTGTGACACTGTGGCCTCATGGGATCCTCGTACATGGAAGACCATCTTTCCTTTTAAAGCTGACAGGCAGGCAGCTGAAACCTTTCAGAGCTCCCCCAGACAGAAACACATACACAGATGATCTGTTGCCACAAACAGAGACACTGAAAAATCCATGTTAAACCATTTTGTGTAAATACAAATATTTGTCAGTAGTCAAAGGCTACTCTGAGGAATTGCAGCCAATTTTAAGATGTGAATCATCGACCACAAAAATCCTCAAATTTGTCTACAATTCCTCAAAATAACTCTGACCAAATATGAATACAAATATTTTTTCTTTACAGAGAAAACGATGTAACATTGAATGTGCAGTGTTTTTAATAAGATCAGGGGACCTGTGGGGAAGCAATGGGAGAAAGCAAACAAGGATAGATGGGGGAAGTAGGGCCCTTTTCCTATTGACTGCCAAGCCCCCTCTCCAGCCACTCCTTCATCCCCAAACTTCATCCCATCCCTGCTCACACTAAACACCACTGGGATAGAGGAAACAGTGTTTTTCAGTTTAAACCTACACAACACCCTTTCTTCCAGGGTGTTTTTCCGTTGTTTATCGGATTTAACTGGAAACCAGAAAGCCTATTTATACATTCTTCTCTATGCACAAGGTGACCCCTCAGGATCAGGTATCTCCCTTCCTTGTCCCCTACCACCTAGAACAGGGGAAATAATAACTTTGGTTCTATCCATACAAAAACACGCCAAGCATGTTTGGAGTATGGAGCCCCGTCTCCAGACCCCCCTCCCAACGGTTTATGATGCCGTCCTGGTCTTCAGCCAGCAAGTTGGTCTCCTGAAGCAGGGAAATATTGATCTTCTTGCGAGTCAGATAGGATTTTACCCTGTTCCTGCATGTCTGACCCTAAACCTCTCACATTCCAAGTTAATATGTAAAATTTGGGTCATGGTCAAGGTATCTTCACATGCGCCCCTTATATTCCAACGCGACCCACACCAAGAGGGCCACCGACCCTCCGGAAGCACCAGTCTCCCATTCACCCCATCATCAGAAATAGCAGATTCAGAAGTAATGCACAGCCCCATCCCGAGAACACCCCACCTCACATAATCACAGCACATTGTGAGCCTCTCAACAATAACCGGAACACAACCAAAAAGCAGATCCCCAAACTGGGGAATGAATACATAGCCATTAGCAACATAACGTTATCTTGTAGCCCAACAATCGTTAGTCGTTCGGGCTGTCCTGTACCTCCAGAGTCATAGGCGACCCTTGTGTACCAGGTAGGGGCACCAGCAGCAGGCCAGTGCCCCATGTAAACTGTGAGCGTGCTATAGAGTCCAGCGGTGGGCAGCTGGGTCTCGCCCCCACTGTTCTCTAGAAGACATTGTCCACAGCAGTCCTTGCTTTATACAGGAAGAGCTGAAATTGAAGCTCTGGGGTTCCTGGTCTCCCCCAGCTAAAGTTCGGCAATGTTGTCTGTATTTGCCTTACTCCAAGGTAGCACATATCTACTGCTCATAGCCCAGGCTCATGGTCTGCCGTTAGGGCCAGTAAACGCAACCAGGTCTATCTGTCAGTGTCGTTCTTACTGGACAGATTGTTATGATCCATCCACATGAATGCCCCTTCCTGGGCTTTACAGGATATGCATCCTGCCGTTATGTACAGCCTTCAATCTCGCCGGGTACAGGAGCATATACCTGACTCCCAGCTGTTGAAGTCATGCCTTTACAGGCACAAATGTTGTTCACCCTCTTTCGACCGCCGGATTGTAGTCCAGATATATATATCACCGCCTTCTCTGGAGTGTTTCAGTATCACCTCCCTGTCACAGAAGTTGAGGATCTTAGCAATCACAGGTCTAGGGTGTGACCCCGGTGGAGGTTTCTTATGTAAGGACCGATGACCCCTTTTGACTGCAAATCACTGAGAGAATTTACCAGGGCCAGTCTCCTGTAAGAGCAAATTCTCAATGTAGGAGGTCGGATCATGGCCTTCGGTGCCCTTCAAACCCTCGCGTTTTTTCTGCGTGATCTGCCTTCATCGTCTTACGCCCTCCGCTCCAGTGATGCGTTTCGCTGTTCCAGCGTCTTGACTTTCGCCTCCAATTCTTTGGTGGTGGCCGCAGTTTCTTTTAGTAGGCCTTGGGTGGTGGAAACCTGCTCTGCTAAATGCTGGACGTCAGGTCGGAGCAGCTTGCTCATCCACTTTGACCTTGTCAATTCAAGTTTCCAGGGAGGATCGTAAGGCTGCAATCGCTGCTAGGACTTGATCTTCATGAGCGTCTGGCCATGACTCAGACGGCTGTTCAGCGCTTCCAGCTTGCGGGCTGTTGCCCTACTCATGCATCTTTCAAGGTACAGCTGGCATCCATCTCACTCTACACCAGATCCCCATCCAGATCCTCGCTGTGCTCCCACAGAATCGTCAACGAGTTTTTCAAGGCTTTTTTTCTCGATATTTTCCTCTGGTAAAGGTGCTTGTCCCGGCATGGGAAGTCAACATGGGCCTGACAAGACTCAAGGGGGCACCTTTCGAACCTATGCATCAAGCCCCACTCAAGTTTCTCTCATGGAATACGGCATTCCTTGTGGCCATCACCTCAGCCAGATGGGTGGGTGAATCTAGGCCCTATTTGCAAGCAGCCGTATCTGACTTTCCACAAATCAAGGGTGGTACTGCTTACGCACCCCACTTTCATGCCAAATGTTCAGGCGGAATCCACTTCTACGAGCCTTTGGTGTGGTCTGTTTTCTTCCTGGCGGAGAGGACCTTGCATTCGCTGGACGTTGCTCACGCCTTGAAGTTTTTGGAAGACTTCTCAATGGTTTGGGAACTTTGGACCTGTGAATCATGGGAAGGCCTTGTCCAAGGCTTCATCTCAAGATGGCTTTCCGGATGCATTATGCACTCTCATTGGCTGGCTATCTGGCCTCTGTCGGGCCATCCGAGAGCCCACTCCACCAGAGCGATCGCTGCGACGATTGCGTTACTTTCTGATGTGCCCCTGCTCGAAATCTGCAGGGCTGCAATGTGGAGTTCCACGCATACCTACATGAAATTCTGCTGCGTCGACAGGGATTCCAGGGAGGAGTCCAGAGTTGGCCAGGCGGTGCTATGCAACCTGGTCGCTTGAGGTGAGTCTGTTCCAGGGGTAAGTGTTCATTGCTTCTGTTGAGCCTTGCCATCTCCCTTGGTTGTGTAATGTTGTACTGCTGTGTATTCGTTATTCATAAGCATGTGAATCCATGCCAGGCCCCATGCTGGAGAAGGATTAAGTTACTTACTTGCAACTATTGTTCTCCAGCATGGGTCTGGTGTAGATTCACATGCGAACCCTCCAACCGGCCCCTCTGCGGCTCTTCTTGTTCATACTGCCACTTTATTTGCTTACCAAATCTGAAGATGGCTGCCAGAGGCGGGGCTTAGGGAGATAACTGTCATTGGATGGGGGCAGTATGACCCAGAGGACAGTGATTGGTTTTGAGGAGAAATACAGTTTTAAAGTGAAAGTTAAGCTGCTTTTTCTTTTACTGAGGATTCCTGACCTGACTGGGAATATTCATGAGCATGTGAATCCATTCCAGGCCCATGCTGAAGAATAAAAGTTACAGGTAAGTAACTTAAACCTTAAATATTCATGCAATGCAATCTTCATTGAAACATAGATATTTTAGCAATGTTTCATGGATTAGTGTGGGGGTAGTAAACTTCTACCGGCCCTTGACCCTTCTTCTATTCTTGTTATGTGATAGGTTTTTACGAGGCACATGTAAGAAGACTGATGGGACGTGTTCTTTTTCCCACAAGGTTTCCAAAGATAAGGTTTGTATGGTTTTCCTATAAACACTTGCTAACTTTATTACTATGTTGACTGAAAGTGCCAAACATTGGTGGATATTCTAAAGTATATGTTCTTGTCTATTGTTCCATTTACATTTGTGTTTCCCTCTTAAGCTTAGAGGTACAGAGTCATTCACGGGACAGGTTTAGATTGAGAATAGGGAATTGCTCTACTGTTGATAATTAAGTTGCTAATGTGACACTATGATATAAAAGCTGCTGAACCCTACACAGTTTATTCAGCATGTGTTGAGTTTATCCCTGGTAAATGTTAGTAAGTTGTCAGTCATTGAATCACAGTGTCTTGTCATTTTATTGCCAAAGGATTTAGTTAGAAGTCTTGCCTTTCTCTACCTATTGTGCTCTTCTTCACCTATCTACCCTCTCCTTGCTCGTGCCACGTGTGAGCAAGAAAGGAAAGAAACACACTATGGATATAGACAACAAATTTACTGCAACGCCAGCAAAGTTTCAAAAAAGAGTATCTCTTGTGCTAAAAGAAAAAAACAACTACAGAGAGGAAATTCAGAAAAAAGGAAACCACTTGCTAATTGGTCCAAGGGGTCAAATTAACTCTGCCCTGAACCGTCTCAGAAAATGAGTCAAAGTAACTAACCATTGTATCAACCCAGAGCCGTGAACTTCAATGACATTGATCTTCCCTCATGCCAATATTTGTAATGCCTGGTTTGGTGTTGAAATCCAGCAAATTCAGATTGATATTCAATTGAAATAACCTTCTCTCTCAGTTCTTTTATCCTGCTCCCAGTTGGAGCTCTTTTTACTCGTGTTACTAAACTAGAGTTTCTATCTATACTGTGATCTAGGTTGGCTACCACATATGCTCAGGATCCTCTCCCAGTTTACTTGATCAAGTCCAGTCCAGACTTAATTTTTCCTCTACAGCTCCCTATTACTCTTGCTCAGGGCTTTTTTGCAGACTCACTAAAAAGTGGCCAAGTAAACCCATTGCTGATGAAACCTGTTTTGATATCTTGGATTTTGCAAACTATGAACCCTTCAACAATTGACCTTTTCTTTGGCAAATGTTTGAAGTGTTCAACAAATCAACTTTCCCATCACCTATCTACTCATTCACTTCTTCTGGACCATCAATCTGGCTTCTGGTCCTGGTGGTGATGCCCTTCGCTTGAGCGATTGTTAAGGCACCTCTCTTCTGGTGGTTCTTTATCCCTCAGCTGTGTTTTTCAGGTCAACCATGAGGTACTGATAAACTTAAAAAACTTAAGCTTTCCTTCTTTTAGTCCAACCGCCCTTAATTTGTGTAGATGGGTTCCTTCTGGTTGGACCCCTTACATTTGCAATGCAGTGTTCCTCAAAGTCATTTCTGTCACCCATGTTGTTTAACACCTACATGGAAACTCTGGGAGGTCAGTTGCTAGGAATGGATTCTGGGGTTCATTAGTAGGTAGATCATACCAAACTCTATTGTAAGGTCTTATCTCTGGCTGACATCCTGTGCCTGTAGGAAATACTGCCTGGGAGTCATGGAGGACTGGATGTCAGCTCATCCTTTTAGGTTGAATCCTTCTAAAACAGAGTTACTTTTGATTTCCTCTTCCTCTTTTTAAGTACCTTTTCTCAATGGTGTGCTTATCCCTCTAAGTATCAATTCTTCTTTGATGTCTTCTGTTAATGTCTTGGTTTTACTTTGGATTATAAATTAAATATTAAAAGTCTTATTTCTGGTCTTGCTCAATCTTGATTTTTTTCCAGTTATCTTTGCTTTGTGGGGTGAAATATTTTATTTCATCCTCAGATTTCCGCCCTGCCGTTCAAGTATTAGTAGTTTGACATTTGAACGTGACAGTGCTGTCCTGTCTGGTTTGCCTACTTTCACTTTGCTTCCTCTCAGGACATTGCTCCATTCGGCCACTTCTCCAGCATTGGATCTTTCATAGATTCACATGCTATGAACATTCCCCGTAGTCAAGCTGGGAATCCTCAGTTAACTTTTACATTGGTAAATAAAGAAAAATAGGTGTCTATTTTGTAGCCCATTGCCCTCTTTTTGGGAGATTTGGGCCTCCACCAATGAAATGTCGAGTATGTAGCTCCTCCCCTGCAGCCTCCCTTCAAATTCTAACCGCATGTCATGCTGAAAGGAGTCCTCGTGTTGGTTCTCCTCAGAGAAATCTCCCCAATTTCAACTTTGGAAAAAATAACTCCATAGGATCATCTCCTCTACTCAGATAAATGAGGAGTAGAAGAATTGAGGGGAAGAAATACCCATTTAAAGCATGTATCGCTTGCGGCCAAAAAACGTTTACGAGGTGGAAACACATGCAGAATGTATTTATTGCTTACACCCTCATCACTCTGCAGAAGACTGTGTAATCTGCTACGGTTTTAGCATATAAACGCTGAAAGATAGGCATAAACGCCTTGTCTGTTGGCTGAATGAAGACCACTGTAAAGACTGGAGGGGGTTATCTGTACTTCGCCCTCTATATGGTAGCGTAAAGGCACAGAACACCCCAGCCAAAGTTCTCTAATATGTTCGAATGGATGAGCAACCAAGTCTTAAGCTCTCAGGCGGTGTTGCAGGCACGTTCTTAAGTGTAATGCTTCTCCAAAGCCCCCACAAAGGAATGTCCACACACTATGTAAGGTGATAACACAGCATCTTTATATAAAATAAGGTGTTTCTCCCCCTACAAGTATATACACCTCAATAAAAAGACTTTGTACTTGGGATACATATTCAAAGAATTGCAAATATATACACTCTGCGGTACCACACAATATTTAAATTCAGTAAGAAATGAACTAACTGCAGACAGTTCTAAATAGGCATGTGAATTCTTAAGTGAGGTATATCAGCATAGAATAGGCAAGAAAGGCAGAATGGTTTCTTTAGACTAGATATACAATTATTTGTGAATGTCCCCTCCCACCTGAGCAACCTGTAAGGTAAAAGTTAGGGAGTACCTTATCTTGTCTTTTACAGCCCAGTCTAATAATGTTCTATATGGTTGTATTGAATTCAGGTTGGAATTGCTACAATCAACTTGTTATGCCCGGCGACCAATTTCCTTATTGTTGCATGTAACGAGTGTTGCATATGTGAGGAAAAGGAGGTCAAAGCCCCACCTCCGATGAAAGTATCAAATGTTTTGTCCTCACCAAGAAACTGTGTCACAATTCCGATTCAGTTTCACACTATTTATTAAGTTTAACTCCCATAGGAGAGCCCCTCTGATGGCACATGTTTCGGCATGGAATAGTGCCTTTTTCAAATCAGGGCATCTATCTCAACAGTCTTGAGTATTCCTTAAAAGTGTCCTTGCCTTTCCATATACATATTTCTTTCTTTCTCATGTTCCCACCTTCAAAAGTCCGGTCTCTCGTCTCACGTCGGCGGGGCTCTCCTACAGGAGTTTAAATAGTGTGAAACTGAATCTGAATTGTCGCACAGTTTCTTGCTGAGGACAAAACATTTAATAATGTTCAATAACCTTCTGCTATCTTTTAAAAAGTTCTACCACCCCAAAGTACCTGAGAGTCTACAAGAGATCAGGATCCAAGACGAATCTGGGACCCCTGGACGACTCCTGAGGCTAGAAGATGTTCTTCCTCGTCACAGTACCTTTTGGTGCCTTGGCAGACGAAGTGGCAGACTTTCTCGGTTTCACTCGACAATTCCCTCCGAGGATGGACCCCCCTTGGAAGAATGAACCACTGGGATACTGAGTCCACGACAAAAATTGAACCAATGTTTTTCTGAATTGCAGCAGTTTTACTCTTCGCAGTGCTCTCCTTTGGTTGATGATTTCTCTGACTGTAGAAGTCAGATGGTAGATGAGGGTAATACCCCTGGGACCATTCGATGACTTCTGGCAGCGATGGATGCATAGGTCACTTTTGGTGTCGGATTTTGGAATATCGCGTTTTAGCGACTTTTGTTTCTTCGGTGCTGCAGCCGCAGGGTATTCATGCAGGCAGGCAGCCAGCCAATCAGATGCAGATTTATTCAGGCCATTCACTCCACCCAGACACCCATAACAAAGATTGTGGATTGGGGTAAGTACCCAATCTTTCAGCACACTACACTGCATTAATGTCAGTTTCAGTCAGGGCTGTCTCATTCATTGTGTCACACACACAGAAACTAGACACCCACAGCAGAGAATTTGAAATCACTTCAGACTCAATTCATACAGGTCCCACCCCTAGGGTGTACCCACAACACACAGCCCCTGGGAAGGCTCCAGTCAGTCTGACAGGAGGCAGCCCTAGAGCCATATATGGTATTTCCACCCAGCAGCCGACCAGGAGGAAAGTAAACAAAGATATACATGGTGTTTCCACCCAACAGCCACTCAGCAGGAAGGGAGCAGAGACAGGGCTTCCCAGGATACTCAGAGCCACTGTCAAGTCAGCATGTAGCTGCCACCAGCCCATATCCTCATCTGTGGGCAGCACACAGGTGCCCAAACGCACACATAAGGGGGGGGTACAAGGGTGCACCCCCACCCATTGGTGCCCTAAGGGTATCCCAGGGGTGGTGTTCACCAAAACATACACATGAAGCGCTGTGCTGCCAGAGGTCCAGACTGGACCTCGGAGGCAGAAAACGTAGAGGAAACACACACAGAGAAGTGGTAGGACAGGGACTAGGAATCCCTGCCCCTCCATAAGGCATTTCCAGCATCACAGCCACCACCCTCCTCAAGCTCGGTAGGCCATAAATGCTCAGAAAAGAGGGACCCCCTTCCCTCTAACCCCAAAAATAGCAACATTGGGAAAAACAACCCCTGGAGCACCAAACCTCATCATTAAGCAGAGCATTTCAAAGGCCCAGGCACCGCTGTCATCAATAAAAGAGGTGGCAGGGGATCTGCCGGCGCCGTCGTCCATGGATCACACAACGTCATCAACTATAAGCACACACTCATCGACAGCTCACTGACAGACGCTGAAGGATAAATTGTCGAAAGAAAAGCCATCAACGGAAGGTCGTTCGATGACTAAAAGCTCATCCACGAGCGAATATGTGGTAAAAAGCTTACCGTTGTCAGTGCAGAGACACTCGTTGACCAGCAAGGGCTCGATGACTGACAAGCTCTCATCCACAGACCGATGCTAGACAAAGGACAGGCCCTCGCCGTGAGTGGGCGCTAATCGATGGATATACGTTCACCAGCAGGCAAACACTTGTTGACGTGTTCGTCCACAGGTAAACACTCAGCGACAGGGCTACGCTCGTCAATAGCCAAGCAATCATCAACTGAAAAGAAACAGATCATATAAGAAAGACAAAGACGTGCCCACAGAAGGCCAGCCGATGACTAAAGAAAAACGCTTGTCGACGGACAAGCAAAGTCAAGAACTACAAAAACTGGCTACCGCCAACATTGACAGGTTGGTGGGGGACAACATAAGCCCACCAACACAGTCGAATCAGGGTGCACAGGCCCACGCCACAGCACCAATACTCCAGGCACCGCAGCGTCACTCAGGAGAACAGGACGGGATACAACCCCAACCAATCACAACCCAATTCTCACCAATGACGTACTCTGAGGTCATGCCTGAAGATATTCTACAATACGATGTAGACTCTGAATTTGAAGCACTCCAAAGAGCATTGCCTGCGTTTTCTGATTCTGACTAGTCAGTGGTAATGTAGAGCGCATTGCGGCTTCCGGCCCCTCAATTGAGGTCACTGCGCCTCCTCCTACAACAACTCCCACGGCAGTCAAACTCCAGGAAGCGCTTAGACTTGCTTGTAACGGTACGGAGCCGAGCAGACCAAGAGGAAGAGGAACTCACTGACATGGACACAGAGCAAGAGCACAGGGTACAATATCTACAACCACTACTGGGTCCCTGCCTCGAAAGGACAAATGGAACACAGATGGTGACCATATGGACTACCCTGTCGACGGGTCTCAAAAACCGTCCCCACCTGACGAAATTGGAGCATTCCATGCGTTAATCATGAAGGCGTGCCAGAAATTTGGTCTTATCCCAACAGAAGACAAAAAAGAATGTTTTCTTTTCCATCACATGCACAAAGAGAGAAAGTCTGTTGTCCCAATCCTCGACCATTTATGGTTGGAGCGACTAATTATAATGAAACACCTGTTCACAAACAAGCTTTCAAGGGCAGACTTCAGAAAAAAATGAAACACGCCTGACACCACACCTAAGTGTCTCACATTGCACCCTTCACTGGCGTCGGTGTTGTCCGAAGCAGCTATCAGGAAAATCCAAGCTCAGGGGCGTAAGTGTACAGCACCTCCAGAAACACAAGGCTGGAAGATAGATGCAATGGGAAAGAAGGTGCTCTCCATAGGAGCTACTTCAGTGAAGGTGGCCAACGCATTGGCGATTACATCCAAGTATGACCAGGAAATGTGGCAATGATTAGCACCACTGATCCTACGTCCTGTCCGCTTTCCTCCATACTGTATGGGCGTCCCTCGCTAGTGACAGAAACTGAACCTTTTTCACCAGAAGACATTGGGCCTCATTACGATCCTGCTGGTCCGGAAAGAACAGTGGTGGTAAATCCGCCACCACTGTTCTTTCCGGACCGGCTGATTAAGAGTCCTACAGGCGGGAGGTGTCACTCCCGCCAAGTCTGACCTGGTGGGTTTAACACCACCCGCCTGCAGGCGGACATGGAAACACCAGCTCTGTCATAGACGGAGCCAGTGTTTCCATGGTTCCTAAGGGACTCCATGGGAATGGGGATTTACTGATTTCCGCCTCCGGAATTACCGGGTCACCGGGGTTGTAATACCCCAGTGATTCCAGCAATCACAGTGGCAGAATGGTAATACGAGTCTGGCGGTAACCCGCCGGAATTTCCGGAACGGTTACCGCCAGACTCGTAATGAGGCCCATTGTCTTCCCCTTTAAATTTAGTTGCGCGCAGGGTGCTACCCTTGCAGCATGCGCTCCCCTGACTCCGCCTACCGGTGCCACACCCCAGTCCTCTTTTATGCATCGATGGGAACGGACCGCTTTCACCAGCATGCCTGGGTTAGGGCTCCGGCCTTGTAATTCCATGTGCTCTTCATCGGAGGAAGTTATTCTCCTTTTCTTTTTTCTAATTGTCAGGACTGTCTGTCTTCTGGTGCCACGCTTCTCCCCGACACATGTCGGCAACAGTGGTGTCCAGCCTGCAAGGGTTCCTTCCCGACGTCCAACCATCACGCACTCTGCCCCCGGTGCCTTTACCCTGCTTGCCCTGAAGAATCGGTTGGCCTGGTGGAGAGAGCTCTTCCATAGAACACCTCCACAGGACGTAAAGACATACGTCAAGAGGAAGACCAGGCCCAAGGTAGGTGCTATGTTCTCCTCTGCACCCCGTAAGGGTGACTCCTTTCCCAGGAGGCGCCCGAGCGTGAGGGACCTCCCAGGTCCTAAAAACATCAAGGGGACCAAGGCTACCCCAGCTACTGGCCCAAGGGTTGCAAGATCCTACCGGTCCACCGCCGAGGACCCGCAAGACTCTATTACCAGGCTCAGACCCAAGGGGCTCTGCCCTAGTACTGGGCCCAGGCAAGAGGGGGCACCTGTACGCATCACTACCAGCACCATAGCCTAGGGCACTCCGCCTCCCAGGTCTAGGCTTGAGGTACAGAGAAGGTCCGAACCATCGCTATTTAGCATGCAGGTCTAGACTGGACCCAGCTCATCAAGCACCTGCCATCGAGCAGGACAAACAGGCTGCCGGACCGGACAAGATGGCGGCTCACCCAGATCCTTAGCCGCACAGAGATCAGGCAGGGGAGCGCACATCCAGATGGGACGTAACAATGCAAGTTAACTTTCCACGTCTTATCCCCGAGCTCCACAGGGGAGGTACGCATCCCCCAGTTTGTCGAAACAGGTGCCGTCTAGGACACCGCAGCTGCAAGGCCCAGCCCCTGCGCCCTCGGGTGCTCCTATGCACACCGTCTGCTTGCGCGGACAGATTCTTCGAGAAATTCCTCACCCTTACGAGATCCCCATAGATGGGCACATTCCTTAGCGGGGTAATCCGGGACATGCTCCCTCCGATACTGTCCAAACTCCAGCTGGGGTCCTGGCCTTGGGTCCAGCTCAGCCCCTGTCTCCCACGCCCGCTCCAATCAGGGCGACTCAGCCCCTGACTCAGCCCCCTCAGCAGCCCCTGGAACTGCCAGTCAGCATGCCACAGCTGCCTGCGCCCAACACTTCTCCTGCAGCCTCAGATCTGGAGGCCACAGCAGCGGACATGGACAAGGAGGAACACCCGGTCACGCCGTTGTAAGCTAAAGCATTCCATTAGAGCCAGGCGGGCCTGGCAGAGTATCTAGGCATACCTCAGCCACAGGCGGAGCAACGCAAGGCGGGGGTGCTGGCCGAAGTGCTTACACTTCATCCTCCCACAAGGACTGGCATCCCGCTCCAGAAGGATGTGGAATCCTTACAATCAATCTTTGGAGCAATATACCAAAGTAGATTCAGAATCTCTTGTTTATGTGACAACATACTCTCAACAGAGTTACAAAATCAAAAAAATTATTAAAAGAAACTGGCAAGTGCTCAAAATGGACCCATTACTAGCTCATTTGTTTGCAACTAAACCAACGTTTACATATAGAAGAAGTAAATCTATCAGAGATTTTGTAGTCAGAGCAGATTACCAATCACCTGCAGTATGAGTGAATCGGTTTGTAGGTACTTTACCCTGTAACAACTGCCAACATTGTCATACTGTGATTAGAGGTCCCAATATCAATCATCCCTACACAGGTAAAATAATTCCACTGAAATGCACAAGTACATGTGATACGAGTAATGTGATGTATGGAATTAAATGTCAATGCAGGCTATTCTATGTAGAACTTACAACAAGGAAGGCCAAGCTGAGGTGGACCGAACACAAATCTAACATCCGATTGCGTTCAGTCCATTCGCCAGTGGCACAACACTTTAAAACTTTCAAGCATACTGTAGCTCAAACGAAATTCTTGATTCTCAAACAAATGAAATGCCCTAAGAGAGGAGGTGACATGCAGTTGTTATTAAGACAGAAAGAGGTTGAGTGGATCGAAATATTGGAGACTCTGGAGCCAAAAGGCATGAATAACGACTTTGATTTAACATGTTACATTTGAATGGATTTAAGACGTGCTTCCTGTAGTCGCTCTTGATTTTCCTCTGGACCCTTTTTTTATAACTTGGATTTTGAGTATCATACATTTCAGACATTGAAACATATTCTTTATTCTCTTTCAGTTGAGGACACTGTGTATTAGCAATATTCTACTACTCTGTTATTGAATGAATCTGTTTACATTTCCAAATGAACACCCATGGCACTATTGGCAATTAGCCTTAACCATTGGTTTAACGGGTCGATAACTCTATATTACCCCTACATTACACTTATTTTTAGTGCCACTATCCAGCAGACGGCAATATTAGGTTGGGGAGTATATGACAGAGTGTTCTCTACATTCATTTAACTACTACGAACAACATTAGCTATCCAAGGTCAGTGGATGAATTTTATTACGAGGCTTTAGATTCAAGTATCTTTGTGCAATCATTTCCATTTGAGTATGCCTTTGGTTGAAGATAGTGTTCCACCATTGACATCAGAAGTTTTTACTTAACCATATTAGTAAACGGCATGCACTATACCTACTTTTCACAATGCGGATCTCGAAGTGAAGCTACAATGTGACTTTTGTCTTTAACCAATAATAGTGGTTCAAAGTGATCAGGTGATCGTCACGTGCGTGACTTGATGACGTCTATTTACAATATTTAGGCCATCCCCTATTAGGGTATTCTATACTGTAACCACTTGTATTTAGCACCTCACTTCTGCTAAATCGTTGGTCTAATATGGTCCAGCCCGCTAACGCGGCTTTGACTATACGAATGGATCTTATGCACTACCGGGTACAAAATAATCAAATGATCTGTTCACGATCACGTGACATACTACGTGAGTAAATAAATACGCGATGCGGGACGGGAGGCTGTATCAACAGCCAACTTCCTGTTCCCGCATCGCGTTCCATGAAACTGACAAAACGGTAGGCACTCCTTGTCTAAACTCTGATTATTGGGAACATATCGGACTGCACTATTTGTGTGGTTTTTTGACAGCTTCCCTAAACACTAGACTCATGGCAGGGTATGTTCCTGTGTATTTCAGATTTGGCCCAGTGCTTCTACATCCGTTGGGGAATGAAAGCTATGGTTGTCCTTCAAGCCATGTAAAACACAAGGGACTGTTGTGGGTTTTCCTACTGTGGGTTGCCCAATACTATGATCACACTCAGGAACTCACAGTTTCTTTGTTAGGGTGGGTTGGGATGGGTACATATCTATTGCTGGGCTTACACTTGCAAGTCGGTGCACTCTCTCGTGCTAAAAACACATATTAGACCATTTCGGGCTGTCTGTGTCTGCCACTATTCGGATGAAATTCTATAAACTTTAATGAGCTTTCTCCGTCAGGCAGGTGCAAGTACTGAGGGGTGTACATTATATTCTCCAGTGGGTTCCTCTTTTGCATCTGAGCATTGAAGAATCTTGTAAGGTAAATCTTGTAGGGTAAATCTTGTAACCTGCTGCTTTCGTCCGAGAAGACCTCTTCTCGAACGAAAGCAGCAGGTCTCAGGCTGCCTCACCCTTCCGTGCGCAGAAACATTAACCACATGGAAAGGGGAGAGGGCATTGAATAATGCAGACCACGCTGCCATTGTAAATTAGGAGGCACCCACATTGATGCCCCCTTAAGCCCTGAGGAATGTGATTTAACCACTTCATACCACAGAAACCGGTCGGCTATTGGGAGACCTGACCTAGTGCTCAAGAAAAAAAGCATAGGCAGGGTCTTCCTCACTAGGACCCTGAAAAACGAACATCAAGGGCCCTGCAAGATTCTTCAATGCTCAGATGCAAAAGAGGAACCCACTGTCCTTCAAGCCACACATTATTGACAACAGCATAGAAGGAGTTTATATCGCCAATACATCGTGTGCCATCTTAGAGCTCCAAGGTTGAAGACTGATCTTGTTCTCACAACGGTTCATCAAATAAGTACGTTTTGCCATTTCCAGTACATGGATGTCCACATGGAAAATGAGACAGTGCAGTGATTTTGTCTCTTTATAATATTTTCTTTAGAAAGTGAAGAAACACAATCAACATCTACACGTGAAGAAGGGGTCAGGGAAACCCCGAAACGCGTAGTGTACAAAAATATGTTATTGTGTTAAAATATTTTGATGAACCTTTAAGCAGATGAAAAATTCAGAGATTTGCTCTGATGCACTTTTGATTTATTATTTTGAAAACTATTTCTTTGTATGAATCAATTTGAGAAATTGAATTTTTGTATTAATGAATGATGTAATTAATTTTAATCTACATTCCTTGTGGGAAACTGAATGCTTTTATAATACAGTTTACCTAAAGTATACATTTTGTGTACTTTTCTTTATTGTTCATCTAATTATATAATATTAGTTATTACAACTAAGTGATCAGGAAGAGACTTTGTTCTCGACCAGAGTGACCAGGCTTTTATCTTAGAGGTTTCTGTGGTAACAAATGTGCTGATAAATGCTCTATATGCCACATGTTTGCCTGTGATAACTTTTAAGGAAAGAAAAACTCTTTTTATTCTGGCAAATTTATCAAATGCTCCGGTAGCTGTTGAATCTGTTCAATGATTTCCACAAGTAACTGGCTGATTGCTGGACAGTTGAACTTGATAAGGATGAACTGAAGCAAAGAGTAAAAGATCATAACAAGTAGCTTGTGGGCATCATCGCTAGACATGTTAATTTGTACCTCGAGTAAAATGCTCAGGTTATAGTCTAATCTGTTTTATTATTGCTGCCAAAAAGCGTTGAATAGTTGGGCCATTCTTAGCATCCTGGACAAAAGTGCGTATGTCGGTGCTCCTCCCAACAAGAGCAGGGTAAGCTCCGAGTATAAATATAAAGACAGCAAGAAGTAGTCTGTGTATATCAGCATCAGACAGCACGATAGATGACTCCAAAAGGAAATTCTGTGAGAAATGAGTCGGGGAACTGCTCCCTCTTCCAGTCGTTGAACACAAAATCCAAGTCTGCCATATTTTTTTTACTTCTGCACTCCACAGTCCAATGTCAGCAAAACTCCTGTGGCTCAAGAACAGTAACTTGCTCACTCTTTGCTTAGCAACTACAAAGAGGGTTTCAAGGGAGCCACAGTCCAAATGCACACTTTATCTGTCTACTTGACAGTCTGTGTCCTTCTTCCTCATCATCGATCGAGTCTGCACGTGATGAACTTCTTTTCCTTGACTTGCTTCCGATTGGGTTGGGGGTGCTGTGGCCTCTCCAGCGTAGACTTTCACATCACTTTGGTGAATCCAAGCTCGTCTTCCTAGGACTTTAACTGCTGATGGAGTGATGTACTCTACAACATCATTTAGCTGTGGTTGCTGTATGGCCTTCATCTGTGTTCTGGGACCGACACCCCATCCGCTTGACTTGATATGAAATGACAGAGATACTAGCTGTCATACATGTTAAGTACACACGTAACTCAAAACCTAACAATTATGCAGTTGTCTGGGCATCACTTCTAATCCTCGATGGAGAAGTTGGAGGCGTTCTCATTTGCCTCCCTGTAACTAGCTCGTGGGGCATAAGTTGGTGGTCAGAGCCGTGCTGATTTCTCAATGCATATAATGTAAGGGGTAAGCAGTGCAGCTACCCCTTTTTCAGTGTTAATTTCAACTTAGCTATTCTCTCTTTGAGCTGACCGTTGAGTCTCTCACAAATACCGTTCGCTTGCGAGTGATAAGCAGAAGAAAACATATGCTTAATACTAAGTAATGAGCTAATTTGCTCAAATACCTCATTCACAAAATAGGGGCCATTGTCTGATCTCAGCAACTCACATACTCCCCATCTGGGAAATACTTCTCAGACTAAAAACTTTGCAGCGCAAGTGGCGTCGGGGTGTGTGCATGTACCGGCCTCAATCCACCTTGAGAAGGGGCACACCACCACTATCATATACCTATATCCATTACAGAACTGCAGCATATCTACATAATCGATATATAAATGCTGAAAAGGACCATTTGGTCAAGGAATTACTCCTCTGACTGTTCACAGCGTGTGCCAGGCAGTAAACTTTTTACATACGATGCAATTTACTATATAAAAAGCAACATGTTCTAACAGGTTCGGTACGTTCCAGTCCTCCGCAATGGTTGCTGCGAGGCTCTCCTTAGTGACATGTGCAGGGTTGTGTCGCTGTTCTAGTGCCACCCTTAATAAGGCTACAGGCATCGGCATCATCGGTTTATCAGTTCTGTCTTGTGGCCACAATGCCTCGGAAGGGGATAAAGAACATCCCCTCTGTGACCACAAGGCTTCACCTTGAACTTTCATTAATTGTGTTCTCGATAAGTGGTTAAAGCTTTCATTTACAACCATCATCACAACAATTTTCTCTTTCACATTAGGCGTATCAAATCTCATTATATCCAGTGAATACGCAACCCTTTTTGCCTTTTCGTCTGCGGCTTGGTTTCCACGTGAAATAAAATCTGTTCTCTTAGTGTGCGCTGCTCACTTAACTATTGCAACGGCTAGTGGAAGTTGTAGTGCTTTAATAAGCCTGTCCAATAATGCGGTGTGTTGCATTGGAGTGCTGTTCACTCGGAGGTAGCTCCTCCTTTTCCAACATGCTAGCACTGCGTGCACGGTTGACGTCACATAGGCGGAGTCACTGTACACTTTTACTTCCGGGTCTGCGTGATTCTCGAGTGCGACAATAAGCGCCACTAATTCCGCAGCCTGTGCTGAAAAATGAGACGGTAGTCTTGCACTTGTTACTACTTCCAATTCCCTATTAGCCTTGTGCTTCACTACAGAGGCACCTGAATGCCTTTCTCCATCAGTTTGATCGATCCTTGAAGAACCATCAATAAAACGAATCTCCCCTTGTGCTAAATCATTTTCCCTTACTCTCGGGATCTCATCATAGAATTTCTCATAATTTGAGCAATCATGCACTTTTTCATCCTCTGCCAATGGTTCAGCTACAAAGGTGGCAGGATCCACCATTTTACACCTGACTATTTTGATTGCTGTATTCGAAATTACTGTCATAAGCAGAAGCTCTTTGAGATGTCAGCGTACCCTTTGGTTTCTCCAAATCAGCAAACAAAGCATGCTCGACAAATAAAGTAATGGAACACCCCATCACTATGCTGGCATACTTCTCAATAGTGAACTCGGCTGCAGCCAACAATTTTACACAAGGGAAGTGACCCTTCATTACTCATCCAAAATCCCACTCTAATATGCTAAAGGTTTGTACCCCAAGGTAGTTCTCTACATAAGCACTGCTGTCATCACTGTCCCATTTGTATGCGAGAATAGAAATAACCCCTCCGAATAATTGGGAATTCCTAAAACTGGAGCTGTACATATTGCCTTTTTTAATTCATCAAACCCCTCCTCCATTTCCTCAGTCCATTACATTTTTTCCTGATTCACCTGTGCCTTTTTCAGGGCCTGCAACAATGGCCTTGTGTATGAACTATAATCAAATACCTATGCTCTAACATAATTGTATAGTCCGAAAAACTGTTGCATTTGCTTTTTCGTGTGCGGTTTTGATATTTTAAAAATTGCCTCAGCGTAACCTTCTTTTCCTCATGCGAGATTAACTGACCTATGTACAACACCTCTTCTTGTCAGTACTGCAATTTCTCTTTGTCCACCTTATATCCTTTCTCAGCTAGAATAATCATTAGCTGAATGGAGTCTCATCTACATTCTTCTTCTGATGTGCTACAGACCAAAATATCATCTATGTATTGCAGCACGACACTTGGCAAATCAATATTGCTTAGGTCCATCTGCAGGTCCCTATTGAAAATCGATGGGTACTCACAGTACCCTTGGGGCAAACGTGTGCTTTTCAGCTTAGTCTGACGGAATGTAAACTACGGAAGATCTTGAGAACCTTTATGCAACAGGATTGAGAAAAACACATTTTTCAAGTCAATTACTGTGAAATATTGCGCCTCAACAGGGATGTTACATAATATTGTCGCTGGATTAGGACCTATTCTGCCTCTACAATCTTGTTAATCGGCCTCATGTCCTGAATTAAACGCCATGACCCCCCTTTTGATTTCGGGATAGGATACACTGCGGTATTGCATGGTGACTCGGACGTCACAAAAATACCTTGGTCCATCATGGCTGATATAGGGAGTCATTACAAGTTGGGCAGTAAGTGATACGTAAGTGGTAAGGAGACTGGTGCCGGTAATCCCTTACCGCCCAATTCTGAGGTCCCTTAGCGGGAGCCTCAAGGAACATGTGGTCTGACCATACGTCCTTTACGGGTCCCGCTAAGGGACCTGGGCGCTAATAACGGTACCGCAAATTGCGGTACCGTTATTAGCTACTTCCCCATTCCCATTTGAGCCCCAATGGGGCTCAAATGGGAATGGGGAATGGCATTTGGAATGGGGACTTACCGGGTCCGTCTAGGGCGGAATGTCCCGGTAAATCCCCACTCCACCAGACCGGACCCGGACATGATTTTGGAGGCTGCCATGGCGCTAACAGCGCCATGGCTGCCTCCAAAGTAGTAATGAGGCCCATAGTCTTGAAAATACCTTCATCTGCCTTTCGGAACATAGGATCCTGCCTTGCTCGAGGTAAAATTGTTCCTGGCTTCAGTTTAATCTTAACTTCTCCCACTTCCTTTTATCAGGCCTATGTCATAGGGGTCCTTAGTCCATAAAGAAACTGGCACTTTCTCCATATCTTAATCAAAAAATGCGGGACACTGCCGCACTATCATCATTTTTTGCTGGATCTCTCGTCTTTCTCTACTGATCCAATAAGTAATGCTCATCTCGAACACCACTTTGTTGTCTGACGGGTCGTCTCTAAACATATCCTCGTCAGTGACATCAGTCAATCTATACCCTTCTTCAATAGCAATCACTGTTCTCCATGGCCAGCCTCTATCCCAACCTTCAAGCATGGCTAATTCTCCTCACACTATGACTGCCTGTAATTCCAAGTGAAAAACCTGTCCCCCCCTCTTCGTCCATAGGTATCTGTGGCCTGAACAAAAATTAATCAGCTATTCTCATCTTGCCCACCATACCGGGTAGCCATGTTAACAAAATGCGTACCCCATAGTGAAAAACGTCTTGCTCTAACGACGTTCCTCGCAGAGCTATTTGCCCTGTAAATGCCCTGATAAATTTGCCCACGTGTAAATAATTTATTCCTGGCGTTGAACACACACTGCCTTCATCAGTGAAAGAAATCGTCACATTTAGCTTTGTTATTAAATCTCTGCTCAGTATATTAACCGATTTCTGTCTTGAATACAACAATGGGACAGACATATCACACTCTCTTATAGAGACTGGCAATTTCTCAGTAAAAGTAACTCTACTTGTAGCTCCAGAGAACCCTTGAGCATTCATGGTATTTCTCGATAACAAATATTTTTCCTCTCGTATACATGAGCGAGTTGCCCCTGTGTCTACTAAAAAAGAAAAGGATTTGCCTCCTATGGTAATGTCAACCATCTGTTCCTCTTGAGGATTGGGTGTCACTGATAGTACTGAACACATCAAGTCACCCTGTGAGCTGTCCTATTGTGGGTACATACTTATTCCTGTGCCTGTAAAAGGATTCTCTCCCGTGACACACCCTACACTAGGAGTCAATAACTGTCCTGTGTTTGCGCTCTGTTGTATCTGCATGGGTGCGTGCTGTGACTGCCCTTGCAGCGGATTCACTGGTGCTTGCTGTGGTTGCAAAGCCTGTTGTGTTTGCGGTACCTATGCTTGATGCACTGCCTGATCTTTTGCAAACCCGTCCCTGTTTTGTGGGCTATATGCTGGAGCATAAGCTGTCCCCCCTCTGGAGAATTCCCCATTCTGCACATACCATTGGCTCCCACATGTTCGTGCGATGTGCCATGTCATTCCATATGTCCAACATACAGGAGGGAATCCCCTAACTTGCCCTCCCGGCATGCTTTGACTATCATTTTGCATATTCTGAAACCCGACTTGGTTATTCTGAAAGCCTCCCTGATTATTCTGAAAGCCTCCTCTTTTGCGCAAGCCTCCTCTGCCTCTCGACATAAATATTTTCCCTCCTTGGTCTGGCTGCCGTTGGCTGTTCACCTGCGGCATATCTGATACTTGCTTTGATCATCCTGGCCCTTCTCCACTAGTCAGCATTGCTCCTTCTATAGCATATTTCGACAGTTTCTTATGCACCAACTTAGCTTCTTCAATTTTCCTAGCATCTGCTTTCTTTTGATTTTTCTCTTGCAACAATCAGCAATGGTGCGCGATGGTCAGCTGTATTTCTGGCCATGGCTTTGCCTCCATAACAACCAGCTTCTTGAGCTGTCTCATTACCTTGTCTGGCAACCCCTGACATAAATTATGATAAAATACAGGTATAGATTTCCCCCATGGCGCTCGAGTTTCCAAAGACCACTTCTCTTGAAAATTCTGAATGTAAGCAGGCAGATCTTTACCTTCCTGCATCTTTTGTGCCATTACAGCTCCCATATCCAACGGATCAGGATATTGTACTCTAAGTGCTTTCCAGACTGCCGCTCTACAATTGTTAAATGGCACCCCATTGTGCGCTGTGTTCTGTGACACTTGCGTATCCTACTCTCGTCCAATTATTGTTAGCCCTTTCACCAAAGATAGCTGCTAGAAGATCCTTAATGTCCCCTATAGCTAACGTGTTTCCTCCTGTCATTTTTTCTAATTCATAGATCCATTTCCCGGTGCCCGAAGTCAAACTCCAGAGCTTACACCTTAGATTATCCTTATCCATCTTTGGCCACAGAATATTCTGTGGTCTGGCCCCTCCTTTTTCTAACAAGGAAAACTGCAAAATCCCAAAATCGCAATCGTCTCCCATTGTCTGCCTGTTCATAACAAGGACAATGGTTCCTGATCACCTTCTTCCTGGTAATTACCTCAGCCTGCTCACATAACGTGGTCGAATCCTGCCTCTCACTAAGAGGTTGCCTTTTAGGTTGTTCTGGCTGCGCCATAGACTCTTGCGTCCTTTCTTTAGGTAGGTCCAAATCTGACCACCTTACTTCCTTATCTGTCTCAACACACCCCTTGGGACAACACGCACCACCCTCCTCTCCACAGAAGGTTTCCCTTTCTTTGTCTGATATATCTTGGCCCCAACTCCTTCTTGTCTCTCTTTAGTGTTAGACTGTCCAGATACAGGGCTCTGTGCTCGAGGCTAAACAGACCTTCCTCCTTGCCTCGCGATTGGGCAATTTCAGATCGATTGTCTTTTCCTCTATTTCTCTATTCACTTTTTGCCCTCATCGCTTAATAGGCTTTTTTGATTCTGTCTCCAATATCTCCTATCTCAAAATTCTCCTCTAGATTTACTGTAGAGGGTCCTGGCATAGGTTTTTATGATGGGAGGAACTTCTCTGTGTCATACCATGCCACTACTGGATTTGGTTCCATTAGCACTCTTTCAATGCAATCAATGTTGCGTGTCCTCTGCCTTCTCTTTCGTTCCATTTCCTCATCAAATTCCCTGAGTTTCTTTGCTTTCCCCCTAATCCTTTCCTCTTCCTGCCTTTTCGCTTCCCTACTATCATTTGCCCTACGTGTCATCTCTGCATCTTTGCATTCTTTTGTCTCTTAATTTCTGTTCTTCCTCTTCTTGTTTCCATTTTTCTAGCCTGTCTCGTTCTTCGATTGCTCTCTGCCTGTTGTCATATTTTCTTTGCTCTTCCGCCCTTTCCTCTTTTCTTAACTGTTCTATCTGATACAGATGCTCACGTCATTTTTTTCTTCTCTGTCTTTTAGCCTTGTCTTCCTTCAATCGTTTCTCTCTTTCTCTGACCTTTTTATCTTGCTCGTCTTGATCTTCCTTTTGCCGTACTTCCTCGATGCTCTACCCATCAAGTTTGAGCAATATCTGACCACCCATCCATTCATTCTGTATGAGCACTATCTCATCAGCTTTATCCTTTTCTGCTTTCCATCTCTTAATTTCTCATTCTATATCTGGAGACATACTCAGTCGTTCACTTCTCTCTTTGTCCCTTGGGGCTTTAGAGATCACATCCCTCTCTGGAGTTTTTTCCGGACCTTCATCGCTATTATACGCAGGTGGCTCATGTGTCGGATTACTGTATCCTGCCACTGCTTTAAGCTCCCTTAAAAGATACACTCCCTCGTCTTTCGTGCTATCGCCATTTACTTCACGCACAGTAGGGGGAGCAGAAGGTTTGACACCCCCCTCTTTACATAGGTTGAGCATCCAATCTTCAGGAGGTGGGTCTTCCCTTTCCTCCTGATACATTTTCCAAAGCTCTAAAAAGCTAATCTTTTTTCTAACTTCTTTCCCTTGTACGCTGTGTGCAGGTATGTGGTCATGTGTTGCAAAACTGCTTTTGATAGTGATCCCCCTTGTGGCCATGGCATGAACATTTTATCTGCTGTGACCTTAACCAATTCTGCAGCTGTTTGCACAGGTCCATGAGCGGAGTAACACCCTCCATCATGACTAGTCACACTTGACTGTCAATACTTACCCTCGTTTAACACAGAAAATACTTTTTTTTTAAAAATAACATGATATGAGCGTGCACCAATCGTCACAGCTCCAAACCTTTGTGTCTCACTTTACTTCAGTCTACCTGTTCAATCAATACTTTTGACAACTAAATAAATAAATAATCTACTCGCAGTCTTTTGGCGCAATCTATTGGTTGTCGCTCTTCGACATTTTCATCATATCCTTAACAAAAATAATACATACAATATACAGACAGACAAACTGGCCGGCCCACATATACTTCTGCCAACGCTCCTCGTGGCTACTCTCGCCCCTAAAATGACTCTGATCAGAGTGTAAGTTGTTCTCTTTAACAGATCTATCTGTTCGTAGCCTAAATATCCACTTGGATTCTAAAACAACTTCTTCTAGACGTCCCTGGACGTAGGATTCTGGGCTTATCTTATGGATCGCTCCCTGTCCATGTATCTTCACTTGACGTTCCTCTTCATCAACTCAAATACCCTACCAACCATCTGTTACTTTCTCCCCATTATCACTTTCCCCATTCAGTACACAATTAATTTTGCCACCTCTCTCAATCTACTCACCATTCGCTTTTCAGCTCCTGAACCTCAGGATCGTCTCCTCCTCAACCGGCCACCTTAGCCTTCGTCCACTAGGCTGCCTGTAGAAACCGGGAGGAGAATTCTGTGAAAGAGGGACCCTTCCCATCTGCTTTGTTGGTCTTGAAAGATCTTGATTTTTGGCCGCTATCCACAGGAAGCCTCGCAGTCCTCCAGCTAACTGGCAGAGAACATCCGATATTTACGAGACCCTTAAAAGCCTACTGGGTTAACGGATTTTGAACCATCCTACCTCTACTACCATGTGAACCCATAGACTTAGTGCCCTTTAAGACGAGGTAGCAATACTTAGAGATAGATGGGGATGCAGGATTTACTCAAACATCAATAATAAAAATCAACTCAGGAAGTTGGCAAAACCTGGTCTGTTTTATTTGCAGTTGTCTAAAACAGGAAGTTACAACGGACATCAACGGACGTTTGCTCGATTTCTCTCAGCTCATATTATAAAAAACACAACTTTTATAGTAAAAACTCGTCATAAGTGACATCACACTGCGGTGAAAACTACAAAACCTACTTGGGGATGTGATAGGCTTACAGGGAACATTAAAGTATACGTTCCATACTGCCGGGGGTGTGATTGGTTTTCTACAATCAGGCGGGCAACTAAGCCCATCACAAGTGCAAGTCATCTTCTGTGTCACTCTAATACTCGATACTTCATTGGTTATACAAACTATAGGGCTCTTTGATACGTGCCACTCTACAATTGGTTTGGCACTCTTGTACCCTTCTGGAATATTCCACACGCTAGCAGCACGAAGGCTACCATACCAGGTGCAGGGAGGGCCGGCGTGATTATGCCTCCCCACCCAATTAACCCAACATCTATCATCACTCTTGCAGTCTGCCAGTCAATTAAGGCTTTGAGCTTGACCTTGCAGAAGCTCTCTGTGCCTGGAAATAAAAGGGAGTATCTTCTTGGTTTCGGTGTAACTCGACCCAATGTCTATTTTGATCTGACCATGTGACTTGGAGACTGCATTTTCAAGCTCTTTGCAGAATTGTATATTATTAAATGATGAACTCTTGACGCCTTCAGTGTTTTTCCATTTCACCTCAAACAGAATTTTGTTTCTTTCTCACGTCCATGTAACTACTGGATGGAGACAACTAGGCTCACGGTGGTGCTGGGCCAGCCAAGCCTTTCTTGTATTTCTCCATCGCCTTTAGTTATTTAACAACTGCTCCTCACTGAAAAACCCTTTCCAATCACAGGGTTTCAAGCCTTGCTTAAAATGCATTGTGGAATATCCAGGTTCCATACATTCCTATGTATTATACATTGGTGCATCGCTGCAACTATTCACTACGTAGTGTACGGGAGGAAAGGTCTTTTAGGCCCCCTCCCCTCTATTCCGACCCGCTTGCACATGATGTTCGTCCAACGGCTACCAATGCGCTTGTGACCAGAGGTGCCAGATAGCCGCGGGACGACCCATATGGATGCAAAGCTCAACCACAAGGCCGATTACGGACTCCATTTTGTACCAAACCTGACTCCATTTTGTACATGCTAAAGAAGGTTGCATAGCAGAACCAGCCTGCAGGGCTGCAGCTCTCCCTTCTAGCTCGCACACAGTGAGCCAGTTATTTCACCCACCCTCCTCCCCTCTGTGTCCCTGCAGCAGCCCTGTTCACACAGGAGACTAGGCGCGAACAGGCTACAAGACAAACACTGTATCTTCCACCTTCCTCCGTCCACCACTGACCTGTGGATGACCGGGCAAGAGCTTGGGTCTGGGAGAAACCATTCATCTCCACAAACATGTCCCATCACTTGCAGACCCTACATTTAAGATATATGCTGTGGAAAACCTCCCAACCTCACTTCTCTTTTGGAGTAACAGATACACACCCCACGCCTGTGTTCCACCCTATATCACCCACAATGCTAATCCCTCTGCAAATGCTCTAAATCCCCTTCTGTGGTTGTGTACTAAGGGGCTGACTCTACGATCTTTTATTAACATGTCTAAATCAATTGCACTGAGCACAACGTTATGATCTGTATGTCTGGGTCCTATATTGTTGGTTACACATCGCTCCCTACCAAAGACCTACGCTAATGTATGATATGCCAAGTAGCTCGCTAGAGATGATGCAAAATATATGATCCACATGCTCACTGGTTTTTTAATACTATGTATATTCTCAAACGTGTTCAAATGGTATACGATTCTCATGTGTACAATATAAATGGCAAGGCCACGAGGCTGATGTAAATAGTCATTTTACAGCACGATGATCATGGTAAATGCGAAGGCATAGCCTATAATGTAATCAGGCCTCGCTTATTATTTGTTGTACATGCAGTGGCAATAACCTGGTTTTACCTCATCCTAATGATTCACATATAGTCCCACAGATCGAACGGGACCAAACTTAACTTGCCTCAGGGCCTTCTCTCCCCTCTCTCGCAGCGCACCCAACCCCCACCATTCTCCCCCTCATGCTGGGCTGATGGCTAAAGGCTCTTGTCTCACTGATGCCCTGATGCTACAAATGTAACCTCTCACCCTTACGCCGAGCTCGCACCAAGTATCCCACCCTCTCCCCTACCCCTTGACACACAATATCGCCACAAACCTGCCTTACACCCAGAGATTCCGTTTAAAGAAATATAGACTACAAGCCCCTTCAACGCAAAGCCTTTAGATGTAACAGTTGTATGTCCCTCATCTATGTGCCACCCAGCTCATCCCAAACTACTAATCCCATGTGTGGCAATATTTTCTCGTCACACTAACAAACAATAAACCATCCTCTCATGGGATCTAAGAGAATGTTTGATAAATGTGTCAATGAAATATTGTGAATAGCTTAGGCACCTGGACCCATGTAGTCTCACTGTTATCGTCCAGGTCAAACGTCTAGTAATATTCTTATATGTCAAAATGTATACATAATGTTCAAGGTATGTGTGGCCACAAGGGCAAATGTTAAGCAGCTCATATCTTCATGATTTGGACATTGTGTGACCCACTTGCTCCATGAAGTAACCAGTTCTATGCCAGCCAAACCCGGGAGCGCCACCCCTACAGCATGGATACAGCCCTGTCCCCTTCATACAATGACTTCAACTTAATGTATCCCCTATAGAACATTTAATAGATGACGTGATTATGTCATATAATGTGTATTTTCTGATGTTTGGGCAGAGCGCTCTCGGAGTTTGCAGAGTTCTCTGCTTGCCCTATTTGGTTTTGGATAAACTTTACTTTTTATCTTCACCCGCACTTGGTCTTGGTGTCATTCCCTCCTGGGGTGTGTCCATTACTGACTCTCATTGGGGAGTTATCACTGTATTTTTGGGGGACACTCAATTTCAATTGGTGCCCCCGACGCGATAGCGTTCTTTTCGTTCCTTCTGGCACGAGATGTCCCCGGCCACAGCGGAGACCCAGGGCGCGCCCCCTCAAAAGAGCTGCCCGCCTACGGCAACCGGTACACCTAGACGGGCGCACGCAGTAGGGCGAGAGGGTACGGGTCCCGGCTTTGCAAAAACCCACCATACCGCTCGCCGGAGCCGGGTGCGGCCATTGAGTGTGGGGCAGCGCCTAGACAGACCGGGACCGGAGGGTCTCGAATCAAGATGGACACGCGAGTATGCAGTGCAAGCGACGCTAAAAGAAGTTAAGGGAGGGATGCAGGTGTAGTACATGGAGACGAAGTGAAGGGTGATTAGGAGGAGAGTAAAGGCTAATATGGTTAAGGCAGGTCTCGTGGGCTTAATCTATTTTATTTTTTCTGCATATGGCCATTAGGACAAGTTAAGGAGATCACAAGGTGAAAAAAAGAGTAAGGGTACCTAGCTCCGCGAGGGGGTGGAACGCGGCACCGCATAGTGCTATCTCGACTAGTGCTGGATATAAAGAGGAAAATAAGTGGAATAAGTAGGAGTCTTGCATAAAGGAAAGACTCAGAATACAATTTAGAAACGCTTCATTCTTTTTCTTCTTTGAGCAGAGGGGCAATATGTAAGGGACTAAGACAGAAAAGGGCCTAAAGTATCAAGGAACAAATCACAAAGGTAGAGGGGATGGGTAGGGAGGATTTATGTTAAATGTTACATGTGATATGTTTACTGGTTGGTGTTATGTAATTGTCTTGTTGTGTTTGTTGTGCATAGTGTACACGGACAAGCCGTGACAAAACAAGTGTTGCTTTATTGTTTTACTTACTCTGTCATAGTAAGTGTGACAAGTTGGAGAGTACTAAATACCGTGACACAGAAGTGGTATATAAAGACGTGAAGTACTGAAGGATTGTGAATTGCATTTTTTATTGTACAGACTCATAAGACGGGGAAGGAATTGTTAAAGACAGAATGCGTGCGGAAACACTGTTGGCACACATCTGCCAAAGTTTGCCAGGATACACAGAAGGGATCACAAAATACCATGATCAATGGATCACAGAGTTAAAAGGGGAAGGCCTACCCCAGGTATAGCCCAAAGGAGGATTGTTCGATAAGAACGTCCTAGACATGGTAGCCACCTGCTTGTTTGTGAAATATAAAGGCAAACAATTACACAACAGATGAGAAATATTAGACTTCTGGAGGCTCGTCGAGGAAGTACCTCCAAGCAAGGGAAAAGAACAGAGCAAGGAACAGACCTCATCTCCCTTGGTAGCAAGTAATAGTGGGAAGGAGGGGGAAGAGAAGGAAGGCAAAATTGCATGACTATATCTCCTCTTGCCAAAGCCAGTACCAGATGAAGGCTATAGTGCCCCGGTGAACGTGTCAAAGCCTATATTCCCGTCCGCACCCCAAACCGCAGCGCCTCCCCCATACGAGTGTCCAATAGCAGGTGGAAAGGTGAGTATCCCAGCAATAGATATCGAAAAATTCACACAAGATCTAGATTCATGATTAACAATGGCCCGAACTGAACTATCACGATTGAGAGATATATACGAACAAGAAGGATCTGGCACCTCGAGAGTAGAACAGACGCAGATGTCACAACCACTTGAAAGGCCTACGAAAGAGGGATGGAAGAAGGGAAAAATATTGTTCCGAATCAATGACCAACGAGGATAATAGAAATATATCAAGCAGCAAATGAGGGGGGCGCAGACGGAGGGGAAATGGCATCAGATAGAGAGGAAGAATATTGGTGTGACATAGAACAGCAAGAAGAAGAAGAGAGGAGACTGGGGAGGGCAACAGGTGGAGTGCCAGCAGGTATAGAACAGAATCCCTTGGGGAGGGTGATGGAGGAAGAATGGAATGGAATGGAAGGCTGAGGAATAGGATGGGGCAATTGGCAGTATTAGGAAAAAAGGGAGCGAAGGTAAGTACAGGGAAGGTAGCAAAAAAAAGGTTACAGTTACCATTGATACACAGAGGGGTTGGGGAGGAAGACCCAATTATATACCCTGGGCCCAAATGGATAAGGCAATTGTTACACCCGCTTTCGGGAGGGACAAGTAAATGAATATACGCATATGAGAAAAACACTGCCAGGTTTCCCTTGGCAGTAGGTGATGTTAAAAGTGTATTCGTGTCCGCAGTAGGTGACCAAGCCAACAGGGTTTGGGCAAAGGCAGGCTTCCCTGGAATAACAATAGACTGTGACCACCATGATGGGGCATCTTTTAATACAGTAAGAGCAAGAGTATGGGATGCACTAAGAGACACTTTTCCAGACACGCCAGATTTACAGTCTGTAATGCAGGGTACTATGGGAGAGGAGGAGGATGCAATGGCCTTCATTTTACGGGTGCAGGAGATGTGGAGGGCGGAGACGGGCATGGCGTGGGATCAGTCAACCTCCCTGTTCTACTTTATAATCAAAAGAGGACTCCTGAAGGAAGTTCAGAAGGCTCTTGATAAAATAGCTGAGATAGAGGCCAAAGGCTGGCAAGAAATACAGAGTATTATAGTACATCATTGCAAAAGAATTAAAGAAAGAGAAAGGGAGATAGCCCAAAAGAGACTGGCAGACGAGGCTATATTAATTCATACAAAATTATTGAAGGTCACAGCAGCAGTAGCCACCCTCCCTACCGACAGAGAACAAGAGGAGGAGGAAGGGCTGATAGCAATAGAAGTCAGCAAACTGAGCAGCAAATGGACAGGAGCAGCGGAATGGTGAGGAACAATGCGGAGGGCCACAATGGCAAGCAAGGAGCCCCCGTTCAGGAAGAGATGGTTACAGAGGGTCCAGAGGATGCGGATACGGGTACAGAGGGTATGGAGGGCAGGGTCTTAGAGGAGGATCAGGGGCTTGTTGGAGCTGTGGAAGGTGGGGGCATTTCTTAAGGGAGTGTCGAAGCCGCCCCATGAACAATTATAAGAATGAACAGCAGTATGGCCACCCCCACCCAGGAAGCCCGCACGGGCTGCCCATGGGTGGCGGCAGGTGAGAAGAGGAACCCGATCCTAGGTACATAGACGATCACAGAGCACCCCCCACAGAACGCACAACAACACCCACAGTCCCGAGAACACATGACCCCTGTTCGTGGTAATCCCTTTGTTACAACGGCAAATGGTGCCCCCGCACCTTTCAGAGGAACGGCAGTGGTATCAGGCAATGTTTTTGATAATGGGGAGAATCCGAGATATTCAGCATATGACAGCCCATAGAGAGCACTTGTGTGTCCAGTACTATCAACGACCCTCGATGCAGCTGGGGAACCACTAGTGGGGGCAGAGATAGGAAACAAACAGTTAATTTTTATGGTAGACTCGGGTGCAGAAAAATCGTGCCTACGAGAAGGCAGGTTTCCGTTATCTAATCATAAAATGGAGACGCAGGGGTTCTCTGGGGCAGTGGTCGAGGTTCCATACACCGAAGAATTGGATGTAACAGTAGGGGGAAAAACAGTGCGAGCAGCCCTATTGTATTACGGAGTGTCACCCATAAATCTGCTGGGGAGGGACCTCCTTAGTAAGCTCAATATGACCATTTCATTTACAGAGAGAGGGATAGTGTGTCCTACTCCTAGGATCTGTGCAATGCGAGCAATGCTAGTAATACACACAAAAGCCATGGCACAGCAGGTGCGTAAAAAATACCCGTAGACCCAGATATGTTCATCCAGGGGTTAAAGACATTAGCGCGGGTTGTACCTGAACTGAAACGCCAAGAATGGAGAGTGCCAACAGAATTTGTGTTTCGTCCTGTAGCACGCCCCAAGATAATGCTAGGATCGGTGGTGTCCCTAGACTTACATGGTGTGCAGGTATCAGCACAAAGGATATCAGTTATCGGATGGGACATACATGGATGTGAATGGCGAACAGTGTTGTGCATAAATGCCAACATGGCCCTGCGAGATTTGTCTGACGAGGCGCTCTTCACTGACTCAGACAGTGACGGAGAAATAATAATGGAAATAGCAATTCCCTGTGACATAAAGATTGAGAAGTGACAGGTACCACTACTGCTTATGGCCATAGTGAGCACACCACCAGCATTTTTTAATGATGACATGCCACAGGTGCCAAAAGATTTATGGACGACAGGCCCACATGACGTGGGATTGTTGCGTGAAGTGACACCAGTAAAGATAAAACTCAAACCAGGGGCATTATTGCCCCGGGTAAAACAGTACACCCTGTCACGAGAGGCAGAAGAAGGGATAAAAGAAACAATACATGCACTACAGCAGCAAGGGATCATAGTACCTTCAGATTCTCCCTTTAATACTTGTATATACCCCATCAAAAAGGCAAAGGGAGGTGCTTGGAGGATGATAAATGATGTCATACAAAAAGAATTCCCACTTGTCCCAAATCCTGCAAAGATCTTGTGCAGTATACCCAAAGATGCGTCATGTTTCGCAGTGGTAGATCTGAAGAATGCGTTCTTCTCAGTGCCACTAGACCCCAAGTCACAATATTTGACAGCTTTCACCCGGGGGGGAAAAGATATGAACATTGTAGATTGCCCCAGGGATTCTGTGAGAGCCCAAGTATAATCAACAGAATTTTACGTGAATATCTTGGAAATATTGACACAAATAGCACGATCATTCAATATGTAGACAACCTCTTGTTTTGTGGAAAGAATGAGGATGAGTGCAGACAGGACTCTGTAACACTAGTGACATTGTTGGCACACAAAGGCTACAAAGTGGACAAGGAGAAATTGCAATACTGTTTGACAGAAATGTTGTATTTGGGTTAGCTGATATCAAAGGATGGCAAAAGAGTAATACCCGATAGAGCAGTTGCAGTGAGAGCTGTGAATGAGTCCAGAACAGTGAAGGAGATGCAGAAATTTCTCGGCATGTGCAATTATTGCCACGCATGGATATCAGAATATGCAGGGTACATAAAACCTCTCCTACAGGGCCTTAAAAAAGCACAAAGGGAGAACGTAGCAATACAATGGACACAAGAAATGCACACTGCTTCAACACACTGAAAGAGTTGATATCTTTGGCACCTGTCCTAGCCACACCAGATTATGAACGCAAATATTTTATTTATTTTCGCATTGTGATGGAACACATATGACAGCAGTACTGACCCAAAAAACATCATTGGGTCACAAGCCTCTGGCTTACTACAGTGGTACACTAGACGCAGTAATGCAGGGACACTCCGCTTGCAAACAAGCTTTCGCAGCTGCAGCGTTCGCCATTGAAAAGAGTGCAACAATTGTGATGGGATGCTCCGTAACTCTGTACGTGGAGCATTCACTGTTTGTCATACTAGAATGGTCCAAAAGTAGACTAACAACACAGAGAGCCACAGCAAATGAAATAATACTCTCAAGTGCAAATATACACATAGTGAGGTGTAAAACAGTGAACCCAGACACATTTCTCACAGAAGCATGCACAGTGGAAGACATGCAAACACACGATTGTGCCACATACAGAGGGGAAGATGATGGTACACCCACTGCCAATCAGGATGCATTGACTGAAGGAGAGGTATATTTTGTAGATGGGTCAGCATCAATAAATTGTGAGACAGGGGAAAAACATGTGGGGGTGGCAGTGGTACGATTGGTAGAAGGACAATATGAAGTAATTCTTCAAAAAAGATTTCCACCCATTTTTCGGCACAAGCAGCCAAACTAGTGGCACTGATTAAAGCACTGCATACAGCGAAAGGAAGCACAGTAACAATATACACTGACTCCGCATACATGACCACAACAGTGCATGGGGGACTGGCCCGCTGGGGAAGGAGAGGATTTTGAAGAGCAGATGGGTCCCCAGTGCAGCATGCTGAATTACTAGCAGAACTAATAGAAGCCCTAAAAGAGCCAACGGTTGTAGCACTGGTAAAATGCCAGGCCCACACAAAGAAGAATGACGTCATCTCATTAGGTAATGAGGCAGCGGATGCTGCCACCAAAGAAGCGTCCTATTTAACTAAGGAGACAACAGGTGAGTACGTCTTACAAAAACATGTAGAAGAAGAGCAAAGGGAGGGATAGAACTCCATGCCAGTCTCTCAGATATTAGAGCAGGACACGCCAGCAGAGGAAAAATTACAGCAGGACACGCCAGCAGAGGAAAAAGACCTATGGGAAAAAAGAGGGTGTAGCCACTCATCCACTGACCTTCTCTGGCGGCAGAATAACACAGGTAAAGTAGTAATGACACAGAAACTACTAGAAATAGCTTTCCAACAGCTTCACTTGCCGCCCACAATGCCTAACAACATATTGCAGCTGAAATCCAGGAAAATGAGTTTGTGCCAGGACTACAGGAACAAATATCCAAACTGGTGATAGAATGAACTACATGCCAGACATACAATTACGGAATGACATTGAGAACACTACGAGGAACATTGCCTAAACCAATTGGACCATTCCGAGAACTACACATAGATTATGCAGATATGGGAGAAAGATGTAATGGATCTCAATACATGATAGTGGTAGTGTGTCCCTTTTCAAGGTGAGTAGGAGCAGGTCCCTGCGCCCACCCAGGCGCAAAGTGTGCAGCCAAGGTCCTACGGCGGGAGGTGTTCTCACGCTGGGGGATATGTGATGTAATACATTCAGACAATGGAACACATTTTGTCAATGATCTGTTCAGAGCAGTAACGACAATGTTGGGCATTACTCACAAATTATGCACAATTTACCACCCGCAATCAAATGGCATTGTTGAGAAAATAAACAGACTCCATAAAAGTAGACCATCAAAATGATGTTACACACTATAGAAAAATTGGGTATATTGTTTACCCCTGGCCCTGTTTGAGTTGAGAAACCAACCCAGCAAGGACCACCATTTGTCCCCCCATGGGATAGTGACAGGCAGACGCATGCATACAGAAGACAATCGGGAGACAATCAGACACAGAAGTGCAACGGTGCTGAGGGAAGAGTTCCACGACTATCTGAAACGACTCACAAAAGCAGCACGTATGATGGCAAGACAGCTAGCACCCCCATTCACACAAGAAACAGCACATGACACTGTAACGGCAGCCACAGATAGCCCAAGCGTCCATCTCATGCCAGGGGAGATGGTGTACGTGAGGCGTTTCGTACGTCGGTGGAATGCACCAAGGTTCCATGGCCCATATGAAGTTGTGTATTGCACACCCACAGCCGTGAAGGTAAAGGGCCTGAGGTATTGGATACATTTGTCCAACGTACGCAAAGCATATGATCGTGTAGTACAAAATGGAGACACAAATAGGTTAGAAGGAGAGACACAAACGTAAAAAGAAAAGCAGACACAACTGGTGAGATACATGAAACAAAAGAACAACAGAAATAAAGTGATATATGAAACAAAGGAGTAAGAAAAAGAAGCTGATTATACAGAAATGAGATGTACAATCCGTATTGTAAAAAATGTGAAGAAAATAGAAGTTGTAGGTGTCAAAAAAGTAATAAGATTGCAATAACAGTGATGATGAAAAATGATTTTTGACCCTTCTCTCTCTTTATTATATTATTGGTATAGGGTAAACAATGATGTTCGTAAAAGACACACAAAATAATGAGAATAATAATTACAATGAACCTAAATGTATATAAAAAAATGAGTAAATATATATATATATATATATATATATATATATATATATATATATATATATATATATATATATATATATATATATATATATGCTTAACCCACCTTTATGTCTCATTCTGTAGGAGTAACCATGGCAATGGAAGGGGCCCCCGATGTCAACAACAGTAGATTAGATAGAATTAGAAATAATGGATTTCATTTAAGACATTACTCGTATGAATGCAGGTTGTTCCTCTGTGCAGTAATATTTTTTCAATGTTAAGATCACTGTCTGCTTGCGTTACTGCGTCTGTACAAGTGTAAACTAATTTACCATTTTCTTCAGCGTTTCTATAGTATGGGCATCTTCATCTCGAGCCCGAAATGTTGCTAATTTTTACCACTTTCTCTTGAGATCTTAGGGAATGTCTATGTTCTTTTACCTCGTGCATCTTTTCTGGGTGCATCAGCTCCACTCCGCATGACGTCACCAGTCTTCTTTTTCACTTGTTTTCATACTTCCTCCGGAACTTTGCCCAGAATACGATCATATGTTTGTGAATGCATATAGGGTTTTCTCAGTGGATACCTTGTTTCCAAGATTCTTTGTGGTACAGGCATTCTCACTGGTATTGCTTGTGTCGCAATTTCCGGTTCCCAACATATAGGCAACATGTGGGGCGGAGCTTTTGGTGGCGGTACTTGACTACTCCTCTACAAAATTGTTTGATATCATTTTCTGCTTCCTATCACATTAGGCAGAGCCCCTCTGTGACGTCATCACTGCGTCACTCTGCAAAACCCTAGATTCACAGTCCCTGTCTTCAGAGCTCACTTCGCTCTCGTCGCTCGACCAAGCAACCTCGTCGACCGCTGCTCCCATCTTTATATAGATATTATATAAAATGTATATTCACTTTATATCAAAACTGATATAATTTATACACACTTTATATCAAATAAATAGTTGATATAAAATCGATATAAAAAATGTTTGATATCATTTTTATATCAAATTTATATTAAGTCTATATCAAAGCATACCAAAAGGGGGAAGGACTAAGACCGTAAACAGTGGGCGTCCCCACCTGTCAAATTTTGATGGAGACAATAGAGGGCCCCTTTTACTACTCAGAGCTTCCAATCCACCGGGGGACACTTTTCAGATGGGCTCATGATTGTATTTCCTTCTATAATCGAATAACGTTCTTTGGTACTAGGGCATAGCTTCATCTAAAGGATTACTGCATTTACTCCTCTCAGGGCAGTTTCTAAGCAATCTGTTGCCCAGTGCAAACAGCTAAAATGCACCTCCCAAGATCTGTGTGACTCCCTCCCATTCTCCCCTGCCCCCCTCTCATGAGGGGCTACTGGCCTCAACTTGTCCAAAGCTGGCTGCGCCCTGCAAAATGTAAGGCCTTTCGCATGTCAAAAGCTACTCATTTATTTATTACAATTTTTGTATAATGGGAACAAGGCACAAATGCTTCTGAGTGCTTTACTTCACAATAATTACACATATAACCAGTCAGTACAAAACATCAGATTAAGACAATGATTAAAACGCAAACTAATTGCATGTGGTAGAGGATGTAGAGAGACACTGCAGGGCCTTTGCCTACTGTCGGATGGTAATTAGATAGAGCATCAGTCGTTATCTGATTGAAAAAGTGCTAGCATAAAGTGTAAGTGACCGCTTTGCAGCTGGTACATTCGGGTTTGAATCCCGCCTCCGATGGCACTGCACATCTCTCACTTGGTCTGTGTGCACATATATGCTTAGGGATGCATGGGGAAAGATGACCAGCGGGAGTGGCACAGAGGAAATAAAAACAGTAATTGGAAGTGTATACACCAGTCCCAGCAGCACCGCACTCCCACTCTGAGCCCTGGGCAGCCGCCTGCTTCGCACTCCCCTAGAAATAGCTCTGACTCCTCTTTAGAGCAGTAACTGAACTTATGCTTATCTAGTCAGTGTATTTATACCTCCCCCTCCACTTAGGAAAAGGCATAGCATGCGCTCTTAACGCCACATCGCAGTGTCTGTGCACACAGGTGTAACGGGGGCCGCTGCAGTCCCCACGTGTGGGACATGTCCTGGTGAAAAAAAACTGTTTCTTTTTTATGTCACTCCGCCTTCATAAAGCAATTATTTCTGGTACAGAAATAATTTCTTTTTGAAGGCAGAGTGACTGCAAAAAGAAACTATTTCAAATGGATTGTGTCGTCCCACATATTCCTCATCTTTGATATTCAAGTCTGCTTGCAGCTTGCTTCAGCAAATAATTGTTTTCTTATGGTCGAGCATCGTGCATCGTCAAGCCTTGGTCTTCGATGTCCCCCGTAGTGTCCCTCGTGATGTTGGCGCTGGTATATGAATCATGCACGCTGACCGTTACCTCAGTTCCTTTTTTTCTGCATTGCTGCATGCTTCGGAGCTAGTCGCCTTGGCGAAATTCCGATTACGTTTGTCTACAAATCAATATTCTTCAATGTCCTCAACACCGAAGGCAAGCTTAAAGTCTTGTCAAGTCTGTGGGGCAAAAATGCCCATTACAGATCCTCAACACGTCTGTCTGTGGTACTTGGGATCGGGCAACAAGGTGGACGACTGTGGATCATGTCAATCCATGACTGTCAAGGCCTTGCGGGAAAGCAAGGGGAAACTCGATGAAGGTAAGCCCTCTCCCAAATACCCGTCCGTTACCCCATCTAAAAGAAAGTCATCCTGCGATTCGAGGGATGTTTCCCCCTTTATAGAACATCCAAAACATCGAAGACGATCAAGGTTCGGTTCACAACTCTTGTCATCCTCTTCTCATAAGAAGAGTATAAAACGGCATCACAGGTCGTCGTCGTTTTCCTCTGTCGACTCCTGTGGAATTTTTTAGAGGCAAGCTTCTCCAGGTGCCCCTCTTACTCTTAAGAAGTCAGAGAAAATAAGCCACCTCTCGGCATCGGACAAGACTGGTAGGGAGTCGCTTGTGTCTACTTCTCACGCGCCTAAAGGCCCAGGAAGAGAGACTCCTCGACACAGATTGAAGTCTTCTTCGATGCACAAAAAAAGAACTGTGCCTACCCCCTCAAAGCATTCAACTTCATAATAGAAGCCTTCTTCGAAGTTAACAACGCTGTTCTGTTCATCTCTTGAACCTTCGAGGCATGTCATCCATCTGCAGCCATCAAAACATTTGAAACTGTCGGCTCATTCACCGACAGCTTCAGGAGGGTTGTCGATGCCTTCATTTTCATCGGAGCATTCAAACCCATTCCTCAACCTGATTCCTTCAGGCAATTGAGATCCATTTTCGAGGATTATGAAGAGGAGGATCAGCTCCCTTTTGGGTATGAGTATGGAACACCAAATGTTCCAGAAGAACTGCTTTCTGAAGAGTTTAAGATGCGAAACCAGCAGCTGGGAAACCTCACCAGAGACTGAATTTGGTAACCCAGAGGTAACTGGTTTTGCTCATCCTTCATACAGATCTGTTATTTGTAAAGTGGTTGAATATCTGGGATGGTCTAAACCTGCAGTTACTGTGGAAACTGATGACCTCACTGATATCTTAGAAATTGGTCCGGTTAAGGAGGCTGTGTCACCATTTCATGTAGCCTTAAGGGTGAAAGTTACGGAAAATTGGCTAAAACCAGATTCTGTTCCATCTGTTAACAAATTGTTAACAAAACAATACAGAACCCCCCATCCCCCTCCCCCCGTGTTCCCCCATTTTCTGAACAGGCGCCCCACACCAAAAAGCCTGGTTGTTCAAGCAGCAACAGTTTCTTCTAAAGCTACAGCTTATCCTTCTACTCCATCAGATAAAGAGGATAGAAGAATTTACTCTTTGGGAAAGAGAGTATTTAGTGCAAGGAGCATGGCACTAAAATCGGCAAACGCTACGAGTCCATTAGCTAAATACACAGACACTCTTTGGGGTGTAGCTGCTCTTGCAGCAGAACACATTCCAGAGGAAGAGGAAAGAGAAGGCTTTTTAAGCCTAGTACAAGATGGAAGCGATGCTATGAGACAGTCTTTACAGTCCAGCCTAGATATGGTGGATTCAGTGAACAGATCCATGGCTGCCAGTACAGTGCTGAGGCACATGTCTTGGCTAAGGAAGTCAGGATTTTCTGCAGATTTCCAGGCACGTTTACTTGACATGCCGTTTGATGAAACTTCTCTGTTTGGAGAAAAGGCTGATAGTAGCCTGGAGGAACTGCAAGCTTCTCGAGCTGCAACAAAATCATTAATGGGCGGCCATCAGACAGCCTCAATCTTCAGGTGAAGGATGGAGAGTATGTCCTTTTTGGTTTTTTTCCTCCGTCTCTAGAGGAAGAGGTCAATTCTCACAAAGGGGCCAGAGAAGAGCACCTCATGCAGGAAGAGGTAGAGGAGTAAGAACTCCCCGTTCAAGCCTTGCAGAGTTACCCTCAGCTGCAGGTGGTACAGCAAAATGACTCCCTCACCCACAAATCAGTGGTAGGAGGCAGACTGTCTTATCATATCTGGAGTTGGCAAAGCATAACTTCGGACGCATGGGTGCTACAAACTGTAGCAGACAGTTATTATCTCCCATTCCTAAAAAGACCTCCCGATTGTCCCCCCGAAAACAAGACCAGCCTTGGTTCCAGATTCGCTCCTTCAACAGGAGATTCTCATCCTGTTGGAGAAAGGTGCAATAGAATTGGTAGCTGCAGCGGTGAGAAACCAGGGTTGGTAGCCTCCCTACTTTCTAATCCCCAAGAACAACGGAGGAGTGCAACCCATCTTGGACTTGAGATGCTTGAAGAAGTTCCTCAAGAAGAACAAGTTTAAGATGGTAACTCTTTAGCAAATTCTTCAGGCCCTTAACTCCAGGATTGGTTATGATATGATATGATGTGGCATTTATAACGCACCTGTACACATGTGTTTCTTGGTGTCATTGGACCTTCAGTGTGCTTACTTTAATGTGCCAATACATCTGAAACACAGAAAGTACCTGAGGTTCGCAGTTGGCGGTTCTCATTATCAGTTTCGGGTTTTGCCATTCGGGCTCACCCCCGCCTTGAGGGTCTTCACCAAGCTTATGGCAGTGGT